>NC_056741.1:1645851640-1646224140 GCF_019279795.1 Protopterus annectens | reverse complement strand
AGTAAGGCCTGTGTGGCTGGACCCCCACCCGTAGCAGTACAGTCCCTGGCCACGGCAACAGCCCTTTGCCAGGCACGACGTATCAGGTCAGTTGCCCTATGCCTGACCTGATCATATGTGTGGCCATGGTGGCCCAAGGTGTTCACTCTGTGGACAAAGTTGTCCACACAGGGAAGTCCGCTCCCGCATATTTTGTTGGCTCCAACCGAACATCACTGCATGATGCTGTATTATTGCTTCTGTAATGCCTGCAGTCTCCTCTGCAGTATATGCCAGCTGACACTGCATGCCACCTGGAAGACATAAACAGGGAAACAAATCACAGGACCTCAGACATTTCAAAGAGTTATTTACAGTGCCAGCATATCAATATTGCCTATCATTAACCACCACTTACAACCACATCATACCCCTGTCAACTATTAGCACAGTATGAACCTACATTGCACTCCTGGTCCTGATGTGTCATGTTCCCCCCACTGAGGGCCAATACATTGCATAAACCACCATTCATCATTCACGTTTGTGTAGAGGGATGAAAGTGGCTGTCTTCCTTGCAGATGGGATGTCAGTGGTGCTCAGGTTTTGCTTGCATACAGTGTGTAATGGAGCTGGAAGCATATGCCTGAGTTCATGTAGGATGCAGACAGGAATATTATCAGGTCACATGGAGACTTGCTTTTGTTGACTTTGATTTGGCAGTATGCACCTGCTCCCTGATGATGCAGGTGCTGTGCATATCCACCTACATTGATGGTGAGCCAGGGGGGTGATGTTTGCCCTAAACCTGTCTGGAGCAGGTGGCTGTAGCTATGGTGTGTATGTATGTGGTGTGATTGATGACCATTACACGGTGAGTTGGGTTGCTGCCTCTGAGATTGCAGACATATGTGAAGACGGCCTTGTGATTGCCCTTGAGGATGTGTCCAATTTGTACTCATAGATAGCCTTACAGTAATCCACCCGTGACCTTATATGCTCATTCAGACAAAGGTTGGCTCACTGCCAAGTTGGTGCCTGCTCCTACTCTGACCTGTACAGCTGACATAGCGGCAAATTATGTGGTTTGTGTATCTCTGCTGTCCAGCAAAGGGGATTACTCTATTTTGGTGGAGACAGGTTTTACAGGTAAGGTATTGCTGAGTCCATACAGTTATGTCGGTGGTCATATTGCTGTTTGTAGTAGGCATGGTCTCAAGGTCATAACACAGTTGGACACTTCTGAAATTTCAGCCTGATAATCATGCTTATTCTAATACCCATGTCTGTGTCAGGGCAATGCAACAGCCAGTAGCTGTAGAAATCTAACTCTGGTAGATGCGCAGAAACTGAGATTACACACGTGTACAACATGTACAGCTTATTTACCTGACATTTTGCATCCCATGCCTGTTGTTATGAGGCAGCCAGGTACACCTACTCATGCATAGATGTGCACAGGTAATACCTGATATACATGTCTGTTCTTTGTCAGTATCACACACTGTAGTTACACTCTTGCTGCTCAGTCAGCCCTGTCAACCTGTTAGAGCAGGGCATCTGGAGGACACCACACATACATGGGAGCAATGGGCCAAAATTAGTGAGACTTTCTTAATACTGCTGTAACACACTTAAGTCATTTGATAGCACAGTATCCTTTGCATTCACAGACATACCCTGGAGGATGTATGATGCTCATATGGCAGGAAGAGAGGAGAAAGACTAGGAGTGTGTTAGTGAGGATAGGAACTTTTAATGTTGGCGGTATGACTGGTATGGGAACAGAGCTAGCTGATATGATGGACAGAAGGAAGATTGATATATTGTGTGTGCAAGAGACCAGATGGAAGGAGCGTAAGGGTAGGTGTATCGGAGTTGGGTCCAAATAGTTCTATCATGGTGTGGATCGAAGAAAAAATGGTGTAGGGGTTATCCTGAAGGAACAGTATGGCAAGGGTGTTTTTGGAGGTGAAAAGAGTGTCAGATACAGTGATGTTAATGAAGCTGGGAATTGATGGTGTAATGATGACTGTTGTTAGTGCATATGCTCTGCTAGTTGCGCGTGAGATTGATGAGACAGAAAAATCTTGGGAGTGAGTTGGATGAAGTGGTGATGACTGTACCCAAGGGTGAGAGAGTGTTGATTGGAGCAGATTTCAGTGGGTATATTGGTGAAGGGAACAGAAGGGATGTGGAAGTGATGGGTAGGTATGGTGTTAAGCAAAGGAATACAGAAGGTCAGATGGTGGTGGAGTTTGCAAAAAGGATGGACATGGCTGTGGTGAATACATATTTTAACAAGACAGAGGAGCATAGGGTGACATACAAGAGTAGAGGAAGATGCGCACAGGTGGATTATCTCCTATGCAGGAGGGCCTGTTTGAAGGAGATTGGAGACTGTGAATTGGTGACAGGGGAAAGTGTATTTAGGCAGCATGGAATGTTGGTCTGTAGGATGACGTTGGTGATCAAGAAGAGGAGGAGGAGTGTGAGGGCAGCACCTACGATCAAATGGTGGAAACTAAAAAATGGTGATTGTGAGGTTGAGTTCAGGGAAGAGTTAAGACAGGCAGCAGGTGACAGTGAAGAGTTACCAAATATCTGGGTAACTACAGCACAGCTAGTAAGGAAGATGACTAGAAATGTGCTTGGTGTGTCATCTGGACAGAGGAAGGAGGACAAGGAGACCTGGTGGTGGAATGAGAACATACAGAGGAGTATACAGAGAAAGTGGCTGGCAATGAAGAAGTGGGATTGTCAGAGAGATGAAGAAAGTAGACAGGAGTATAAGGAGATGAGGTGCATGGCAAAGATAGATGTGGCAAAGGCTAAGGGTGAGGAGTATGAAGGGTTGTATAAAAGGTTGGACACTAAGGATGGAGAATAGCACCTGTACCAATTGGCTAGACAGAGGGACTGAGCTAGGAAGGATGTGCAGCAGATAAGGGTGATAAAGGATAATGAGGGAAATGTACTCACAAGTGAGGAGAGTGTGTTGAGCAGATGGAAAGAGTACTTTGAGGGGTTGATGAATGAAGAGAATGAGAGGGAGAGAAGGTTGGTTGATGTGGGTATGATGAATCAGGAAGTGCAAAGGATTAGCAAGGAGGAAGTAAGGATAGCTCTGAAGAGGATTAAGAATGGAAAGGCTGTTGGTCCAGATGACATACCTGTGGAAGCATGGAGGTGTTTAGGTGAAATGGCTGTGGTCTTTTTAACCAGATTGTTTAATGTAATCTTAGAAAGTGAGAGGATGCATGAGGGGTGGAGAAAAACTGTTTGGGTATCGATTATAAGAGTAAGGGTGATGTACAGAGCTGTAGTAACTGCAGAGGGATAACATTGATCAGTCACAGCATGAAGTTATGGGAAAGAGTAGTGGAAGCTAGGTGAAGAAGGGAGGTGAAGGTAGGTGAGGATTAGTGATCAACAGTATGGTTTCATGCCAGGAAAGAGCAGTACAGATGCGATCTTAGAATGTTGATGGAGAAGTACAGAGAAGGTTGGAAGGAGTTGCGTCGTGTCTTTGTGGACTTAGAGAATGCATATGACAGGGTGCCTAGCGATGATTTGTGGTATTGTATGAGGAAGTCAGGAGTGGTGGAGGAATCTGTAAGAGTGCTACAGGATATGTCCAAGGGTAGTGTGACAGCAGTGAGTTCTGTGGTGGGAGTGACAGGTGCATTTACAGTGGAAGTGGCATTACATGAGGCTTCAGCTCTCAGCCTTTTCTTATTTGCAGTGGTGATGGACAGGTTGACAGACAAGATCAGACAGGAGTCCCTGTTGACTGTGATGTTTGCAGATGACATTGTGATCTGTAGTGAGAGTAGGGAACAGGTTGAGGATTTCCTAGAGAGGTGGAGATATGCTCTAGAGAGGGGAGGAATGATGGCCAGCAGGACTAAGACAGAATATATGTGTGTGAATGGGGGGGAGGATAGAGAAATGGTGAGGATGTAGGGAGTAGAGTTTGCAAAGGTGGATGAGTTTAAATACTTGGGATCAAAAGTTCAGAGTAATGACGAATGTGGGGGAGAAGTGAAGAAGAGAGTACAGGCAGGATGGGGAGGGTGGAGAAGAGTGTCAGGAGTAATTTGTGAAAGATGAGTACCATTAAGAGTGAAAGGAAAGGTCTACAAGATGGTAGGGAGACCAGCTATGTTATACGGGTTGGAGACAGTGGCATTGACAAAAAGGCAGGAGTCAGAGCTGGACATGGCAAAGTTAAAGATATTAAAATTTGCATTGGGTGTGACAAGGGTGGACAGGATTAGAGATATGTATGTTACAGGGTCTCCCCAGGTTGGACGGTTTGGAGGCAAAGCCAGAGAGTAGCTGGATTATGTTGGTTTGGACATGTGCTGAGAAGGAATGCTGAGTATATTGGGAAAAGGATGGTAAGGATGAAGCTGCCAGGTAAGAGGAAAAGAGGAAGGCCTAAGATAAGGTGTATGGACGTGGTGATAGAGGACATACAGGTGGTTGGTGTGACACAGCAAGATGCAGAGGACAGTAGGGAATGGTGACAGAGATGATCCACTGTGGTGACCCCTAATCGGAACAGCCAAAAGAAAAGGAAGGACATGTTGTAATGTCAGTCTTCACAGGTTGCCAATGATTTCCCAGACATAACACAACTCTGTGATTAAATGACTACAAATATGAGGCACACATATGGTCAGTGTGCATAACACTGGACAGTTGAATGGTATGAGCTCAATATATCACATGCAGATCATTACACACATCTGCAACAGTATTTCACTATGCAAATACCCTGTATATGTCTCTCACATTTCTGTGACAAACATGTAAATCATAGTTGCGTTCACAATTAACATATGGATATCTACGACATCCCAGTAGCTGGCCTAGCAGTGTCACAGTCAGTACTGTTCAACACACACACTCCGGTAGTAGTCATATGTGAGCCATCCTTTCCTCGGGTGACTCAGGGACCTGAGCTGTGATCTGTGTCACTGCAGACAGACCTAGTTGCTATGGCCATAGGTTCTGATCAGCAATATATCAGTACAGCAAGTCTTGTTGAGACATATTTGTTGAACTTCCTATTTCCCATTATCACATACCTCCTATTGCATTCCATTACATGCTTACTTGTTTGACACACCTTTTTTCCAAGTATGGTTGGTTTTATTCCAATATGTGTAGCTTTATTTTTTGGTCTGTGTGTGTCTCTCTCTCTCTCCCAGATGTAGGGTATACATCTGTTTTGCATAGGCAGTAGCTTGCCTTTTGTAGGTAATGCTCATGAGCAGCTGATGGCTTGTGCACCAATTGGTGTCCCCGACTTGCTAATTGCATGCATAACAGCTGTGACATTATTCCTATAGCCAATGGCATGGCAACATACTCCTATAATTGAGTACTTCATGTGGGTGTTGCCCCTTTTCCTTGCCTGTGAGGAGAACATCATGAAGGTGTATGAACAACAGCATCACAGAGGGTAGTTGGAAATACCTCTTACAACAAAAAATGTTGGAGACAGCTCAACAAACTGGGGGAGAATGTTCCAGACATAAGGACAGAATGTAAGTACTGCTGTTATACAGGTGAATTAATGCTAGTTTAACAGGGTTTGTGTGGACATGTGGTTGACATAACTCTCAACTGTAGGGCTATCCGCAGAATGGCCAGATTTTGGACTCTCATGTTTGGTGTGATCCTCAGACATTTTTTGTCCTTAGAAAAATCAGTAGCATACTGTGGGGGTTGCAGTTAGTAAAGGGTATCATCCGTTTGTGCTTTGGACTTCATATAGCTCAGAAGATATTTTACGACAAACCCTGTTGCACCAGCAACTGTCTCAGTTTATAAGAGCAATATTTCACATATGCCCCTGTTTTGGGGCCTCTGTCCCCCAAGTATGTCAGCTTTGTCCAGATGTCATGCAGTAATAGGGTGATAGGTAGGGAATATCATTATTTAGTGCCTTCATCATGATACCATCCCAGTGATATATCAGACTGCGAGTCATGTTATGTGTAAGATGCCTTATATATGAGGACAAAGCCTGGACATTTTGTGGGACTCTGAACAGTTGAGAAGTCTATGTATTTATGGCGATTGTTGACAGACTGTCAGGATTGTGTAGCAGTGTAGTGTGTCAATATTATTTGGCCTGTGTAGGAAGGGGGGTAGATATATGTGTTATGGCTCCTTTTCTATCTGCCTGTCCATGCTGCTCCAGTTTCTGGTGGTCTATTGGCTGTATATGTTTGTAGGGGCAGACTGAAACATGTCCCATACCACGGTCAGGTGTCATACTACACTGTGAATTGGGCCAGTATATGTAGGGGTAGTGTGTGAGTGGCAAATATGTTGAGATGGTTCACACAGTCCTTATACTGTACTGTTCCTTTGGCTTGCCGGTATGTCACTGTGATTGTGGTGGAATTGGTTGTGGGTATGCACTTTCACACTGGTGTCTGCTTTTCAGTTCTTTTACATCCCTGTAGTGCCTGATATATTTGCCAATACATGTGTAATTCCCCATAGTGGATTTGGGTTAGTGATGTGTCAGTCTAGTTTGGACGGCGCTTGGTGAAATACTTAGCAGCTGAGTGTAGTTTCTTTAATGTGATGTTATGTCCAGATATTTGTAGGATGTACTGTTGCCTGGCCCCCATAAATGTTGTGCATTTCTGACACATCAGTGGGATGATGTGAGGATTTCAGTCACTAACTAGTGAGAAGTAATTGAGTGCTGGACTTTTGGTGCTATTTCAGTCAATATATGTTAGGACAGACAGTTACTGCAGCAACTGTGTCAGCTTAACTACTCCAGTATTTCAGATATGTCCCTATTTTCATGGTTTTCTCCCCCCACTTTGTCAGGCTTGGTCCAGATTCATTGCACTAAGGGGTTCTGAGCCTACCTCTCGACTGGCCGGATTATTGCAGAATATCCAGGTTTATTGCTCATATTTCTGGTCTGTTCCACAGATTCATTATTTTTATTTCCCTGGCAAATCACTGTGACGACCTGAGAATTACTCTGGCAACATTCTACATTTATAAGAACAATATTTAAAGCACGTCTCAAGTTTTTGGCCATTGTCCCCCCATTTGGGCAGCCTTTGGCCAGATTTCTTGCACTAAGAGGTTAAAAGCTATGGTTCTGATGTATGACTCCATTACATGTTATGAGTATGTATATATATATATATATATATATATATATATATATATATATATATATATATATATATATTTTTTTTTTTGTTATATATATTTATATGCTTTCCTTACATTGGCATGGGGTGTGACTATACTGTATGGGCACTTGTGTGTACATGGGTGGTTTCACATGTTATATACACTCACACTTACACTGTACACCAGCTACACTACCCTGGTTGACAAAAAACAGTTGCTATATAATTTAAGTTTTAAAAAATAATTTTAACACTACTTTCCCATAGAAAAATAAGTTGCCTGTCTTGGTACTCAAACTATGAACACCTGCATGTAAAGCCAGGACTCTAACCACTGCACTATCTCAGCTTGGAAATTTTGCCTGTATATTTGTATTTATCTCCTATAGGATGTTTAAGCTATGGTAAGCATTGGGCTGTAACATGCACACCCGCTTAGCTATGCTTAAACATTTCTTAGCCTAGAAAAAAATGTAATATTATTATTATATTATTATGTTATATATACTTTGCCTAGAAACAAATGTAATATTAATATTATATTATTATGTTATATAAGTGAGTATTGTGGTGTATTGACAAGTCATTAAGGACTGTAATCAGGAAATAATGGCATTCATTTGGCTTTCAGGCATTCATTTGGCTTTCAGGCTTCTATCCTTCAGAGACTACTGCTAATATATTTCCTGTTTTCTATCAACTTTCTAGGTGTGTGAGGGCAATTTTTCAGAGGTGTCCCTATTTTATTGATTTTCACCCCATTTCACTCCAAGACAGGTACTTTCAAGTAAAAAAACTGGAAGTCTTTCACAACCAATGAAATTAAAAAGAATAGTTGTGTAAAGTCTTACCATAACCATAGATGTTCTCTTCCATGTTGCAGTATTCTAACATGTGGGATCCTCTGCCCTAGGTGATCCGAACGTCCGGCTCCTCTACAGAAGCTTAGCCTTGACTGCTGTATGGTGTGTGGGATGTCACATGCAGAGACCATACACTGTGGGCCATAAATGTGACGTCTACACACACAGATCTCAGAACTGAATGCCCCAGTCGGACAATAGTCTAAGGTAAGCTGAAGGGATACCATCCAGAAAGGGAAAAAGGCCCTAGAGGGGGCAGGAGGGGGTAATAGGAACACTACAACATGGACGAGAAAGACATATATGGTTATGGTAAGATTTTACACAACTATTCTATGCCCATCTATTCTCATTTTGCAGTATTCTCACATGCGGGAAGAATACCAAAGCTCAGCCTGTGTTATGGGAGGTGGAAGAGGATGCAGTCTCCAAGAATCCATGGAAGATGGCATTAGCAAATCCTGCCCTAGCTTTAGAGATGCAGTCCAGTTTATAATGTTTAGTGAAAGTGTGGACTAAAGACCATGTGGCAACCTGTAAAATGGTGGCTGTATCTAGCCCTTTGAAGAATGTCCCTGAGGAAGACATCATTCTAGCTGAGTGGGCTCTGACTGTGTAGGGTAACTGCTTCCCCTGGAAGGAGTAGCAGAAAGATATAGTCTTGGAGATCCATGAATATACAGTTTGTTTGGATGCAGCTTTCCCCAGAGCCCTGGGGTACAAACAACTGATTGGACTTTCTGATGTCCTTAGTCTTATCCAGATAGAATCTGAGTTGTCTGTGAACATCAAGGGAATGGAGAACTCTCTCAATGTCATTTTGAGCGAAAGAAAAGAAGGTGGGCAAATGAATAGATTGGTTAAGGGATAGTTAGTTCATTGACCACTTTAGGCATGAAGGAGGGGTTTGTGCGAAGAGAGACCCTATCCTTATGAAAAACTAGGTAGGATGGGTTAGCCATGAGAGCTTGTAGCCCTGAGACTCTTTTGGCTGAAGTTAGGGTACAAGAAGCACTGTTTTCCAAGTGTACATCTTTAAACTGGCTGATGTTGCAGGTTCAAATGGAGCAGTAGTGAGTTTTTCCCAGAATAAAATTCAAATCCCAAGGAGGAGGGATGGGTTTCCTCTGTGGTCTGATGTGAAGGACCCCTTTGAGAAAAAGCTTCACTTCTAATCAGGATAGTAATGGTGGATTGAGAGGTAGCTGACAAATGGACTTTAACTGAGAAGTATGAAAGTTCAGATTTTAGGAGCTCACACAAATAAGAAAAGACTAGAGGTATATCCACCTGAAAGGAGTCTAGTTGTCTGTGAAGACACCAAGCGGACATTTTCCATTTGGATAAGTAGGATCTCCTGGTAGCAGGTTTCCTGGCCTCATGCACAGCAGATAGCACGTCCTCTGAGTAAAGGTGTCTAAAAGGGATCAAATGTTTATCACCCACAGGGTTAGTCTGAGAGTTTGCAGGTGTGGGTGGATAAGAGATCCCTTCTGCTGTGTGATGAGGTCCACCTTGTGAGGTAACTTGTGGTGACTACCCTTGGCTAGTGACAAAAGAAGGGGGAACCAGTGCTGCCTTGGCCAAAAGGAGGTCACCAGCAAGATTTTTGGCAGGACTTTCTGTAAAACAGGGAAGGGGGGAATGCATACAGAAACATCCTCTTCCAGGAAATTGTGAAGGCATCCACTCTCCAGGCTAGAGGGGAGGGGGACCTTGAGCAAAAAATAGCTGTAGTTGTCCGTTCTGAGGGGAGGCAAACAGATCTGTGGTGTACCCAACCAGTGGACTATATCCAGGAAAACATCTCTGTGCAATATCCATTTGTGATTTTGAGACAATAACCTGCTGAGAGCAACCGCCTGGTTATTGTTCTGTGATGGGATGTAAACTGCCTGTGGTGTTACCTTGGAGAGGGTAGCCAAATCCCATGCTTGGATGACCAGTCTGCAAAGTAAGTAAGACTTGGTCCCCCCTTGCTTGTTGATGTATTACAGGACTGCGGTGTTGTCTGTAAAGATTTTGAGGGGACCTGGATGCATGAGGGGAAGGAATGCCTTCAGGACTAGGAGAAGGGCAGTCATTTCCCTGATGTTGATGTGTTTTTTTCTGAAGGTGGGGGTCCCATTAGCCCTGCACCTTGAGTCCATTCATAGTGGCCCCCACCCCAGATCTGATGCATCTGTGTACATCTGTTGAACTGCAGTGGGAGGCTGTAAAGGAAGCCCTGGGTTCAGATGAATTTGCTAAATCCACCACCTGATTTCTTTCTTTAGACAGGGAAGGAAAGGCACCTGAAACTATAGTGGATGGGCAAGCTGGGACCATACATTCTCCAAGAACCATTGAAACTTCCTCATGTGCAGCCTAGCAAGAGGTAACATGGGGAAAGTGGCTACCATCAGACCCAGGAGGCAAAGGAATTCCCTGGCTGAAATGCAGTTGACTAGGAGTAGTTGCTGAAAGAAGTTGCTCAGTGAAGTGACCTTCTCTGGTGGGAGAAAGGCCTTCATCAAATCTGTTCTTATTCTGCAACCCAAGAAAATCTGGTCTTGGGAAGGAATAAGGGAGGACTTCAGAAGGTTGACTGTGAAACCCAGACCTTCGAGGAGGGAGATGGTGAACTGAAAGTGTCTTTGCAGGGTATTTGGATCCTCGGCCTGGATGAGAAGGTTATCCGTGTATGGGAAGATTGAAATGCCTTTTGTTCTGGAAAAAGACACTACAGGGGCTAGACATTTTGTAAATACACTTGGTGCTGTAGACAAACAATGGACAAGGCAGTAAACCGATCGTGTGAAGAATGCAGTACAAAGTGCAGGAGTTTGCAAAATGCTGGGTGGATTGGGATGTGAAGATAAACCTCCTTCAGGTCTAAAGTGGCCATGCAGGAACTGGGTGTCAAGAGTGGAAGAAGGGTTTGCAGGGACAGCATCCGGAAAGTGGGTACATGCAGAAGAGTTTAGAAGAGACAGGTCGAGGATGGGTCTCCATGGGCCCTCTTTCCTTGGGACTAGGAAGAGTCTGGAATAGAAGCCTTGCCCTTCCTGTCCTGGAGTACCCTTTCTATAGTGGCCTGTTGGACCAAATCTTGAAGCACTTGAGGAATGATATGGATTTGTTTTTTTGGAGGGAGAGGTATACCTTTTGGAGAAGGTTTTTCCTGCCAAGTCATAAAATATCCTTTTTCCACAATTGAAAGGACCCAGCTTACTGAGATGATAAAAGAGAAGGTGGTGAGGGTTTTGACAGTCATGCATTGTTAGGCCTGTCAGGAAAGGGCTATCTTTGATTAGTTTGGGAGGAAAAGGAAGGTTTCCTGAAACCTTTTGTGGGTTTGGAGGTAGAAGGAGCAGAGGCCTTCCTGACAAAAATTGGTTTGGCAGGGTAGTTTCTGTGAAACTTAGGCACTGGGGATACAAAGAGGTGCCTGAGGTCCTGCAGCCCCTTGCTGTTTTCCAGCAAACTTTTGAAAAGTTCTGTGGACTGTTTTCCAAAGAGAAACTTATTGTCAAGAGTGGCATCCATTATCTTGTTTTTGAAGTCATCTACCAGTGGCTGTAGCCTGAGCCAGGAGTACCTACAGAGGACTGATGCTGATGCAGCTGACTTTGCTAATGCTTCAGCAGCATCACAGCTGCATTTAATGAAATGTCTGGTGACTTGTAAAGCTAAAGAAAATTTAGAGGCAACTTGTAGTTTGGTGGGAGAATCAAGGAGAGAGGACAACAAGAGTCATGGCTTGCGAAACTAAATCCAAAGCGAATTTTACCATATGAGTTTGGTAATTAATGGCTCTAAAGGCCAGGGTTAAAGAAGTATAAATGTTCTTCCCTAATCTGTCCATCGCTTTGCTATCTTTATCTGATTGCAGGAGGACAAAGTTGTCTGGATTGATTGCTGAAACATGTATCTACATGGATGTGCAGACTGGAGAAACAAAGGCAGCATCTGAAGCAGTACTCGCTGAAGTCACCAAGCCTATTGGACATATCTAAGCCCCTACACTGGCAACTGGCAGACATCCACACCGGAGGCACAGTATCTGGCCTAGCTACATTGGCCTTCTTTCTTGGGGGTTCTGATTCCATTCCTAAGGCTAGGCACTTGAAAAGTTGGTTCTCGATGAAAAGTTTTAGGGCTGTGGGATGACTGCACAGTGTTTTAGGAACAAACGACTGGCAGATGGAACACACTTTGTAGTCATGGGAGGCCCTAAGCAAAATAAGCAGAGGTCGTGGCCATCTTTGTGTGGAATTTGCTGACCGCACTTACATTTTCCCTTCCTAGATGACATGGACAGGATCAGCTAATGGTAAATAATACAACAACCTAAGCTATCAAAAATAAGAGAGAAATAGCTCCCCAACAGGGTGCTTATCTTTTCAGGAGTCACTTGCGCAGAGTAGAATGAGAGAGCTGATGTTCGACTGGTAGCTGAGAAGTTCTAAGGTCTGTGTGTGTGGACGTCACATTTATGGCCCATGATTTATGGTCCCTGAGTGTGACGTCCCATGCACCATACAGCAGCCAAGGCTAAGCCTTTGTAGATGTCGGACTTTCGGGTATCCTTGGACGGAGGATCCCACATTAGAAGACTGCAACATGAGAATAGAAGGACATCAAAAGTTACTCAAGGTTTTGTTTTAGGGCCACTGCTATATTCAGTAATTAATGCCCCACCTAGAAGTGAACCCAGCATAACCTCAGCACTAAATGCTGATGACCTTCTTATTTGGTAGCAGTTAAAAGACATGTCACATTGAAAAGAAGTTGAAAAGTGAGCTGTCAGATATTATTGTATGTCTCCAGTCCAGACACCAGTTAATGAGCCACATTAAAACCAAGTGCATGTGACTTGACATACCTAAGCTATTAAGAGAGGTAGCCCTGTGGTAGAACACTGCCTATTACTTACCATGTTACTTTAATGATGTCTGTGACTGTACTGTTGTGTCATAGTACTGTGTGTCATTTTATTTTCTTCTTGTTACCATAATGATATCTGTGACCCTACTTCTGTATCTTATCACCTCATGTTGTATTAGTTACCATGCCTGTTACTGTACTATGTGAAATTGCATTGTTGGATCACACCATCTCATTTTGTGTTAACTGCCATTCCTCATTCTGTTACCTATGACTGTACTCTTGAATTATACTACTTCATGTTGTATTACTTAATTTGCCTGTTGTTACTGTACTAATCTCTGTGGTATACTGCTTTATGTGCTTTATGTTGAATTAGTTACTGTGCTAACATCTCTGACTGTACAGTTGTATCATTTTTTTCTTGTGCTGTATTAGTTACTGTGCCTGCTGTTACTGTACTAATATATGTGATTACATTGTTGTATTATTTATTTATTTGCATTTTGTTTACTGGGAAAGTCCACTGGGACACAGAGAACCCATTTTCAGTGAAGGCCTGGGGAGAAAAGCTCCACAGTACAAGAAATTAACAATTTGCAATACAAAATTGAATACAATGAATACAAAGATAAGTATATATAGCAATAGATGCAGTACAAAGCTGAGATTAATAAATACATAGAATAAGTATGTACAAAAAATGAGGGAAAATTTTACATTCATAGCGAATTATTGTGCGTGTTGTTACTGTTAATGTGTGACTATACTGTAGTACCATTGTACCTCATGCTGTATTAGAGTGTTTAATGGCTGAAAGACACCAAGCTCCTTTGTACAGAGCAAAGATCATGAATACCTGGTGAACTACATGTCTCTTATCTCAACAGCCATGGTAGCAAAAGTCATGGAGACAATCCGGAGCAGAATGCTTGTTTCTTTACTACAGGCCAACACTCTCAAGACAACCACCATGGTTTCAAAGCCAGAAGGCACTGACAGTCAGCCATAATCCAGTTTTATGACCGGGTTACATATGACTTTGATAGGAAAGTATCAGTAGATGTAATTTATCTGGAATTCACCAATGCATCTGACTATCTTCCACAGATAGAAACCTCTTATGGATGGGGGTAGGACCAAGTCTCAGAAACTTGATAGCTCACGGTTAAACAGTATGACAGAGGGCTTTGATGGGAGGGACAATGTCAAGAATTAGGAAAATGATTGTCTGCTCTAGGTTAGATAATTGTAAAAGTGGGTTTTTTTAGGCACAAAGTATGATACTGGTACAGAGACTCACACTAGGGCGATGTGATGGGTCTTCCTGAGCAGAAGCTACAGCGGAAGGAGGATGCTGAATGCTAAAGGCACTTAAAACAGCAGTCTACATAGACTTGTTTGTTTCTGTCATCAACCATATTTAATGGAGTAAGGGCCGGATTTACAAAAGCTTGCACGGAGTGCAAGAAGAGTGTAGGAGCTCACGGAGGCAATATGTCTGCCGTGCGATCCAGGTACAGCCAGCAGGAGCGTGCACGAGAGCTGCTAAAGCTACTCTTGCATGGACAGTGTCATGGTATGCAAATTACCTCTTTTGCTGCTGAAAGCTATGCAAATGAGGTAAATTTGCAATCCAGGAAACACTAACCTGTCCGTGGAAGATTAGTGTTATCTGCGGAAATGTACTCCATTGGTAACGGAGTACCGTTCTACAAATAGCTAAACAGAGCTATGACAGCTCCAAATAAAGGATGCATACAGTTGAAGCATGCCAATGGCCAAATATAAGGCCATTGGCATTTATAAATGTTTAAAATCTAACTTTTTTCCCCCGATTTCCGATGTTTAAGTGTAGCGCAGCACCGCGCAAATGTGTGGCGCTTTAAAAAACAAGAAAATAATTTAAAAGTAGCCAAAAATAGCCATTTTCACTAAAAAGCTTATCCTGCCATGCAGGTGAATGGCAGGCTGAAGACAACATGGCCACTGAGTACTGGTTGCTAAGGGGGGGAAGCTCAGTGTGAGAGATGTAACCATGCATTAGTAGGCAATCCTATGCAAATGAGGATAAGGATAGTGAATCCCAATTTTCCGCAGCATGTGAGCCATGTCCCAAGAGTGTAACTGTAGGAGTAGGTGAGTAGTGGAGTAGAATATAGGTGACATCATGAGGGGGTGTGTCAGAAAGGCTATAAGCTTATTGGAGCACAGTGTCTTGTGTTTGCCCTGAGTTGCTCAGGATTGCAAGAGGCGTGTCTACAGTTGTCCTTTTTGAAAACGAGAAACCAAAGGTGCACACCATGAAAATATCTGAAATTTCTTGCAAACGTGCACACAGCGTGTGCGCTCGTTTGTGCGGTGCTGCCCTGGGTGGAAACAGAAAGGGAAAAGGAAGGAAAAGAAGTAGTAGGAAGTTAACCAAGGAGAACTAGCAGAGCTGCCAGGTGAAATATATCAGAATCAGCCAATTACACAGGCAGCAGATTAGCCCAGCCCTGCCCAGCACTTTAAACTCTGCAAACAGCATTCTTCCCTGTTTTTTCCCAAGAACTCTGCAACACTGCAGTATACAAAGAGGGAAAGCTTAAAAACTTTAAAGTCAGACAAAATGTTAGGGGCTGCTCTTGCTATCATAAACCAACATGTGCAAGGTGCCGAGGGTGGTGATGTTGTGAATGCTGCTGAGCAACCCACAGTGAAGAGACAGAGAAGAGTGCACAGACCCAGGGTAACCTACCAGGGGCTACATGAGCTGGAGATAATGGAGCGCTATAGGGTGGACAAAGACCTCCTGCAGCAAATTGTTGAGCTGTGCCGGCCACGCCTCACACACAGAACCAACAGAGGGGAACCCATCCCAGTCAATACCAAGGTATGTGTTGGCCTAAGAATACTAGCTACAGGTACCTTCCAGAGACCAACTGGTAATATGATGGGGATTTCACAGGCATCAGCATCCAGGGTACTGCACCAGTTCCTGCATGCCATGTCAGCAGGTGTCGGTGAGCACGTATATTTCCCCAATTCCCGTGAGGTATTGGCCAGCAATATGTGTCTTTTCCACCAAATAGCAGAATACCCTGAGGTAGTGGGTGCAATAGACTGCACGCACATACACATCAAAGCACCACCCAGTGAGCGGGGTAGGGTCTACATCAACCGCAAGGGCTTCCCCTCCAATTGCCATGTCGTGTGCAATGCCCAGAGCACAATAATGAATGTGTGTGCTGGCTGCCCTGGAAGCTATCACAGTTCCCACATCTGGCATCTGACGCAGCTGTACCAGAGATTTGCCAGTGGGAACATCCCTGATGGTCACCTAGTGGGGGATGCTGGATACGCACTGGAGCCGTGGCTGATGACACCCATCAGAAATGCATACGCACCCAAACAAGAACTCCATAATGAGGCAAACGCACAAACAAGAAACATAATACAGCGTGTGTTTGGGATGCTCAAGTCACAGTTCAGGTGCCTGGACACATTTGGTGGAGCCTTGCAGTACTCACCAATTACATTTACCCAAATTGTCATGGTATGTGCCATGCTACACAATATGATCCTGTGGAAACAGCTGCAGCAGGAACAACATGGAGCAGGGCCAAACAGCCTCCCACCATTGCCAAGGCCTGCACAGGCACAGAGTGACTTGGAGGAGGAACAACCTGAGCCTGCCCCAGTAGGCAGAAGGAGGCGTACCCAGTATGCCCTGGCCTTGGCAAAGAGGCAACGCATAGCACATACACTGACTCAGTAGGAACCCTGGAAATTAAACCTCTCTCTGACTTCCACATACAGTAAAAGGCATGCCTAACTTGATACTACCTGTTTTCAAACATGTATAGGGAGTGTAATATGTGCATCTGACATAGGCAGCCCTGCAGCACCACCTGAGGCATGAGTCCCTATTTTAAGCAATATAAAGCACTGCTAAGCAAATATTACCAGTATTGAGCATATTTAAATACAATTGGGTATAGCTGCGCACTGCGCTAACCAGCGCAACGTCGGGCAATGTTGGGCAAAGTCGAGCAAAGTTGGGAAAACACACCTGCTTTACTGTTCCTTAACCAGTCAGGTCTGCCCAGCAGGAAAATAAAAAACAGTGACAGGGCTCGAACTCAGGATACTGTGCAGTACTGAACCACTAAGCCATGACAGCATTTCAGTGGCACAAACACAACTTAAGTCACTCACACATACCAGTTTGGGGGGTCACATACCTAACAGTCACAGCCAGCAGGACAATTGTAGACAAACGCAAACACAAACAAATGCTGTATCATGCCCTCTGAAGAGGCATATGAGTAACCTCCCCCCAGGCCTATGTAGACAGATAGCAGCAGGCCAAGCAGTGTGATGTGGGTTGGGTAGGCTATGAAATCACAAACTAATATATGTGTAATTGAAAGCTAAGGTCTGTAGTACAGTGGCATGCCTCAAGACAGTATGATAGGCAACAGTACAGACTGAAATGGAGTACCTGACATGGCAGTGCAGGCCTAGCAAATGTGTATAAGTGTCAGGTGTACCCCTCATCCTATGTACACCCACAGTAACAATCAGGTGTGCCCCCCCTGTGTAGAAATGTACAAATAATAGCTGTCCCCCCGTATGTAGAAATGTTGATAAGTCTTTGCAAATTGACTCATGGAAGCCCTGCAGGCACAGCATGTTTCCTGTCGATGTACAACACAAAGGTGAGCCCTGAAGTAAAAAACAACTTTATTTTTCATACACATATAGTATATATGCCCATAGTGGGCATGCTCACACACTTAAACAAATTTAGACAATTTCAGTCAGCAACATACTGAAAGGCCATACTGGGCATGCTCACACACGTAGGCCATGTCTGAGTACAGCAGTGGGCCACACATATCTGGCAGTTGCAGTTCTTACTCCAGACACTTGTTACTATTCACCAATCCTGCCTTGCGCACACAGTGATATGAAAACAGACCCATATAATATATTGGACCCCTGTCATAATCAAGCTATGTACTAGAAGTACTTAAGTTGTTCATAGAAAGTGAAAATCCAAAGATCATCAATAAATCTCCGATCAGTATCATCAAGAAACAATGAGCTCTCCTAATATTATCCAAGCCATGTTCTGGCAAAAATATTGCCAAAGAGTCCTTAGAGAACCATGAAGCTTTCTTTCGCTATGTCATAAATATCAATGTAAACTTATATATGTTCTGAGTCAGTGCAAAGTGTAAATGAATACATGTACATGACTGACATTGCCAACATCTTGTCAGACAGGTTCATACATATTTACCCCCCTCTCACTGACAAAAGGGCCCATTACCATACCTGGAGATTGTGAAGACACAAAAATCACATATACAATGGTTAAACAGCTCTATCCAAACCTAAAAACATGGTGTCTATGGTATGACATGGTTTCCCTGGCTGTGTCATATGTGAACTCCAAAACAAACAGACCCTGCACCTGAACAGTCTGTTGAGACACCTCCTGTACAGGATTTGAAACTGTTGAATGGGTTACAGCAATGTTTGGCACACTCCACAAGTGTTGGTGCACAACAGACCATGGGATCTATAGTCTTATAAGTCTAATAAGCCTGATCTGCAAGGCCATGGAGTCCATCATTATGGAACTCATAAACAGAGCTATTGGGAGCCTACAAACACCCAACCCTACCCATTTTGGTTTGGTCAGGGGCAGATCATGGTTCCTAAACATGCTAGACAGTTTTCAAGGCAGTCACCCAGGACATACATCAATGAAATGAGCTCCACACAGCCTACATAGACCTTGAAAAGCCCTTTTCCAACATCCCACACACGTCATATTCACAAAATCAACAACCTGTGCATAAACATGTATGTCATCTGATGGATTGCCAACTGGGGCACAGATAGATCCCACAAGGTAAGAATTGTGGTCTCCTGTTCAAGCTGGTAACAACTGCTGTCCCCCATGGCTCAGTCCTGGGAACCCTCCTGTCTGGTGTATACTTTTCAGAAATACAGTCAAACACATGAGGGCTATGTTTAGCAAAGTTTGTGGATGACTGCAAAAAGGTTGTCATAATCGATGTTTGGGACAACAGAGACATCCTTAAAAAGGGTCTCAGTCAGACAGATATGGTGTCAAAATTATGGCCTCGAGCTACAGTCATACAAATACCACATAGGTGCCAACACCCTAAATATGGAAGTAATAATAAGAGATTATGGACACATGTGGATAGTCATCTCTACTTCCAGAAATACATTCTCAAAGTGGTTAGAAAATCATGTTATGTGTTCCCACAAATTGCCAAGGTCTTTGCATGTAGGTCAAAGGAGGTTCCCTCTACTCATCAGTCATCAGACCCATCAGAGAGTATCACGGCACACTTGTGATGAATCTGACTAGGCACCTTCAGCAGCTGGAAAGACCACTGAAGTACTTCAACAAGAGGATTACTGGCCTGAAACAGTTGCCCCATGCAACAAGACTGAATTTAACTCAATCTGTACTCTGTTGCATACTGTCTACTCAGGTGATCTCTGCCCAACAGACAGGTCCATGTCCAATGCAGAACTGATGTACATGTGCAATCTGAAGTAAACCCAAGCTCACTGTGCCACATGCTCTAGGGATATCATCATCACAACAATAAATAGAACATGGAGGGATACATTACTAACACACAGACTTCCCTTACTTTGGAACAGGCTCCCAACCTACATTGAGCTGAGTCCCTAACTGACACTCTTCCAGAGGAGCCTTGATGAGTGTATGTGAAACTGAACTGTCACACCATGGATCACTTCATCAGCTCTACTACACAGAAGCCTAGCGGACTAACCACATGTGTGGTGATAGCTGCGCACACTGGCCATACTAATATGTGCCTTCAGGCAGATAGCCTATTACCTACCTATGTACCTATATATATAAGTAGGGGGAACACAGTATAATAAGCCAAAGATGGATGGGCAGAGATGTGTGTAAAAGGGTGACCATGACAGGGAGCCATCCAGGACTGTCCCACCCAGCACACATCCCAATGGCACAAAAGACATGAGGTGCACATCTCACCCACTGTACATAACAGCCACCAGTATCTGTAAGCATTATAGTGTATCTGGTCCATGTGGGGGGGTGAAGTTTGCACTAAACTTGTCTGCCAGGATGTTGGCAATGTCAGTTGGTTCAGTGTATTTTTTGCCATTTTGCAGTAGCTCAAAGCATATCTGAGAGTTGCCACCTAAATGTTTGATATAGCTAAAGAAGACTTTGTGGTTATCTTTAGATTCCTTGGCAATTTTTCTTTAGAAACTGGCCTTGGATGATTTTATGAGTGATCGTAGTTTCTTGCTAATAATGATCAGTGATGCCTTTTTGGAATTTTGCTCTATCATGTAGTAGTTTCCTCCTTCTGTTGTATAGCTTATTTATGGCCAAGGACCACCAGACTGGTTTCTCTTTTTGGAGGACATGACTGTACAATGAAGCACACATCTACTATCTGTAGACATGTACCTGTCACATAGGTTCATAGGTATGTAGTAGACTATCTTCATGAAGGCATATATTAGCCTAGGCAAGTTGTGCAGCTTTCACCACCCCATTGGGTAGTCTCCCAAGCCCTAGTTCTAATAGTTAGTACCCTAAGCCCCTTTCTAGTGGGGCTGCTGATGTGATGCCTGGCGTGAATTGTCTGTTTCCCATCCACTCATGAAGGTTACTATTGAAGAGTGTCAGCGAGGGGCTCTGTCTGATGTACACTGGGATTCTGTTCCACAGTAAGGCAAGTGTCTAGGATGGTACTCTATCCCACCAGCATGTTGTATTCATTGTTGTGATGAGGTTCATATCCCTGGAGTGTGTAGTGTGACTCAATTTTGTTATCCGTAGATGGAGCATGTTCAACAGTTATGTGTTGGACATGGCTCTGTATGTTAGGCAGAGTGTGCCTCTGAGTAGGTGGTACGCAACGGAGAACAGATTTAGTTTTACCAGTTGTGTTGCATAACACAACTGTTTGAGGCCAGTAATCCTCTTGGTGAGGTACCTCTGTGGTCTCTACAGCTGCTGGATATGCTTAGTTGAGTACATCCAAAATGGTGCATTGTACTCAATGATGGGTCTGATGACTTAAGAGTAGAGAGCCACCACTACCTCTTTTGATCCTGATGCAAACCCTTTGTTGATTAGGTGGGCCACATAGGATTCCCCAATCACTTTGGCAACATGGTTGTCAAAGGAAAGATGACTATCTACTTGTGTCCCCAGATCCCTTATTACCTTGTCAGTTTTAAGGGGTAACACCTATGGTAGTTTGTGGGTACTTTGTTTTCACCAGAGGGGATTACTATGCATTCTTCCACATTGAACTTGAGGCCATGATTCTGACACCACACATCTGTCTCATAGAGTCCCTTCTGGAGAATATTTGTGTCATCCGGGGAATCTATTATGGCAAACACTTTACAGTTCACAGCAAACTTAGTCAACCACAACCCTCCTGTGTTGGCATGTCCTTTTGAGAAGTCTATACCAAACAGAAGGGACCCCAGGACTGAACCCTGGGGGACACCAGTTGTTACCGGTGGAGAGTCTGACATGTAGCCAGCAACTCTTAATTTGTGGGATCTATCTGTGAGCCAGTTTGCAATCCATCTTGTGATGTATGGATTCATGCCCAAGTTGGTGAGTTCATCTATGATACCTGACTGGGGAATGGTGTCAAAAGCCTTAGCGAGGTATAGGTAGGCTGTGTGGAGCTCATTTCAATCATCTTTAGCCTGGGTAACTGTCTCAAAGAAATCCACCCAGTTCAGGAGGCGTGATCTGCATTTGATGAAGCCAAACTGGGTGTGCTCAACTTTGTGAAGGTTCCTAGTATCTTTATTGTTGACTTCCATTATGACTGGCTCCATTGCCTTGCAGATCAGACTCGTCAGGTTCTTAGAGCGTGAATGCCAAGGGTCGTTTGTGGCCCCACCCCTGTGGAGTGGGAAGAATGTTGCTGTGCAACATTTTATGGGTACATATCCTGTAGAGAGCATGTAGAGAGAGGTGTAGGTATCCTTGATGAATATGGATACATCCCCACCCTATGTGCTATGATCCAGGTTCTGATGCTGGAAGGTATGGAATGAGTAGTATCCTGGTAGTGCTGGTGTGCTCTCTGGAGCCTTGAACTAGGTTTCTGTTACTGCACAGATATCAATATTCTCCATACTGAGAAGTGCCTCAAGTGTGTGCATCTGGAGGCTGAGACTTCTGGCAATGAGTAGCATTTCGCTCACTTTGTGGTTGTGTTGGTTACGGGGTTTGGTTTGTCCTGAGTGACCGAAGTTCCACACCTGAAGTCAATGCCTCATTGGTCTGATCTGACCATAAGCTAATTACCCTACATATCCACATTTTACCCCCACCACCCATTAAGGAAACCATATTAAAAAATATCTCCAAAGACAACTTCATGATACGACAGAAGTGGTGAACTTCAGGACACCCATGCAGATGGACAATACAGTTATGATTACTGAATCCTACACAATTGCACTTTATAAGCACTTACATGAGTGCATGGATCGTGCAATCCCAAACAGAACCAAGATGCTATCCTTCAAGAAAAGGAAGACAATCTGGTGGTCCCCTGCCATAAACAAACTGCACAACAGAAGGAAGAAACTGTTGCAAAAGAGGGCAAAACCCATGAGTGGAGGAGCTCCCTGGTCAGCCTCAGTAAGAAGCTGCGATCCCTGATAAAATCCTCCAAAGCTAGTTACGAAAACAAAATTGCCACTGATTCTAAAGACAACCACAAAGGATTCTATAGCTATGTCAAGAATCACAATGACAACACTCAGATCTGCTCTGAGTTACAGCACAGTGGCACTAAATATACAGACTCAACTGATATTGCCAACATCCTGGCAGATAGGATCAGTGCTAACTTTACCCCCCTCTCACCCATGAAAGAGCCCATCTCTATACCGGAAGAATGCAAAGTTGCTGTCATCATGACTGCATGGGTAAAAACCACTCTCCAAAGCCAGGAACACAGCATCCATGGGACCAGATAACGTCCCAGTTTGCGTTCTACACAAACTACAGAACGAACTGGCACCACACCTAAGTACCATGTTCAATCATAGCCTCACCTCAGGCTTTGTGCCTGCTGAATGGCTGGCAGCGGTTATCCCACTACACAAGGGGGAGCCACCACGGACCCTGGGAACTAGCGCCCCATTAGCCTGATGAGCCTGGTCTGCAAGGCCATGGAACGTATCATCATGGAACTTATAAACAAAGACATTGGTAATCTCCAAACTCTGGACCACAACAATTTCGGGTTTGTAAAAGGCAGATCATGTCTCCTAAACCTGATAGACTTCTTTGAAGCAGTCACCAAAGCCATAGACAAGGGTAAGGTGGTTCACACAGCCTATCTAAATCTTGCCAAGGCTTTCGACACCATCCCCCACTCTGGAATTATAAATAAACTCACTAAACTAGGTATAAATACCTATGTCACAAGATGGGTTGCCAACTGGCTCACTTACAGAACCCACACTGTGAAAGTAGCAGACTCCAAGTCTGACTTCAGACCAGTGACAAGTGGAGTACCACAGGGTTCAGTCCTGTGTCCTGTCCTGTTTGGTATCTACTTCCCTGAAGTACAGGCTAACACAGAAGGTCTTTGTCTAATGAAGTTCCCAGATGACTGCAAACTAGGAGCCATAATCGAAACTACTAACGATGTGGACATCCTACAAAAGGGCTTCACTGAGACAGATGCCTGGTGTCAAAGCCATGGTCTCAAGCTCAATGCCAAAAAGTGCATTGTCATCCCCTTTGGTAAAAACTCTGTACCCATGAACTACAACATAGGCGGTAGTATACTTAACACTGAAAGTGTGATAAGAGACCTTGGGACACAGGTGGTCAGTAGACTCTCCTTTAATAATCACATTGCCACAGTAGTCAGGAAATCCTTCTACGTGGCACACCTCATCACAAAAGGTTTCTCATGAAGAAAAAAAGAGGTCATTGTTCCCCTCTACTCATCACTCATTAGATCCATTATAGAGTACAACGCCCCTTTTGGTATGTACCTCACAAGACATCTACAACAACTGGAAAGCCCACAGAAATACCTCACAAAGAGGATTAGTGGCCTCAAATACATGCCCTACACAGACCATCTCAAAACACTCCAGCTTTACTCTGTTGCATATAGCCTACTCAGAGGTGATCTCTGCCAAACATACAAAGCTATGTCAAACAAAGAGCTGTTGGACATGCTCCATTTAAAGAAATGCCAATCTCTCCAAGCTTCGGCCCCAAAACCTGGACCGAAATACAAAAGGAGGGGGTGTATCCATTTTCATAAAGGATACTCACACCTCCAGGATAGTGGCACAGCACGAGGCCTCGGAGACCATCCAAGTGCAACTAACAGTGGGCAAAGCTGCTTATCAGATCGTAGCCTGCTACAGATCACCTACCTTGTCTCAGGACCCTCACTCAGCATTCCTGAGATCACTGGAAAATACAAAGGTCCTAACAAAAACCACATTAGGAGATTTCAACTACCCAAACATTGACTGGGAAAATTACTCAAGTACAAACTCCTTTGCCCAATGCTTCCTAGAGTTTATAAACTCAAATGCACTGGAACAGCTGGTCACCACGCCCACTAGAGGTGACAATATACTGGACCTGATCATCACCAACATGGGGGATCAGTGTTCCACACCAGAGGTAAACCCTTCACTGGTAAGATCAGATCATAAAGTAATCACACTGGACATCCACATCCCGACCCCACCCCCCCAGTCAAGGAAACCACTGTGAAAAACTTTTCAAAAGCAAACTTCACACTTCTCAAGAAGTGGAAAGTTTCAAAGCCCCCTTGCTACAGGATAATGCTATCCAATCTTCAGAATCCTTTAAAAGTGCATTATATGAGCATCTACAGGGATGCATGGATCGAGCCATCCCGAGTAAAACCAAGACTCACTCCTCCAAAAAGAGAAACCAGTCTGGTGGTCCTTGGCCATAAATAAGCTATACAACAGAAGGAGGAAACTACTACATGATAGAGCAAAATTCCAAAAAGGCATCACTGATCATTATTAGCAAGAAACTATGATCGCTCATAAAATCATCCAAGGCCAGTTTCTAAAGAAAAATTGCCAAGGAATCTAAAGATAACCACAAAGTCTTCTTTAGCTATATCAAACATTTAGGTGGCAACTCTCAGATATGCTTTGAGCTACTGCAAAATGGCAAAAAATACACTGAACCAACTGACATTGCCAACATCCTGGCGGACAAGTTTAGTACAAACTTCACCCCCAAAAGGGCCTGTGTCCATCCCAGAAGAATGCAAAGCCCCAGACATCATGGACATGCAGGTAAAAACTGCCCTCTCCAAAGCTAAGAACACAGCATCAATGGGACCGGATGGTCTCCCAGGCTGTGTCTTACACGACCTCCAAAAGGAACTAAACCCTAACCTAAATTCACTGTTCAGACTCAACCTTACCACAGGCTATGTACCCAAAGAATGGTGTACAGCAACAGTCATCCCGCTCCATAAAGGTGGTGCCACAACAGAACCTGGGAACTATCGCCCTATAAGCCTGACCAGCCTGGTCTGCAAAGTTATGGAGCGAATTATCATGGAACTCATAAACAGAGACATTGGGAACCTCCAGACACTGGACCCTACCCAATTCGGCTTTGTTAAAGACAGATCCTACCTCCTAAACCTAGTTGACTTCTTTGAAACAGTTACCAAGGCCATAGATGAAGGGAAGGTAGTCCACACAGCCTACCTGGTCCTCACTAAGGCCTTTGACACCATTCCCCACTCTGGCATCATAGACAAGCTTACCAACTTGAACATTAACCCCTGTGTCACAAGATGGGTGGCCAACTGGCTCACGGATAGAACACACATGGTCAGAGTTGTGGGTGCCATGTCCGACTCTAAACCAGTCACAAGTGGTATCCCACAGGTCTTGGTCCTGGGACCCCTCCTTTTCAGTATATACTTCTCTGAGATACATGCAAGCATGGGAGGACTATGGCTGACCAAGTTCGCAGGTGACTGCAAACTGGGGGCCATAATCGACTCTCCAGCTGACACAGACATCCTCCAGAAGGGTCTTACAGAGACAGATACCTGGTGTCAAAACCATGGTCTCAAGCTGAATGCCAAAAAATGCATAGTCATCCCCTTTGGAAAAAACAAAGTGCCCACGAATTACCACATAGATGGTAATCCACTAGGTACGGAAAATGTAATTAGGGACCTGGGGACCCAGGTAGATAGTAACCTCTCCTTTGATAATCACATTGCCAAAGTGGTTAGATATTCCTTCTATGTAGCCCACCTAATCACGAAAGGGTTCACCTCTAGATCAAGAGAGGTCATTGTGCCCCTCTACTCATCACTCATTAGGCCCATAATAGAGTACAATGCCCCATTTGGTATGTACCTTAATTGGCACATGCAACAGCTGGTAAGACGACAGAAGTACCTCAGCAAGAGGATCATGGGCCTCGAAGAGATGCCCTACGCAGCTCGACTAAAGAAACTCCAACTCTATTCGGTTGCTTACTGCCTGCTCAGAGGTGATCTATGCCTGATGTATAAGGCCATGTCCAACCCGGAATTAATGGACATGCTCCACCTCAAAAAAAAAAAACAAATCTCTTAGAGCCACACGCTTCAGTGAATTAAACCTCAGCAAAACAATAAACAGGACGTGCTGGAGGGATAGATTGCTGTCCCAGACACTTCCCATGCTCTGGAGTAGAATCCCAGTTGATGTTAGGCAGAGTCCCTTGCAGATTCTCTTCAACAGAAATCTTGACGAGTGGATGGGAAATTGTAAATTTACCCCTGGGATCACTTCAGTGGCCCTGCTAGACAGATGCCCAGGAAACTAATTTAAAAGGGAGGCGAAAGCCAACACATTCTGGCTAGGCTTATAAATGCCCTTGGGCAGATAGCCTAGTACCTACCTATGAACCTACACGCTCTAGGGACCTAAACCTTGTCACCACAATAAACAGAACATGCCAGAGGGATAGATTCCTGTCCCAGAGACTTCACATACTCCGGAATAAACTACCTATCTATATCAAACAAAGCTCCTCATTAGCACTCTTCAAGAAAAATCTTGATGATTGGATGGGAAATAGGAAATTCACCCTGGGGATCACTTCTGTGTCTCTGCTCGACAGTGGCACAGGAAAATAAATTTCTTGGGTGGCAAAAGCCAAGGTACCTTTTTGGCTGGGCTTGTATAGGCCCAGGGCTGATAGCCTAGTACCTACCTATGAACCTTTGAGCCTTGCCTAAAAAAGGTAATATGTGGACAGCAAGAGCCTTGGCCAGTATTCAGAAGCATAGGGGCGACAGGTGCAAACCATCTATAGCGAAGCAACAAGGCTTGTCTATCATGTCATCACAGGCAGACAGAGACTGGATCCCCTTTGAATGACACCAGAAGCTCAGCCAGTTGTTGACATTTATCATCTTTCTGTTATATTGCAGTATCGTGTAGGTGAAGGTAAGATGCTACTCAAGGTTTGACCCTGTATGTGCCAGCATGTGGTGCATCAACACGTATATGATATGGTCATGGCCTATGCATACAATACACATAGTATGATAAGCCTGCTGAGGTTAGCAAATGTGAAAAAAACCTTTGTGCAAACTGTCAGCAAGTAATGTCTGTATTGCACCCTGTAACTCCATATTGCTTGCTGAAGTGTAAAGACATACTTAGTTTGGATTAAGAACACCGCACTTGTCAACTGTGTGTGTTGGATTAAGAACACCGCACTTGTCAACTGTGTGTGTGTCTGTCTCTCCCTGGGGAGAGAGCAACCTTTTTGGAGACTACTCACACCCCTTAAAAGTGGTATACTCATCTTTGTCGTCTCATGATGTCACCATCCTACAAATATACCTGTGGAAAGAAGAAATCCCAGTAATGTGTATAGTGCATCATGTAAATGCATACTGCTGTAGTATCATAATGTAGCTAGGTAGGGGTTTGAATCCTGCACTTGCCAACTGTGTGTGTGTGTCTCCCTGGAGAGGAACAACCTTTTTGGAGACTACTCACACACCTTAAAAGTGGTATACTCATCTTTGTCAAGTCTGATGATGTCACCATCCAACAAATATACCTGTGGAAAGGTGAAATCCCAGTAATGTGTATAGCACGTTGTGTAAACGCATACTGCTGTAGTATCATAATGCAGTTAGGTAGGGGTTTGAGTCCTGCACTTGCTAACTGTGTGTGTGTCTCCCTGAGAAGGAGCAACCTTTTTGGAGACTACTCACACCCCTTAAAAGTGATATACTCATCTTTGTCAAGTCTCATGATGTCACCATCCTACAAATATACCTGTGGAAAGGTGAAATCCCAGTAATGTGTATAGCTCGTTGTGTAAATGCATACTGCTGTAGTATAATAATGTAGTTAGGAAAGAGTTTTAATCTTGCACTTGCTGACTGTGTGTGTGTGTGTGTGTGTGTGTGTGTGTGTGTGTGTGTGTGTGTGTGTGTGTGTGTGTGTGTGTGTGTGTGTGTGTGTGTGTGTGTGTGTGCTCCAGGTGTGTGACACCATTGGCCAATGTGGAGTGGGTTTTGATTTTTCTAGTGTATGACATATCACATTGACAATTGTATGTGCATTACACATGTAAGGTAGCTGTGGGGCAAATCCATATACATATATGTGACCTCAAGTATTTCATAGGTGAGTACTCTGCTTTCTCCATGAACGCATGTGTTAACTTTGCCAGAGCGTGCTGGCGCTTTCCATACCTTAGATCACTTCTGTATGCTTGTGACAAGCTTAGCCACTGCAGTGATCCCTGGGCTACATCTTCCGTTTCATATCCACTCATCACAGTTTCTATTGAAGAGTGTGAGTGAGGGTTTATGCTTGAGGTATATTTGAAACCTGTTCCAAAGCAAGCAAAGTCTGGCAAATATGACTAATCATTATAGGTGTGCATGAAAACCCTTTATTGCTTATGTGCTCCACAGAGGGATTTCCAAAACCCTTTGGTAATGTGATTATCAAAGGAGAGATGACTTAACACATGGCTCTATGTATACATTAGTACCTGTTCCACATTTTGGGAGCTACTACCTATGTGATACTCTGGGGATACTTTGTTTTCTAAAAATGGATAACTATGCTTTCTTTGGCTTATAGCTTTACAGCATGAGTTTGACACCAGGTATCTGTCTGTATGATACCCTTTTGGAGGATGTGTGTGTCATCTGGAGAATAAAGTATAGCCCACAGTATGCATTGTCATCAAACGTGGGCAGACATATCCCTACTGTGTTTGGTAAAGCTATATGCCAAACAGGAGTGGTCCCGGGACTGAGTGCAGGTGAATACCATTTGTTAATGGCATAGAATAGTACATGGAGGCTGCAAATGTTACTGTGTGTCCTACATCTGTGCATCAGTTGTCAAGCCATCATTTAACAATCATTTATGGTCAGTCTGTTGAGGTTATGTATAATACCAGTATGTGGGATGGGTATGAATTGCTGGTGAGCTATAGCTTGGCTGTGTTGACCTCCCCTCCCTCACCTACAGCCTTGTTGACTGGCTTGAAGTCTACTAGGTGTAGGAGCCATGATCTGGCCTTTAGAGAACCTAAGTGGGTATGGTGCAGTGTTTGCAGGTTCATAATGTCTCTGTTAATGAGTTCCATAATGCTGTGCTCCATAGCCTTCCAGATAACATTGGTTTGGCTTATAGGGTGAGAGTTTCCAGGACCTGTTGTAGTTCTACCCTGAATCAATTTATGTTAACATTTGCACTGGGTGTGACAAGGGTGGACAGGTTTAAGAATAAGTATATTAGAGGGTCAGGCCAGGTTTGAAGGTTAATAGACCATGCCAGATAGGCAGGATTAAGTTGGTGTGTACATGTGCTGAGGAGGGATGCAGAGTATATTGTGAAATAGATGCTAAGGATGAAGCCGCCAGGTAACAGGAAAAGAGGAATGCTTAAGATGAGGTTTATGGCTGTGGTGAGAGAGGACATGCAGGTGGATGGTGTGACACCGCAAGATGCAGAGGGCAGGAAGAAATTATGTACTGTGGCGACCCCTAATGGGAGCATCCGAAAGGAGAAGAAGAAGATGTTGTAGCTCAACCCTTGTGGACTGTGAACACCATTACCATGTGTCATTCCACAAGTATGTAACCTGTATAGAGGTTGCATCTGGACAGAGCATTTAGGTGAGTGGTGACTTCATATGTCAGCTTGTGTATGACACATCCAGGGACACTGTCCAGTACCATTGCCACTATGGTGTGTACTTTGTTAAAGAGATGTTTTAAGTAGAGTGTCTGTGAATCATCAGATTTTACATTCTTCAGGTCTGGAAATGTGGCCCTTGTGTAATGACAGGGTGGTGAAATCCGCATTCAAACTGTCTGACAAGGAATTGGTAATGTCAAGTCAGATAAGTGTACTTTGTGACCATTTACATTAACTGTGACCCGATCTGAAGAAAGCTTTAGTGTTGTCTTTAGAATCCTTGCCATTTTGAAGCTTGCCTTGTATGTTTATTGAGGGATTGTATTTTCCCAATGATACTGACCAGAGAGGTTATCCCTTCTTGGTATGTAACTCTTTTTTGGTACAACTTCATACCTTCTATTATATATTTAGTTTATGGCAGGGGTCCATGAGACTAATGCACTTTTACTATATAAGTGAGAATTTGTGTTTGTGATAGCACGGTCCATGCAACCCTGTAGGTGAACAGTGTGCATTAATAAAGGATTATGCAGCTGGGACAGTGTTAACCTTAGTAATGCAAACCAATGACAGATAGCAACAACAGCATCACCCACAGCACAGTGTCAACCCGTGTCATACACACATGCATGCTCAAGTTCCAGAATGTGTGTAGTACAATGCATACTGGCCACCAACAGAAAGTATGGAGTGTTAACACTGGCCAATACAGGGCATGTCACCCTGCCCATGTGTCGAATATGTACGTACATGAAGACAGTGCACCTCCACCATGTTCACAAATGTACACCTGCAATCCTGTACTGCACACACCCCACACTTACTGTCCACTGTATAACACATGCTGACACAACTACATACATCAGCCAAGTGGCACATGAGCAAACAAAACACAATTGGAATAAACACTGGTGGAAACAATACAACATTGCTAATTACAGCTTTAATGCATCATGCCTGCTCAGCTACACCTTCAAGGATATCATTACACTTTACTGCTGACAACATGCTACACATTCAACCATTGCTATACTTTATTAAAGTCACCCTGTGCATCAGCACCATGTTAGCCTGTTCCTGCATCAGTGTTACAGATGACAGGAGGTGGCACAGGTCTCATCATATGCACAGGGTGTGTTGTTGGTTTGCCAGAGGCCTACACTGAGCCATACAATCAACATGTGTGTGTGAGTGTGTGTGTGTGAGGGCCATGAGTACTGTTTTGGGCCAGTGTTGATGTAATGTGTGCAGGTATGTGTTTGCTCTAGGTCACAGTTCCACCATGTGGCTGCCATATATGGGGATTTGTGAGACAGCTACTGACTATACATGGCAGGCATTATAGATCACTGTCTCTGGCCATGGATATGGAACCTGTGCCTGGCAGGGGTGCTACAGACAGTATCAGGTACTAATCCAGACTGGGTACTATCCGAAGAGGTTGACATATGTCCACTGGATCCAGGTCCCTGCTGGGACTGGCCAGAGCCACATGCACGTGGTCTTCTAGGACGATCTATGGACAGCCCCCCCAACATTTCTGGGGCTGGTACTGGCACTATGGGAGCAGCTGTGACTTGCTGGACATCCACGGCGACCTCCAGCTGCTGATGTTGCTGGCATACGTCCACATCGATGTCTCAGCCGTCCCGCACTATCCTGATGCATGGACATGACATTGTGGAGGACATCCAATGTCTCATCCCAATGTCTATCAATGACCTCAGTGTAATTATGTATGGCACCTGCTAGGTCATGGATACTGTCATTTACAGAGGTGTTATGAGCCCATTGTGCCATTAGTCCCTGTCTGGTGTACCGCTCCATTCGTGTCTGTGCCTCGATGACAGCCTGGAACATGCGTGTGGTAGAAAGAGGTGTGGCACGTCTGCCAGGGGCATGATGACCAGCAGTGCTCTGACGAGAACCCCTGGGCATCTGCCTATGTGGTACCATTCCAGACATCTGGCTATGGCTGCTGTGTCGTGATACATGTGCCATAGATACCACACTGTCCTGGCCAGTACCAACCATACACTGTCCCTCAGCTAGGGGCAATGGTGATGATGGATGTACAGGCAGTATGACTGTGTGCATGGATGGGGTGGAGACTTGTGTACTGTCAATTGGAGGCCCAACAACAGACCCTGACAAACCTGCCTGTGCCTCAGCACACCTATCCTCATGATCACTGTCTGTCTCAGTGACATCAGGTTCCCTGCTGTGCTGAACCAGCCCCACCTCGGCACCTGTGAGAGGAAAACATGAATCACACTTTAAGACCTGAACATGATGTCAGACCACATGTGTACATGCGCACATGCACACACACACAAGAATACACTCCTCCCTAAAGCAGACACACACAACACCAGCAATCTCAGAACATACACAATAGCAGGTGATGGTGGGGTACAGTATCACAAGCAAAACAGTCATATCACACATGTCAGCATGCAGGACATGTGTTGCTCAACAGCATGCAGTGCAAGTGTAGACAGTCCTTGCTACTAACAGTATACATGGCTTTGATGCATGTGTTTTGTTATTAGGTGATGGGCCTCCCCCTAGAACACAATGCATACATGGACACAACATTGCTGTGCAGGTATTCAAAACTCTGTAATGTACTGTGCACCATAACAAACAGGTGTACATACCATGGCTGGATGTTTATCAGATAGGTATCAATGCTGATTACAGCCTCTGTGTCTTTAGCAAATAATTGTTGACACATTTTTAGCACATGCATGATGAGTATTCACACAACATCATCAGTGATGCATGGATAATTGATGGAATACCATTCGGCCACATACCCAATGTACGGTACTTATGGTGAGTGTAGATCATATTGTGGACATGCCAGTGTCATCCATGACATGGCATGCTAAAACACAACTGCATATTTAAACACTACACATACCCAATGTGTGTCATATGACCTAGCCACTCAATAGCATCACAAGACATATATGTGTCAGTTGTGCAAATGGTGATTGGTATGCATATTGTTTAGAGGTGATTATGTGTGCACACACACAACATTAAGGTGTATAGCAAGGTGTATAGCAATGAAACTATGTGTAGTACTGTGGTTACAATAACTGGATGGGGTGTAGTACCATAGGCCATCATCATGAAGCATCATGTGGTCACGCAAGGCTACAAATGTTTCCCAAACCAGCACTACTCATGCTGTACCGGAACTGTACTACCTTGGCTACATTCACCATTTCACAACCAGTTGTTACATGAGTTCGTAAGGAGGCCAATAAGGAGCATTCCTTGACAAGAATGTGTAGTGTGTTGCAGAGTGTTTAAATGCCCCATGATAGGCCTCTACCACTCAGGTATAGTATGTGTAATGTGTGGATGAGATTTTGGATACTGGAGTGTGTCTTTATAGAGGGTTTGGGAATCCTTTATGTGTAGCATGTTAAAATGCTTTGTGTATAACATAGATGTGTATGTTATGTGCATGTTGAGTATCAAATGTGCCTATCCAATGGTCACTACAGTCTAGCCACATTTGTTTTTGAGATGGTCTGGGTATTGCATGTGTTTGAGGCAGCTAATCACATTAGTGAGATGTGCGTGGTCTTACACCAAACATGCACAGCATGTATTATGGGTAGGTATGTTACATGTGTACATGGCCTACACCTTAACTAAGACATGCACTTTTTATTTACTATAATAAATGTAGAACACACTCACCAGCATCTGTGCGCTGCCTTGAAGTCACCCCAGAGAGACCTACATAGAGATTAGACAGTCATTGGCCACAACTGTGGCATTGCTACTGTGTGTTTGCGATCTTACAGTACAACAGTTTACATTCACAGGGCTACAGATTATGTTCCAAATGATCAGTATTGCACAACAACAGGCTCCACATCTTTTACCGACACACTCCACATCTCACATATGCATGATCTACCAATACAGATAACAGTAGTCTACAGATATGCTATGTTACCTGCATGCTCCATGTGTGCTTGCTGGGTGGCTCCAACCTCCATCATGGTGTATGTCTGCTGCTGTTGTTGTTGGTCAGGTGCCACCAGGCTCAGGAGCAGCTCCTCCACTCTGGTGAGGGAGGGATGGATATTAACACCACCTCCTGCTGCAAGCTGTTGTCTCCGCACATCAGCAGCACGCTGATGGACATGTCTGAGAAGATCACTGCTGTGGTGGCGTACCTGCTCATATGTCCGGTTATGCAGGCCTACTTCATTTACCCTGTGGACAACATCTTGCCACATTGCAGTACGCTTCTGCTGGTCCTGGCTGGTTTGTGAGAACATGATACTGTAGTGCTGAATCATACTGTCAGTAATTATGTCATTTTCAGAACTACTGTAACTGGGGTTCCTGCAATGCGCCATGATCCCTGGAAGACATAAATATGAAAATGTCTGAGCAAGTCATATGGCACATTTAACATTATACAGTACAGATATCACTGAACTGCCATATATAGCAACCTATTAGCTAACTGAGAGTGAAACACTTTAACTGCCACTTATCACTGCTCACCCCACAACTGCTTGGAAGTGCCTGGTTCACTCTCAATCTAATGAACTATGTTCTGCACAGCAACAAAATAAAATCACTATATAAGACTATACAAGAGTACCTGGCACACTGTATGCAACACGATGCACCACCTAGCCACAGCAAATATACATCAAGCTGATGTGTAAAGAAATATATCATCCATCACAATGAGTGTAAGGTCCAGTAAATGTATTACTATTATACCACACAACTTGTTAATGGCAAACCCGTGTCCAAAATATGTACACAATTGGGAATATAGGTCGCATACTGCTGTAGTACACTATGAATGTTGCTAGATATGCAGTTATATGTTTTACCACACATATGTCAAAGGACATGTTACAGACATACCCAGACACACATCAGACATAATTACAAGACACAAAGGTATGACAACCCAGATAAGCTTTCAGTGTGTACTATACAGTACTGTGTGTCAGTACTTGCGCAACCTTAATCTTGAGAAATGCAATCTGTGATGAATACAGGGACCACACACAACAGCGGATGCAAGCAATATGGACATACACCATACTTTGCTGTACAGGCCCAGAGCTTCAAGTAGTACTACAGTACACACAGGATTTGGATTCAACATCAGCACCAATCAATAATCATAGATGTAGTGCTTTAGCCTTCAATGACACACCCTAGTTAAAACCAAGGGACTTAATCACACTGTATGCAATAGCACTTTTTCTACCTAGCAACAGAATACACAGCTTTTGCTAGGATCAAAGCAAGGACCCATAATACCATGACATAAACAGTTTCCCACTAAGCTATCCCACAGATACATACCTTTGACGTATTCACAAACACACTGACCATCACAGTCAGTTAACAGTACAGAGAATCTATTGCAACAAGTAGATGTAGGTGTGTATGAGTATATATAACTATATATGTATATGTATATATATATATATATATATATATATATATATATATATATACACATATACACATCCATTGGTGTACATATATATGTAGGCACATATACATTTCACCTTTCATAGTGAAAATATCAATTATACAAAGGATGTGAGGTGTACAGTAATGTAATAAAAATCGCACAGTCTTGGGATAAATGCATTGAAGGTGTTCACAGCCCAGGTAGCTTTAGCAGGCCTCACTGGCTTCAGCATTGCAAACTGAACAAACCACACACAGTGTTTAACCAACACATGTCATATACCAGCACTGTATGCTGTCTTGTTTGTCACACACTAAAACCTACATACAAATATGTGCATACTAACCTTCACCAACATATATATCTCCACCCTTTACAAACAGTTGCAACATGTCCCCTGCTCTGTGCACATATACAGATGTGAATATATATGACACATATATATTTCTTCGTATGTGTGTGGCATACACACACATGGTCCACACTGTTGTAAGTCCCTGGACCTCACAGCTGAACTGCTGGGCCTTACTGCAACACAAACAGGTGTCACATATGAACACACATTAACATTAGGGGGGTATATATATGGCTACAAATGCTAGATAAGCATACTAGACTGCTACAGCACTTGCCAATGCTAAGCTACACTTTAATATGACTATCATGCATGTGTTGTTCTGTCACACCCATGTTTATATAATGTCAGCGCTAATCCCCCCAACAGCCATTGGCCACACTACTGTACAGAACACAGATAACATGGATAAGATCTTTGACATTTAATGCTGAGCTACACATTTTACAGGTATGTCCCACTGCCCACAGGTACACACTTTATTGTCCATAGCAGTAGTTAAGCAGAACATCTATGCATAAATAAGTACTGCTGCCACATATGAATGGTTCACATTATGTAGACTATTCTTCAATAACACCTACTACATGCCAGTAAATACATATGTGTCACATAGCTTTCCTTTGTATTATTTGGTAATATTTATTTTTCTTTTTTCTTTTCTCTCTCTCTTTCTCTCTCTCTGTCAGTCTCTGCAATAGAGTGATTGAGTTTGTTGGCAGAGATTGCAGCCTGCTTTTGTAGGTATTTGCATATGAGCATGTGATGGCCTCTGCACCAATTAGTGGCCACCACTTGCTAATTGCGTGCAGCCTGCTGTGTAGTAATTGCAGTAATCACTGTCATAGCAACCCAGTACTATAAATTGCTAACTCAGGTAGGCATGGCCCTTTCAGCTTTCCAAGATGGAGATCATCCTTGTTTGCTGTGGACATCATTGTTTAAGACAGAAGGTTGGAATAGTTTTTATATCAGAAGCCAGGGGTGTAGCCAGAGATTTGCATTTTGTACTCAGACCTAATGTTGCTGTTTCCAGTATCCACTTGTCAGTGTAGAAATGTACTCACCCCTCAAAATGCTACCCCAAGATACATGGAAAGACGTACCTTCTTTTCATACATGGAAAGATGTACTTTCTTTTCAACTTTTACAATTCACTGCCATACAAAGCTAGTTATTGAGATGTATTCATTTGGCACAATAATTGTTTGTGAACTGCTATACTGTGAATATTCATTTATTCAGTTCTAAACAGTTTGTGCTTTTCTAGTGTTGACATTAGCACAAGCTGCACAGAAAAACTGGACATATTTCAGTACTGTGAGTATGCTTGCCTACATCCTTGGTAGACCCTGCACACACAGGTATATTCTACATTTGGGTAGGGGTGCAGAAGTACAGAGAGCGTAAGTATTATGGTGTGGATTTTATCTTGCTGGACTTACAGGGTTGCTATGTACATGTTAGTTTATTAAGGCAAGTAGTCTGTCTGTGTAACTCCCAACTGTGGACCTATCCACATGGTAGCCAGAGAATAGCCTGTTATTTTTTTGTCTGTGCACCACACAGGTCTTTTCAGCAATATAGCAATGGCATTGTTACAGTTGGTTGCTACCAGTACATGGCTACATCCATTTGTATTTCAGTGTTGTATTCCTACATAAGGGTATGCTTCCGAAACTCCTTCCAAAGCTATTTGCACAGTGTGTAACAGCAGAAAGGATGATATGCCTCTGTGTTTCTGCCTCTGCCAGACCTCTCAAAAACTCAGGTACATATTTGAACAGACTCAGGGAAAAGTAAAGGAAAAGTCAGGGACACTTTTAAAATATTAGTGCCATTAAGTTGAAACATTGAGAGAATCAGAGCATATGAATTAATACACCTTTTCTGAAGTAAAATAAGTGTCTAACTCTTAATTATTGTCATTATTCATTAAGTGTAATTCACCACCTTTCTGGCCAAAGTCAGTAGTTTTAAGAGGGATTCAGAGGGACAGAGATAAAATTTGTGTCAAAATCAGGGACATCCCTGAAAATTAGGGACAGTTGGGAGGTATGTCCTCTGCCCTAAACAGATATGCCAGTGTTTGTCCTGCTGTGATACTGTGTGGGGTTGCAAAGTGATGGTGTAACATTATTTCTTGCTAGAATGGCTGCTTCTCTTATCACAGTCATGTAATGCAATCCCACAACAACTGTTGGTAAAGATCCACAGAACAAGTTTTGTGGTATGGCATTCCTATTTTTCCTTTACATTCACTTATTCTGATGCATGATATATTTATTTCATCACCAACTTGTATATCTATCGTGGCTTAGTGGTACTTCATGTTGTGTAGTGTGTACAAGGTCCGGGGCTCAAGACTGACATAGGTGTTTTATTTTGCTCCTGAGCAGAACAAGGGCCCTCACATACAGAGTGACTACGGCACTTTTAATCAGTTGTAAGTGGGTTTGTGCGGGTTTGCACGATGCTTAACAATGTTTAGCTAAGTGCAAACAAGCGCACACTTGTGCAAACCCGCTAACTACTGCTTAATAGTGCTTACTCCCGCTAACCTCCGCGTGCATTTCTTTGAAAGAAAAGAAACATGAGGAGATAAGAAAGTGCTGAAAAAGGAGCAAAAAGAGGGAAAGACAGTATGGAAAGTAGCTCAGGATGTGTAGGATGGGTGTAGGGAAGGTCCATAGCTGCCCATTTCTTTAACAGCAACAGCTGTGCATATGGAATAAATTTGGAGGTAGATATGAAACCTTCAACCCCTGAGAGAGGGGTGAGGACAACAAAGTATGTTGTAATGCCAATTAAATTACATTTTATGTGTCCAGTGGACATGTGTGCAAAATGGGCAGCTATGTATGGGGCATAATTTTTTTTGGGGAGCAGATTGCCCTTTTATTTTCAGGTGAGAGTGGAATGTGGGGTAGGGGAAGTAGGTATATTTGGGGAGGTAAACAGACAAGACAAACAAGATGCATACAGGGGCAGTATATGACACATGTGATGGGTGAACACCTTTGACGGGGAGGGATGTTTGGAAATCGCAAGACCATGAGCCCACAGATGGAAACAGTGAGACTGAGGTCCCCACCCATGGGCAGTCACCACTGTACCTTCACAACCCAGAGGGTGGCTGTGCTGGGGGCTGTGTAGGAGAGGCAGGCTGACCCGGGAGTTGTACCACTCATGCCTCAAGCTGGCGTATAGGTTCTGCAACAAAACGTTCAGTCTCTCTACGCACCACAGCCCGGACCATTTGAATGGTGATAAGTGGCCCTCCTCTGCCCACGCTTGCACGGGGGGGGGGCCGAGCTCCATCCCTGCAGCACTTTCACCTGAAGGTGGCACAGGGCCAATGGAGGAGGAGTTCCCAGGTTGGGCACCGGACCTGCTGTTGCCAGGTGCCATGGCCAGCTGAGGTGGGACAGGTGGGTCCGCTGAGACCGGCCTTCCCATACGAACTATGTTTTGGTGGGTTTAATAAAGATATGGATTAGTAACAGTCAACAGCATTCCCAATTAGTTATAACAGCATGCGGAAGTATTCCTATTAACCCAACACACCAGATTTTCAGCAGTTGAAAAGCAAGCATAACACATGCATATATAGAACAATAGTGGACATTACAACAGCATGCAGGCTGAATTGATGGCAACAGGCCACCAATATTGTGGTATTTTAACAGGGCACATGCATAGAAATAAATGCAAATATTTATAAACCAATAGGACATACATCCCAACAAATGTTTTGAGATTAGACATACTGATTGAGGTGTGTAATTGCATTTTTATACACATACAGTAGTGTGGAAAAGGATAGCTCAATTAACTTATATATCCTTCTAATTTTCACTACATTCCTATTAACTGCAGTTATATATCCCTTACATGTATTATTACACTACCCAATGTCCTTATATTGTGCAACTGGATTTTGCTAGATCATTATATACATGAGCCGTATCTTACATACAAACTGTCCAAGATGCAGATGTTACTGCTACATATTTTGAGAGTTGCTCACACACACTACTGCTAAGATGGTACACTGACAGCTCTACTTTCATATAATTATCAAGATATGTTCAGGTGAAAGTATCAGTTATATGTTAACAGCTCCCTACATTTCTGGCAGCACACTGACATTTCTGGGGAACACAATACCAAGCTACTCATGTGCCAGATTAACCTGTACATGCTGGGCATGAACCAACAGTTGAGGGCTGTAAATATGCATAAAAGCTACTGGCACTCCCTTCATCCATGTTATATGGGCCTACCCAAGTGTGGGTTAACACCGCTTAATACAACAGTACTATTTGTAAAATGAAACAGTACAACAACACATCAACGAAAATGACACAGATGCACTCCAGAATTTATACGTTTATTAAAGGATTATTACACCTTTATTTATTGGGTTAAAACACTTTTTGAAGGCTCTCTCATTTATTTTATATAACAGTACATGCAGAATAATTACTAACCTGCCTGATGATGCAGCCTTTGCAACCTATCCTCATGGGCTTGCTGATTCACAGCCCGGACACCTGCAGCTGTGAAGTAAATGCAGTGATATTGAGACATACCTATCCATAGTATAGACAAGCATAGCAATTCTTAACTACTTAATACAATGGCTACTTACTCAGTACTGGGGCATTAGGCATCACACGGGACTCCTGGATCCACTGGTCCAGTTGATCCTCCTTACATTGCTTCAGGTCAGAATAATGGTGCCTGACCTGCTCATTAGTCCGAGGAACGCCAGTGGCACTGGTGAGATCACGAGCAAGACTGATCCAGGCCTCCGTTTTATATTGGGTGCCCTGGTACTGGTCCCACAGGAGTCTTTTCTCATGATTGTGGACAAGGAGCCAAACCATTATTTTGGACTCCTCAGTGCCCCAGCGTTGTGCTCGAAATCAAGTGCCTTCTCCAGCACTGGCCATGCTGACTGCAGAAGGGCGCTACAACCAGTTATGGCAAGTATTCCTGTCTGTGTAGCTTAAATATGCCTCATTTCTCTCACTTATTTGTGATTGACCAGTTTTGAAAATACTCAGCTGTAGGCACATCTGCTTAGCTGATGTTGGCAATGTTTAAGATTCCTTTGATAGATATGTGTCTGTTAAAAGTGCATGGTTATGAAATGCTGTCATGGCTTAGTGGTTATGTACTGTGACTATAGTGCACAGTATCCTGAGTTCAAGCCCTGTCACTGCTTTTTATTTTCCTACTGGCCAGACCTGAATGGTTACGGTACAGTAAAGGAGGTGTGGCCGTGTTTAGCTGTCTTTGCTCAACTTTGCCCAATGTTGCTCGACGTTGCCTGATGTTGCACTGGCTAGCGCGGTGCATAGCTATGCGCAAATACGTTGTAGTTGAGCTGGTTGGTGCGGTGCGCAGCTATGCGCAAAGACATTGCGCTTGTTAACGCTGTGCTCAGCTATGAGCAATTGGTTTTAAATATGCTAAATACTGCTAAAATGTGCGTAGCAGTGCTTTATATTGCTTAAAATAAGTTACTCATGCCTCAGAATGCATAACCATTTCACCTTCATATATATATATATATATATATATATATATATATATATATATATATATATATATAATTTGTTCACTACTACATATAACATTTGAATGCTTTTTACAAATCTTATACATGATAAATGTCAGGAAATATTTTTGTATACAGATTTCCAACAGAAAATGGAACATGCAGTAGTGGGACTCAAACCGGGAATGCCTCCTCTTTGTGCAAAGGCTCTAACCACTACGCTATCGCTATTTTGCTTAATTTGCATATATTTTTCTTACTATCCTCTTCGGTGTCTAAGCTGCTAACTGTAGCTAAGCAATGGGCAAACACGCGCAAATTCGGGCAGCTATATCGGAAATAAAACAAAAAAAAATAAATTTCTTTTAATTTTTAAATTTGTACGAGGTTTAACATATGGGGGAGTGTAGTGTTACAATGTACACATATGAGCGGACTCGCTCATGTAACTCAACATTTCTCGAGTTTCGTCATTGCAGGGGCATAGATTTTTGGACTACTCGGAGTCCGACATGCCTCCTACACTCATCCACGCTCCATGTAAGCTTTAGAGTTGAGGCAGCACACCCTCATTAATATGCACGGCGCGCTGCCGTCATACTCGTAGACTGGCGTTTCCGTGTAAGACTAATCTAGTCTTACACGGAAGATTAGTAAATCTTGGGGTATGTATTTGTCTGTTATCAGCTGCATGTGTTTAGGAGCTTTCCTTTCTGCTCTTCCATTATAAAGGAAACCTAGCATTTTGGGCCAGCTTACTTCTCAATATGTGTATAAAGTAAGAAATAAATAAGCAAAAGTGTGCTTCTGAGTATTTGTGTAAAGAGGTGAAATCTCAACAGCAGATGTTTGGAAAAAACTTTTAATTGCTCTTCTAATGCAGACTTACCACATCTAAAGCTAAGCAGCTGAAAATATGCTGATTATGGATCCTGATATTCTTTTTAAGATTTGCTGATTTCCTCACTTTTATATATGCATATTAAGTTTCAAGTGTGTGAATGGATCTGTAAGCATTCATCACCAATGCCTTATGCTTGGCAAATCATTCATTACTTTATTATAGAAATTTGACAGCCTACAATGCTTTACTGCTTCTCTAGTTGTTATGAGTAATCATAACACACATAACAGTAAGACAAACCTTTAAAACTTACAGAAATTTCTTATGCAGACAGATGGCCATATGAATATAGAACACGTTCCCTGCCAAGGAGTAAACAATTAATATAAATTCAGAAGGTGAATCAGCACAAAATCCATACTTGATGGATGGTACTATTCAGATGCTGTGAATGACCATGGATACATGACAGAATCCAGCTAGATGTATCAAAACAAGACTAGTGCGGCTTTATGAGTGCCAACCTCCTTAATGACACTGTTACCATATAGGTATATGTAAGCACAAATTAGAACTTGCAGTGTTTTAAGATTTACATTAAAATTCCCATTATTAAATGCTGAAAATGCAAAACATTTGCTCTTATCTTTATTGCAGTTTCTCCTGAAACTGTTAAACAATGTTTGTGACTTCATAGTCACTTTGCAGTGAGAGGCTTAATGCAAATCAAAGCAAAATAGTTTGAAACAGTATCAAGCTACAGACTGCTGTGAAGGGTTTGCAAATGCAGTGGGAATTATTAATGTAAAGGGAAGTGTCAGTGCAAGTGAAATCTACAAAAAATGCATATTTTAAATGAGATATGTCACCATAAATTCATGATGTTCCAAAAACAGACTCACACTAAGTACATTTATTGTACCATGTCTAAAATGCACAAAGCCCTACAAGATTCAATGAAGGCAAAATATAAAGGAATGTAGAACAATTATAAGCACAGAGAGATTGGATATGTCCATGTGTACCATATACTGACATAAAGAACATACCTGAACATATATTAGCACACTTCAAGAAGAAGAATTGGGATACACAGGTAAGAGACAGGGGTCCAGGGAAGTAAATATTTTGGGAAGAAATAGCCAGGGAATTATTATGGCTAGGCTTGTATAGGCCCTAGGGCCGATAGCCTAGTACCAACCTATGACCCTATGAACTGTAGTTCCAAGATCCCATAATGACATGTTGAGGGATTCATTATGTATTTTCATTTCATAACTCCCCAAAGAATCTAGAAACTGACATATGTGTAATGTTCTCCCAAAAGGCAACCTGAAGAGCAGCAGAAGCAGACAAAGAAAATGAGAAGCATCTGTAAAGCTAAACTTGACAGTGTAACAATGACAAAAGGCATAAAATTTGCAATGGGACAGCAAATAAGATGGTCCAAATGGAGCAGCATTGTGGAATACAGGCAAACTGCCACACAGCATTAAAGAGAGGATTGATAGACACCCAAATTAAAGACTTAAAACAGCTGCAATGTAACTAACGTCCTGCACAGGACCGTGGCACAGAAAATCAGTCATGTGTGCAAAACAACCTACAGAAAAGTTCATATGTCAGCAAAAACAGGGCAGTCACCTGAAGCATGCTTATACTCCCTGTACTCCTGCCTCAGAACATTGGGGGCTTGTTCTCCAAACCACAGGGCATCTGAATCCGAAAGATCCTGATAACAGGACACTTTACAGTTTCCACAGACAACTGTGTGTAAAGTGAAGAAGAGTGGGTGTCCACCACAGCTGCAACTAATAGGATAGGGACAGAATGCCCCTCAGATGCACCTTAAAGCACACGTGAATCCCTTATCTGCTTTTCTTTTGTATAATCCCTTTAAATTTTCTTTATCTGTCTTTTACCCTTATACCAATATAATTCTTTTTTCCCCTTTTACTACCTCCCAGTTTGTCTTTTTTTATCACTTATTTCCAAACTTTCTTCTGTGCCCTCTATTATTTTTTCTCAACTAATGTTTCTTTCATTTCTATGTCCTCTTTATTATTATTTTCCCATCTAATTTTTCTTCCATTTCTACTACTTCTAAACTTTCTGCTCTTTACTCATTTTCTTCTCTGTCTTTTTCCTTACTGTTATTTTCATTGTTGCAATACATCCACAAATGTCCAGTTTTATAACATTTCAATTCACATTTTTGCACCATGTCCCATTTCCCCACAAATATGACATTTTCTTTTGTCACAGTTACTTATCAAATGTCATTTTCCACACAAAAAAGCATGTTTTTGGTTGTCTCCAGTATTTCATAACTCCCGTTCTCCCTCCACATTTATCATGCTTGGTATATGTTTATTTTTTCCTCTATTTTTAATACAATATTACAATCCTAGCCACCAGTCCATAAATCCCTTTTTGTCATAAACTTTTGCAGTGCACAGTACTTGTTTACATAAAGCTTTCAAATGTCCTTTAAAAGTCTTTCTACCTCTGTTCGAAATTCTGTAGGAATCTTCTTTTTTGTTTCTCTGTTAAATGCTTTTATTGCATAAAGATTCCGTGGGTACAGTATTTCCTTTTTTCATGTTCTGCAAGGAAATTTTCCATTGGAAAAAAAAAGTCTCAAATATAACAAAACAAAATGTCTGTGTTAATAAGAATAAATGCTCTTAATTCATGTGTTTTTACACCTAAAGGAGCTATTAAATTGTCCCACATTTCATACCTGTCCATTTCTTTGTCTTCTTTACTTTGAATTCTTACCATGTACTTCCATTTTTCATTTTCTTTTGCCTTCTTTTCTGCTACTCCACTTTTGCCGCCTTTTACATTCTATGCACATATTTTCTTTTCCATCTCACCATTGTTCTTCAGGATTGTCTCTGCATCTTCCTTTTGTATTTTGTACATAATGTCCCCCAGGAAACATCTGCTTCATTTTCTGACTCACTCTGCACCACCATTTCTATAAGTAAGTCATCCCACAACCTTCTTGACTGGAGGGTTGTAATTATGTATCTATCATTTGCTGACTCATCTCCATTAAACAGGTGTCTTTGAAACATTACCTCAGAATCCTACCCACATTCTCTGGTCTTGATATGTGCTTTCTCCTTCATTTCTTTCAGTAATTCTTCATCTCCTTCTCTCTCTCTCCTCATCTGCCTACCTGTTTCGCGAGGCCACCTCTGTGCCTGAAATTGAAACAGGAAGTGCTCCCCCAAAATGTTTCACACTCTCAACAATGACAAGTAAGGGAAGTTCCCTGATGCCCTGGCCAAATTTCCCCTAATAATTTAAATACCTCCACAGGTCTCCCCTGAAAAGAAACTACTAGCCTAGTGGGATTAACCCAGACAATAAAGGATGAATATATAAATAAATAAATAAAATTTGGAAGCTATGTGGATTAGTTCACAATGGCCTTTATCAGTTAAGAAGGCAGGATAGCTATGAATCTGTACAACACAGGATAGAGAAATGTAGTTGTATAGTTATGAATGGCTGTTGCATATGTTAATCAGGTCAACTAGATCTTAAATACGTCTTCAATTGCAACTATGAGCTTTCATGAGTACAAGGCTAAATCTTCAGTGGTAAAATGGGCATCATTCCCCTATTCAGCTTCATTATGCCATGTGAAACATGATCCATCATTCACAGCTAATAATAACTAAAGTAAGCAAAGAGCATGTGACATCCCTTACTGGCCTAAAATGTCTAAATGAGCAGATGTTCAAATATTTGCAGTTTGTAATATGTTCGGAAATCATAATCAGAGACAGGAATGCTTTGCATGAAACAGATCTTCCTGGGAAGAAACTGAGAGTACATCTGCTTCAGTATAATGGTGTCCATTACCGTCTTTGTGTTAACTATTAGTCATAGTTTTTTGCCTCCATACATTATTAGAAATAAAGTCAATATTTTTAATAACTGTGTATTAGTTTAGTTGACAGAAGCCATCCACTTCTTCAGTGTGCCTTTTTACGTGTAATGCATATTGTATTCTTGATTGCAATTTATCCTAGGAATATTTATGTAAATGTATTTCAATTTGTTTTTGTTTTTATCTGTTGTGATGATTTTCTCCCCTTGTACATAATCACTTGTCAGCTACTGTAAAATGTTTTTGTGGAGCCTTTCTCCACAGAATTGTAAAATATTTAATCTGTTGTAATTCTTTTTCTCCCCTTGTATATACTACTGTTTAAATGTTTTTGAATCTGTTGTGGAGCTTTTCTTCCCAGGCCTCCTCTGAAAATGGGTCATTGACTCAGTCAGACTTTCCCTGTTATCAAATGACAAATAAAATAAATAAGTGCCTGTACTCAGGTCTGTTACGTGAGACAACCAGTCATTATGCAAACATGACAGTGAAATCTGTCTTTACCAGACACAGTATATACCAAGCATTAGATTACTAAAATGAGAATATGGCAGACTAAGGAAGAAGGATGCAACAAGGATGATATTTTAGGTGAAGAGATGCTAAAGGTGGAGAGAGAAGGAGAAAATTAATTTATAGATAGGGAGTAGAGAAAGAAAAACATTAGTAGAGAAAACAAAAGATTAGTAAAAATAGGGAGTCAATGGAATTATTTGAAAATGGATGGCAAAGGGAAGAGATGAAGGTCAGACAAAAAACAGAGAGAAGAGTAAGTGAGATAAAAAGGTATATGTCTCAAAGATGAGTCAGGAAACTGGAACAGGACGGATAAGGTAAACAAACCATGGAAAATAGAGATGGAACACAGAGAAGCAGTGGTAACAGTTTGATAAAAAAAAGGCAAAGGAAGAGATCAGTGTAGCCTCACAAGAAAGTGCAGATGGTAATTAGAGGAAAATGCACTATATACATGCAATGAAAAGGAGATATTGGGTTGGATGAGCCACAATAAGAGAGGTTGGCAGAAAGGCAATCAGCAAAGGGGCAAGTTCAAAACATACTTTGCATATGGAATCCAGAAAAAAAGAAACGCTTTTTAGGTGCATGGCCAAAAAGACAAATGGAGGGACATACATGCTATTATGCAATATGATGACTATACTGAGTCACGTCTAAGGTTAACAAGTGCAATATGGTAACTAAACAGCTGCTATTCACTAGTCTCTATTTATTCTCTATCTTAACAGTGTAGGGGTTTGGTGGTAGGTATTTATTATTTATCACTGGATAATGGGTATTGAATGTGTTTATGTAATGTGAACTACCTCTTGCATGTCATACATGTTATTTTCTTTCTGTTGTTATTCCTTGATACCGCTGTATCTACGTTATTTGCACTGCATTTCTCTCATGAGCTGGCATTTGTAATTTCGTTTAGGCTGCACTTGTGTGATCCTAAATGACAATAAAGTTTCTTTGAATCTTTGAATGATGAGTCTAATCAGTGGCAGGATCATCAGAGAAGACTGGTTAAAGCAGACATACTGAACGAGTGTTTTGTTTCATTCACAGACAAAAGGAAGGTGATAGTGCCCTGCTGAAAGGAAGGCACAGCAAACTCTAAAGAGAAGTATGCATACAATAGGATCAAAAGGTTGGAGACAGAGAAGGAGCTGACTAATCTTAGACAAGATAAAGCATAAAATCTGTGTGGTTTACCTTCCAATGTCCTGAGGAATCTAGCCAATGTGCTGGGAGACTTTTCCTGACAGAGAAAAGCAACAGATCACTAGTCAGTGCCTTAGTACTGGATGGCAGCAAATTTAGTACCCTTGTACAAGGGAAGAGGGGGATTTGGCTTAAGAAGCATCTGGAAATCTACAGGACTACTGATGTACTAGCAAGGACAGGGAAAGTCATGGAGAGAATCCTGAAGAGAAGATTAACTACTTTCCAAAAAAAACAGCAATCTTCAGGGCAAATATCAGCATGAATTCATAGTTGGAAGGATTATCTTGGAGGAAAATGGAACTGAATGCAACAGGAATGAAACAGATCCAGAGTTGTGGATCTCACCTGGATTGGGCCACCAGAAGAAAACAGTAGGGCAGTGGCAGCAGCAAACATAATACTGGATGTAGGCTCAGGGAGATGGATTCCAGATGCAACAAGGTAATACTTCCACATTACAAGGCCCTGTCACACCACACCTTGAATACTGAGTACATATCTGGAGGTCATAAATGGAATGGGAGATCAGGCTGCTAGAAGGGTCCAGATAAAAGACACCTGAAGGGTCCATGGGATGGAGATGAATGACTATGACAATATACTAGAGGAACTGGAGTTTCTGTCACTAGAGACCAGAAGAGACATGGGGGGATGATACGAGCATAAGAGATGAAGTCATGGACTTGTAAAATGGTTGTCCTGTACAGGAAGGACTGATGGAAAATGAGGAGGAGAAGGAGGCATGGGGATTTGTATCTAGGGACTAATCACTCCCTGCATCTTTGAGAATACTTATTCACAGAGAGGCTATGATATCAAGGACTAGCATTCCAGAAAGGATGCTGACTATAACAGCCATAGAAGCATTCAAGAAGACACAGGATACATGGAGAAGGTTGACAGGAACATAGGGATGGGGGAAGGAATTATAGTAAATGCACTTTAATGACAGAAGAAATTTATTGTCTCATTCTGCCATCAGGAAAATGCAATGTAAAGTGAACTTCTCATCAGGGCACACCATAAATGTATGAGCATCCTCAGTACTGCAAATTATGCGTTACAATCAAAGCACCTAGTATGACTCTCTGCACCACAGTTTGACAAATCATTTGAATGCTACTGCAGACAGTACATTTTCACTGTTAATGGTACCCCATATTTAGCGTGAAAGACAAACTTTACCTAATATTTGTTATTTTAAAGCTGTCACATGACATGGCAGTTACTCTTTAAATGTTTAGCATTAACCTTACAGCAGGATCAGTGAGTTTGGGTTTTCTTATTCATGCATACAGCATATAATTTTATTTTTAAATGTCATATTTCATTATGATCTTGATTTAGTCTTAAGTAGCTATAAAGTACTTTGTTAGCAAGAGCAACCTTGCTGTCAGACACTAATGGTTGTTTTGTTATATATTTAATCATGCCTGGCTATGCAAGACTTAAGATTTAACTGTAAAAAGCATGTTAAATACCGCAGTGCCAGAGATTGATGGCAGTAAACTCTTTGTTTGCCCATCAGAACAAATGATTGCTATTTTAGTCATCTTTTGTTTTTAGTATTTCAGAACAGAGAACTCTGGGAGTGTACCTAAAAATGGCCGAGATGTCACCCACAATTTGATTATTGTAATAACATCTCAGAAATCTGAGCTTAGGTGGATTTTCTTTCAGTCAGGAAAGAAATATGGATGTACCAGTTAATACTGTTTGCTTCATCATCTAGGCTTTACTGCTTTGGGCTCAGGTGTTTTTCCCATCATGCACCTGAAATGTGGTATTCATTACCTTGGGAACTTTCCATCTGCATGTTTTTGTGACCTTTTTGATTCTTGAGTACCATTAAGATCCCGAGTTGCTATCATTCAAATGAAATGTGTTTTTTTATGTGTGTGTATTAAGGACTGACAGAGAAATTGATCTGCCATTGCATTTTTCACTACAACATGAGACTTTTTGTTCTACTATAAAATAGTATTAATTGACTTGGCGTTATTTACAATAACTACATTCAGTTCTTAATCCGAATTCCAGGATAAATGCATGCCTAACCTAGTTAGTACTTTGTATAAATTACATCAATTAATACTGTTGCAGAGCTGCTTAAAACAGCTCCACTGAAGGCCACTCAAACAGAAAACTCTTGTGTACTGTTTTTGATGCTGTCTGAAAATAAAAGCAGTATACAGACTCCAGAAATATGACAATGTATGTATGGCATATGTTCATGTATTCCTTTTTGTTAAATTATTGGGCCATCCTATAAAAACTCACCCTTTTCAGCCTCTACCCAAGACTGCAGTGCTTTACATACTGAAATATTTGCCCACCATGAAATCACCTCCACACTACTACTAGTGAACCTCAAGTAAATTTAATTAAAATGTACATCTAAGTTTGCAGACCTGCAGAAAGACTGCTTCCTTAGTAATAACATTGACTGAGACTCTCAGGCAGTTTATGTAGTACACAAAACAGAGTTGTTTTAAATACTTAGCAAGCACACTGATATTCAGAAACATGCTCAGTGTTGCATATCACAGCTCAGGGAAGGAAATACTATTTTTATTTATTTTTAATCAAAACCTTCACTGGAGAAAAATATGAAACCAGCTTGTATCTTATCAGCTATTCTGAAGTAGCATTGTGTCAACTATTCAAGACGTGGAATAAAAATGTCAGCATGTCATTTAAATGTAATGTTTCTTTCATTCAAATATCACTGTTTATAGAAACAATAGCTCTTATCACTTGCATGCCTAGAATAATGGGATACTGACCAAGATTTTCAACTTGATGAAATATCTGTAACCTCAGTTTTATAATCTAAAATGTACTTTGAAAGTGCTCAAACTTAACTGCGTGTTGCAAGAAGAAAGACAAATTCAGATGCCAAATTTCCAACTCTGTTTACCTCTAAGAGAACTAATTTAATACAGAAGTACCCACAGTTAATGAAGCAAACTTTGTGCTACAATTTATCAGGAGATGTCCAGCATGAACCCATCCTGTACTGCAGTTTCTCAGATCGATAAAGTCATATGTCCAAATGAGAAGAAGCTCAGCATTCCCTACTTTTACTCTTTCTGATCACATTTATTTACACACTACATTTGCATCTAGTAGGTCACCTTAGTGCCAGTTGCTTTATAGCCTGGATACTTAGCCAGAATACCACATCTGTAGTCAAGCACCAACGCATGTATTCAAATTAATTTTACAAATGTATGTTACTCTTAAAGAAAATACATTGGTCCAGATTCTAGAACAGTTACTCTCAGTGTAAGTCTGTCCTGATTCTGAAAGACTTGCAATTAGTGTAAGTAACTTACTTCAGTGTAAGGCCTCTCTATAAACAGGCTTACACTGGGGACCAGATTCCAAAAGACCTGCTCTCAGTGTAAGTGGTCACTAGCACTGAAAGCCACTGTTTTGGGATTGGGCCTATTATATAGAATGAATCCCTTGTGTTCTTTCTTTAATTTTATACCAAGCATGCATACTCCATGATTTGGTTGGAAAAAAAAAAAAGCAATGCTGTAGCTCCATACCTATTTTGGAGTCTATCTATAAATTATAACATATACATACCTGAAGTGATCATAATTCAGCCTATTGCAATATTTTGTTGAATTACAATTTAATTTTATCACACTATCATTTTCTGAATGTTTAACAAATAGTTTAGGTATACTTACCACTGTTTTTGACCTATGTGAGCCCTCTCCAATTGAGAAATGGTGTGCATTAATTTGCATCTGTAATCTGAAGAAAAAGCATTAAACTAGACTGCATCCTAAAAAAAAAAAAAGGCAAGTCCTGTATGAAGCACTACAACCTTGGGGAGTCAATGTCTATTTATTTATGCCATTTCTATACACTGAAAGCTAGTCCTGCAGGAACGTGCCATCTACAGTTTACAGGATAAAGCATGGAATATGCTTGCAACATCTGAAAATTATAGCATTTTACCCTTCAGTGACATATTGTGGTTAGACAAAATCCCACCAAAATGAATGCACTTAACAGTGTCTAGTACAGTCTAGTACAAAGTATAACAAAGACACATTTGCACAGATGACTACATGCATTTTTAAAAATCCACTCTAACAATCTGGCCCTTATGTAGGACCCCCAACTCTGAACTCTCAAAGCCACTTCAGGTTTGTAGGGCAAACTGGATCTTTTGCTGTGTCAGGAAATACCCACAGTGGGTTTTTATTGTATCTGTTGAGCATGGTATGTACCATAAGCTATATTACAACAGATACGGTTTTATCCATTTGCAAAGAAACTAAATGTTTAATTCTATATACACTAGTCCAAAATGAATTCCATACATCTTATACATTTAGCCTTTACCTTAAAATAGAATACCATTTTGTATTTTACACAATTAGTATAGTGTCAGTGGCGCAACAGGTTGGACAATCACATTTGGTGCTGAGGAGTGGTAGCTCAGGTGAATGTAAAACTCCCCATGGTAACCACTAAAAAGAGTAGGGAAAGTTCCCGGATACCCTGGTCAAATTCCCCATAGTGGTATAAATACTGCCTCTAGTCTCCCTTGAAAAGAGGCTACTAGCCTAGTGGGCCTAACCCGATCAATAAATAAAAGAACTATTCAGCATTCCTGACTTACTAGCTGTATTCTTAGATTGCTTTAACAATGTACTGTAATACCTACTGTATGATGTAAGACATAATGTAATAATACTAGCATAATTACTCACAATATAAACCATAATAATACTACCATGTTGCACGGGTCTTTGACAGTTTTATAGATCCATTTTCTAAACTCAAACACAGCTCCTAGACGGCTATGTGGTTATTGGAGACTGAGGTTAAATTTCTATGCTTAACAGTTTTATCAGAGTTCAAACTGCATGCAAACTATTAATGCATTTAAAGCACCTATTTAATGTTTAATAGACCTTCCCTTGCTTCACTTTCATCTTTTCTTTTCATAAAGCCCAACACTTTTTCCTATTGTCCAGTACAAATAGTAATATAAAATTACGCTGTTTTAAGAGCTTAGATACAACTTCACAGCCAGTTTAAAAATAACACCTTGGATTGTACATGCAATAACAGGACTGATGTAATATTCAAAATGCTTACAATGCAATACAGTCAACAAAAGTGCTACTTCTGTTTGCACAGATCTTTCTCAGAGAAATTGAGCCCTGCAAGAACTCAGTACTGCATGCTGGTAAACGGAGTCATTTTGTAACGAAAAGTCAAAAGACATGTCACATCAAAAAATAGTCAGACAGCAATTAACATCAAAACCAAATACACGTGATTTAGCACACATAAATCTTATAATAAAAATACCTCTGTTCTGGAAACATTGGCTATTATTGTCTTTCTACTGTAATGATATCTGTGACATATTACTGTAATGATGTATGTGGTATATTGTAGTGTAATAGTGCCCTGTGTTGTATTAGTTTATCTGTTTCGGAGATTCTCTGATTCCAGAGTTGTCTAACAGGGCATACTCTTTGACCTGGTAGAATGTCATTACAAACTGTAATGAGCAAACAAAGTGAGCAAAGATGCGTAAGCAATATAGAAACAAGTAAGTACGGACCAAGCATCTGAAGTCAGCCCTATATGTATGTATACATCTTTGTCATAATCTATATCTATAATCTATAATATATTAAAGCTTCTGTCTGAATAATTTTGTCTCTCCAAATTATGTTTGATCTCATTTATCTCACATGCTGTCTATACCAGACTCCAAAACCATATTGCATGACTTTTGTGCAATATATCTATATTGCATAATTCTACCACAGTTATTTAAATGAAAATAGTCTTATTATTAAGGCTTACAAGGCCCAAGTAGTGAACTGATTAGAAGTCAAAAGCTTTTCCTTTCCTTTACTGCATTCATCATCACTGATATCTGAAATTCAATTCATTCGAATTGGGTAAATCTGTTTTCTCAATGTTCATCACCATTTGTATGTTTCTGTGGTTTGTTCCAGTGCTGTAAATCACCTTCTTCCTGTTTACCACCTGTAATGTTTTGCTGTGATTTCGTGTTGTGAACCTTCTTCTCCCTGTTTCTCACCTGTAATGATTTGTTATGGTTTGTTCTGATACTGAAAATCTCCATCTCCCTGTTTCTCACCTCTGATGTTTTGTTATGGTTCATTCTGATGCTGAGAATCTCCATCTCCCTGTTTCTCACTTCTGGTGTTTCATCATGGTTTGTTCTGATGCTGAGAACCTCCTTCTCTCTGTTTCTCACTTCTGATGATTTGTTGTGGTTTGTTCTGATGCTAAGAACCTCCTTCTTCTTATTTCTCACCTCTGATGTTTTACCTCTTACATTGTCACCATTAATCCATCAATTTGGCTTATTTTCAGGTAATGAAGTACAGCAGGACCAGTCCTGGAGATGCCGAAGAGAAGAGATATCTTGGCTATCGTGTTGATAGTTTTACCTTGGACTCTCCTTATCACAGTTTGGCACCAGAGTACATTAGCACCACTTCTTGCTGTACACAAAGGTAAGATGACATTGAAAAGGCAGTCATGCCTATATCCAATGTCTAAAAGGCTCCACCTTACCGTATCTAAAATAATCCAGTCCTCTCATGTTCCATCTTGAAATTAATCCACAGTGAATTTTGCATCTGTGCATCACACTGTTAAAGTGATTTACACCCCATTCTAGAAGAATATGCAGGTTAAGTCAACATCTCCAAGAATATCACAGTAAATGTAATAAAACTATAAACAGAAAAACAGAATTTGTGATAAAATAAAAAAGCTGTGAGCTGAAAGCTTGTTCAGTCACAATAACTGTGCTTTTGAATAGCAGAAAGAAAACAAGAAAGTATCGAAGTGTATCATTAAGAGAGGAATTAGATGTAAGGAATGTCAAACTAGGATTCAGATATCCAGTGCAGCACCAGAGACATCCAACTAAGCACAAGAGATGAAGATAATTACTTGGATGTTTATACAGCATTCAGATAGGGTGGTTAGCAGAGGTGCAGATGAGACGATACAAGCAACTGCAAAATGGAATAATAAAGGAAAGGGTGATAAAGTTGGCAAAGACACAGAATTAAAAACAAGGGGATGGACTGATGATGGAAATGAGGGAGTGGATATGGAGATTTAAAAGAGAAGTTAGAAAAGAATGCAGTAATATAATAATAGTTACATTGTGGATCTAGAAGGCATGGAATGTGTTATAAGAGCAGAGAGTAAAATGTGTCTACAGAGTAGTTTATGGAAACAACAATATGAGTTGTGAACAGTGAGGTAGAATATAACAGTAATGATGGAGTAGAGGCTACTGTGGGGAATCAAGAGTACCTACATTAAACACAACAATAGTAAGAGTACAGGGGGTACTGTGGGGAGAAGGGAGTACTGACATAGAATATAACAATAGTGAGGCTACAGAGGGTACTGTGGAGAGTAGAGAGTACCTACATTGAACACAACAATAGTAAGAGTACAGGGGATACTGTGGGGAGTAGGGAGTACTGACGTAGAATATAGCAATAGTGAAAGTACAGAGGGTAGTGTGGGGAGTAGTGAGTACAGATGTATAATATAACAATAATGAGGGTACAGAGGGTACTATGGGGGAGTAAAGAGTATGAACGTATAATATAACAATAATGTTGGTATAGAGGCTACTGTGGAGAGTAGAAAGTACCTAAATAGAATACAACAACAGTAAGAGTACAGGGGGTACTGTGGGGAGTAAGAGTACCGACGCATAATATGACAATAATGAGGGTACAGAGGGTACTGTGGAGAAAAGAATATGCAGGTTAAGTCAACATCTCCAAGAATATCACAGTAAATGTAATAAAACTGTGCACAGAAAACAGAATTTGTGATAAAATAAACAAGCTGTGAGCTGAAAGCTTGTTCAGTCACAACTTGCTTTTGAAAATAGCAGAAAGAAAAGAAGAAAGTCTCAAAGTGTAACATTAAGAGAGGAATTAGATGTAAGGAATGTCAAACTAGGATTCAGATATCCAGTGCAGCACCAGAGACATCCAACTAAGCACAAGAGATGAAGATAATTACTTGGATGTTTATACAGCATTCAGATAGGTTGGTTAGCAGAGGTGCAGATGAGACGATACAAGCAACTGCAAAATGGAATAATAAAGGAAAGGGTGATAAAGTTGGCAAAGACACAGAATTAAAAACAAGGGGATGGACTGACGATGGAAATGAGGGAGTGGATATGGAGATTTAAAAGAGAAGTTAGAAAAGAATGCAGTAATATAATAATAGTAACATTGTGGATCTAGAAGGCATGGAATGTGTTATAAGAGCAGAGAGTAAAATGTGTCTACAGAGTAGTTTATGGAAACAACAATATGAGTTGTGAACAGTGAGGTAGAATATAACAGTAATGATGGAGTAGAGGCTACTGTGGGGAGTCGAGAGTACCTACATTGAACACAACAATAGTAAGAGTACAGGGGTACTGTGGGGAGAAGGGAGTACTGACGTAGAATATAGCAATAGTGAAAGTACAGAGGGTAGTGTGGGGAGTAGTGAGTACAGATGTATAATATAACAATAATGAGGGTACAGAGGGTACTGTGGGGAGTAGAGAGTACCTACATAGAATACAACAGTAGTAAGAGTACAGGGGGTACTGTGGAGAGTAAAGAGTACCAATGTATGATATGACAATAATGAGGCTACAGAGGGTAATGTGGAGAGTAGAGAGTACCTACATAGAATACAACAACAGTAAGAGTACAGGGAGTACTGTGGGGAGTAAAGAGTACCAAAGTATAATGTGACAATAATGAGGGTACAGACAGTACTGTGGAGAGTAGAGAATATCTACATAGAATACAACAATAATAAGAGTACAGGGGCTACTGTGAGGAGTAGGGAGTACTGACAGAGAATATAACAATAGTGAAAGTACAGAGGGTAGTGTGGGGAGTAGTGAGTACAGATGTACAATATAACAACAATGAGGATACACAGGGTACTGTGGAGAGTAGAGAGTACCTACATAGAATACAACAACAGTAAGAGTACAGGGAGTACTGTGGGGAGTAAAGAGTACCAAAGTATAATGTGACAATAATGAGAGTACAGACAGTACTGTGGAGAGTAGAGAATATCTACATAGAATACAACAATAATAAGAGTACAGGGGCTACTGTGAGGAGTAGGGAGTACTGACAGAGAATATAACAATAGTGAAAGTACAGAGGGTAGTGTGGGGAGTAGTGAGTACAGATGTACAATATAACAACAATGAGGATACACAGGGTACTGTGGGGAGTAAACAATACCAAAGTATAATATAACAACAGTAAGGATACAGAGGGTAATGTGGGAAGTAAACAATACCAAAGTATAATATAACAATAATGAAGGTACAGAGGGTACTGTGGAATAAGATATGCAGGAATTTATAACAGAAGAAGAATGACAGCAAGTAATAATATGTGTAGTGAGGCTGGTTTTTGCTGTTGAGGAAAAAAAGAAGTTATGTACTCACCATAACATTCCATCTGAGTAGTTGTACTTCATTTGTCCCCAGCCTGTGGGTTATGGATCCATATCGGATCCGACATGGCCACATATCCAGCATCTGATCCAAGCTCCTCCTCTTACACATAATGCTCCCTGTTTCCTTACTTCCTTCAGTCGAGTTTGCTGCTCAACATATAACATATAACATATACACCAGACCTTACCACTACTGGCAGCCCAAAATTCCTGAGCCAAAACATAACAGTCCATTGTGACTCTTGGTCAGGAGGATGGACCGTAGAGCTCTCCTGCGTGAGCTCTTTCTTCGTGGTGGCTGCCACAACCATAGCATCCACCAGGGACCCCTTATTCCAACAAGTCCTGTCTGAAGGGGGGGCTAAGGATTTTATTAGGATGCTTAGGGATAGGCTCCACAGTGTCCAGTTCTTTCCACGACTGAGATATTATTAGGTCCACTAAAGGATCCATGGGAGGGGACACCCAGGGAAAAGATGGGCACTTGCCTAATGCCTCAAGGAAAACTGACTCATCCGAGGTCAGTTTTTTTGGCAGACCACCCCCTTCTCTGGTGAAGGAGTTCCATGATGTCTCCAAAGGAGACATCCTCGGGGGTGATCGGGGGGAACCTTCCCCTTCCTCCAAATCAGTGCCTTTGTGAAGGGCTCCGGTGGGGAGTCCAAGTGCCTCCTTTTACATGTCCGTTTGCGAGGAACCTCCTTGGTGGGGCACTCTGGGGAGGACTCGCCAATGTCCTGCCACTCCCTCAGGGGAGCTTCCTGAGGCAAAATTGGTACAGGCTGTTCCTGAGAGGATAAGATGGTTGGGACCATACCCAAAGCAGAGGAAGTCAGGATGGAGTCCAAGGACAAGATGGTCAAGGGTCTTGACAGCACCGAGAGAGCCCTCTCTAGCACATCAAAGGCTGTCTCACAGAGACAGATGGTTGGTGTCAAAGTCATGGCCTCAAGCTAATGCCAAGACGTGCATTGTCATCCCCTTTGGGAAAAACTCTGTACCCATGAACTACCACATAGGCAGTAGTTCACTAAATACTGAAAGTGTAATAACAGACCTTGGGATACAGGTGGACAGTAGTCTCTCCTTTGATAGCCACATTGCCACAGTAGTCAGCAAATCCTTCTACATGGTACACCTCATTACAAAAGGGTTCTCCTTCAGAAAAAAGGATGTAATTGTTCCTTTCTACTCATCCCTCATCAGACCCATTATAGAGTGCAATGACCCATTTAGCATGTATCTCACAAGACACCTACAACAATTGGAAAGGCCACAGAAATACCTCACTAAGAGGATTACCGGACTCAAACAAATGCCATACGCAGACCGTCTCAAAAAACTCCAGCTCTACTCCATCACATATCACCTACTCAGAGCCGATCTCTGCCTAACATACAAAGCTATGTCAAACCCAGAGTTTTAGAACATGCTACACTTAAAGAAATCCCAATCTGTCTGAACCACACGCTCCAGGTACATAAACCTTGTCACCACAATAAACAGAACATGCTGGAGGGATAGATTCCTGTCCCAGAGACTTCCCATACTCTGGAACAAACTACCCATTCATGTCAAGCAAAGCTCCTCATTGGGCCTCTTTAAGAAAAATTTTGACGACTGGATGGGAAATAGAAGACTCATCCCGGGGATAACTTCTGCGGCACTGCTTGACAGGGGAAAATAAGTTCCTTGGGTGGCAAAAGCTAGGGAACCTTTTTGGTTAGGCTTATATAGGCCCCAGGGCCGATAGCCTAGTACCTACCTATAAACCTATGAAGGAGAATGGACATCCTGAGACTTACTAGCGGGATCCATTCCCCCTCTGATCCAACAGGGGAGTTAAAGCCAAGACTCTAGGAGCCAAGATGCCGAAGGGAATACTGCACTCTGACACACTCGAAGCTGACAACAACCCCTCAGATCTGACTCCAACACTACAGGTGTAAGTCTCGGATCTGACCCGGTCAGATCCAAAATGCTCAAGGCAATGGCCGGCATTGAGGTACAAGGTACTGTCGGCACTGACCCCTCAACCCCAATGGTCCTCGGATCCAGGGACTCCAAAACCGCAGGTCGGATAGGAGAAGGAGTGATCGGCGTAAAAAAAGGCTGCAAGCTCCCCTCTCCAGAGGGAGAAGGGGTAGGCAAGACCCCATCTGAATTTGGCTGTGGATAAACCTCCACATCATCTTATCCATTTCCACTTCACTGATGCTCTTGCTGGAGCAGGAGGACAAGGTCACAGACACCAGTCTGGATTGCCTGTGAGGGGAAGCCCTGACAGGTGACCAGATCCAGGATTCCTCCGTTTCCAGGAGGACAAGGTCACAGACACCAGTCTGGATTGCCGGAGAGGGGAAGCCCTGACAGGCGACCAGATCCAGGATTCCCCCGTTTCCAGGAAGAACCTAGGGGAATTAGCTGGGGCCATGTGGTCGGGGGACTGCTTCCTCAGTCTGTCTTTCCTAGACTTCTCCCCTTCCCCAGACCTCTTGGCGGGAGTTTGTGTCCCTGAAGTGGGGAAGAGGAAGAAGTTGCAGCTGCTGCTCCTGACAAGGGGGGCATAGGGGCTATAGTTCCTGAGGAGGGATGTAGTCCCTTCAGGATAAGTTTATCCCTCCTGAACTTCACTGCTCTGGGATTAAACCCAGCACAGACAGGACAGGAGGTCTGCAGGTGAGCCATCCCCAGGCACACCACACACAGAGTGCGGCCATCAGCTGGAGAGATTTTATGTCCACACTCTGTGCACTTTCTGAAATGTGATTTAGGGGTGTCAGCCATGCCCTAAACAGGCCCAGACACACACTCACTCATGTAAGAAAGAAAGAAAGAAAGAAAGAAAGAAGAACAGTAACGGGAAAGAGAGAAACTTTTATATATATATATATATATATATATCTGATGACTGCACAGGGAGGTAGAAAGATAGAAAAGTGAGAAAAGAAGTTAAGGAAGATAGCAAAAACTCCATAAATTCACTCACAATACCCAATGACTAGCCTAGAATTTGGACCACAATGCTTGCTTTTCCAGCAGCAAACAAGATCTGAAGGGAGGAAGGAGAAAGGGGGCATTATAGGTAAGGGGAGGAGTTTGGAGCTCAGATCAGATGCTGGATATGTGTCCGTGTCAGATCCGATACAGATCCATAACCCACAGGTTGAAGAGCAAATGAAGTCAACTACTTCAGATTATTAGTTAGACAAAGGGATAAAAAAGAAAGCAGGGAATGTTACACAAGTATGATTATAATTCACATTCAGATGCTGAGGCTGATGAAGGTATAAATGGGGGTGTGAGTGCTAAGATCAAAAGTATGGATTGTGGGAGTAAATGTGTCTCAATATACTAATAATATTGGTAGTGATGCTGGTAAGGCTGGGATTCATTACAGGATTATTAGAAATGTGTTATGGGTGGAAATTGTGCCACACTAACAGACAAAACAAGTGATGTAAAAAGGGTATGTAGAAGGAGAGGATACTCGCACGTCATAGCTGTTTAACCAGCTGCATGACTTTCAGTTCCCCATGGCAACCATTTTACATGATAGCATGTAGGAAGGTGAAAATGTCTGATGCAGACATACTACTGTATGTCAACGTCAGGAATAAAGCTATTACTGTCCTAAGGAACACAGCCAATAATGGGCACCCTTGTTCTGTGGTACAGAGAGGTATATCAGATTAGGTGCTAGAAAAAACTGGATGGCTAAACCAAACTTGTAGGAAGCATGAAAACTAAAAACCTGAGCAAGGAATAAAAAAAAAAAATTGTGTACTGTGAGAAGGTGAATGACAGTACCATAAATGTGTTTTTTTTCTGCACAAAGAATAAATGTTGTTTGTCTAAAGTCCAGAAAGGGACTTCCTTAAGTGCTATAAAGGTGACTGTTACAAAAACATTTGCAATGCATATGTTACATTTGACAACAAAAGGAAGATTGATAGAATTTTGTGGTGGTCTGGATTTTGGACACAAGCTTGAAATGTACACTACTGATTGGGCCATTCACATTTTACTACTTTCCAGTGCCATAGCCAATACCTAAAAAGTAACTGAATTTTCTTAAATGAGGTGTGAAGGCTGCCAGCTTAGCTAGATATAATTTTATAGATAATTCTATTATTGGTAAATATTAATATAACACACAGGCTTTGTTGTCTTAAATGGAAAAAATGCTGTTAGATGTGGAACTGAAAAAAAATGTAACAACAGTACACTCTACTGGCAAAAAGCTGACCAAGTAAAGCATGTTATGACCCTTTGCTCTAAAGTCGGCTCCAGCCTGGCTAGATGAAGACATTCTTTTTATTGTTTTAACCAATAGTTAAATTTCTAGATTTAAACATGCAAATGTATTTTTATTGCTCTGCTTCCTGACCAGCTGCAAGATAACACAAGGAGATGTTAAGAATGTAAATGTAGTTTCTGTTAGCCTGGGAACCCAGGGAAGTGTGAAAAATGATGTAATGGGAACCAGGAATGTGATTTTAAAAACAGAGAGAATCAGAGACCATTAAGCATTTTTGTCTTGACCATCCAACTCAGCACTGTCTTGCTCTATAAGTAAATTTATCTTAGACTTGTGTTTGTGTTGAAATAGCTAGAAACTAGAAAGATTAGACTAAGTGTTTTTCTGTGATGTCAGAACTGTACTACTGAATTATTTTAAGTATTTCTCTGTGATCTCTGAACTCTTGACTAGCACTGTGTAGTAAGAAGTATTGTCTTCTGTTTTAGTATTTATTATTAAATATTTTTAAACCTTTCAACTGTGGCTGTTTTGTGTAGAGATAATTTAAGCTCTAGAGTATATTGCATATTTATAGTGATTACTGTACCAAGTCACTCTAATGAGCCTTGACTGTTTAGTTATACTACCAGTTGGATAATAATATTGCACAGTAATAATTGGACACCTTTTAAAGGGCCTTTGAGTAGCTGATAAATATTAGCTGGGTGGTTGCAGTGATTTCTACCGTAGAGTCTGGGTAAAAGGGGTACAGCTGGAGAACCTGTGCCAGCCTTTTTCAGAAGTGTCTGTGTGGTTGTATAAACTCTTATCTCAAAGTGTGTATGTGTCAGCTACTTGGGCAGGGACATAAAGCACTGGTTGGACAGAGAGGGTGCTGGAGGTTTTAGCTTGCCCAGCTGGCTGAGATCTGCACCCTATAGCCTTGCCAGTGGGGAGTCTTATTGGGGACCTGGAGAGCAAGGGAGTGCCCTGGACTGACTGTGATCTCTGTGTGCTAAGGAAAATTGCACTTTACTGTGTGTATTTGTTATCCTTTCCTCCTATATGAGATGCCCCTCACTGGTGTTAGTGGTGAGGATTGAGGCTCCTTGATTGCTGGGCCAGGGCACGGGGGTCACATGAAGAAACAGACATTATCAATATGACAACATGGTTACATAGATATTGCTCTGTTTGACCATAACTGCATTAAACAGTTTCAATATACAGCTAAGGGCATGTAGATAAGAAGTGAAGTTATGGATTAAGAAATGCAATGTCTGCCTTATATATCGTGGATGTAGAAATAGAGAGCAAAGCTTTCCCCAATGTGGTGGAAAAACTTCTTGCAAAATATAGTGCATTTAACACCCCAGTCTAAAGTGTGACAAACTGAAATATATGTGTGGGGGGGGGGGTTTAAATATACTTTATTATCCATCATAAGAAAAGAGGAACTTGGATAAAAAGAGCCCTAATCAGACTGATCAGGCTAGTTATCCCACATTTATTATTATTTTTTATGTATCCTATTTGTTGACCAGGTTAGACCCAATAGGCTAGTAGCCTGTTTTCAGAGGAGACCTGAGGTGGTATTTATACTACTATGGCAAATTTGGCCAGGACGTCGGGCAACTTCTCTTACTCTTTGGAGTTGCTAGATGGTGTTGGAGGGCTCCTACAGCAGGGAGGGAGAGGCCTAAGGAAACACAGTATGGAGGTGGTAAGTGTGAATGTGTAGAAAAATGTGCCTGATATGACGCCTCAGAATGAAGACAAAGATTCTTGTGTGGTGAATGTTACAAATAAGCAGTGTTTAGCTGTCTGCATGGAGAAGGAAGTGAGTGAGTATATTGAAGTGGTGCAGATAACAGAACAGGTGTCAGAAGTGCTTGGAGATGATGTTATGTTGCAAATAATCAAAAAGGATGATCTTATAGGAACCAGGTGATGTGGTAGCAGAGAATGCAGCAATTAAAATTAAAACCTATGCAACAGCGACAGAAACTAAAAAAGAAAAGGCGTCTGGTTTTGTAGCAGCTGATAATGCTGTAACTGAAACATATGCAGTAGTGACAGTAGGCAAAAAAGGAGAGCAGAAACAAACTGTAAGCAAAACTGTTTTTTAAAAAAAAAAGATGATTGGCTGTGAGAATAAGAACAAAACTGCCACTGTAATAGATCAATATGTATTGACAATTTGGTAACTTATGGTTTTAAAAGCTCAAGAAATATGGTATTTTATACATACTGGGTCAGCGACATTTTGTGACTTAACATTTGAAACTGATGGACTGATGATGAAATTTCTGGAACTGTGTAACAAAAAGGAAATTTATCTGTGAAGCAATTATTTGTTTTCTCGTAATAACTTAAGCTTCACAGTTTAGAACTGATGAACTGAAAGAAGATAATAAAAATGCATGCAGGATCTTTGTGAAACTTGAGAATATTGTGAAAATTAGAGAGGAGAGAAACTTATGGAATGGAGGGCGAAGGTTGAAAGCTGTTTTGAAATGTGAAAAAAGCATGATGAGACATTTGACAAGTGTTATTTTTGTGGCTAGTCATAGAGGGACATTAAGAAATGCTAGCCAGCCTAAATCCTGTTTCTTTTGACGGGACCTTTGTCATTTAATTAATGATTGTGACAGGATACAATGAAACTAGTGTGGGGAGAAAGGACAGACAGCAAGAACATATGTCGCTGAATGCAGGTTGTGTAAAAAGGAGACACGTTTGGATGGATTGTCAAGAGTAAACAGAAAATAATCAAAAAGAAGGGGAAAAGAAAGAAAACATATACAAGGAAGGGCAGCAAGAGACTGGGGAGATGGTGAACTAGGTGAAGAAGAAACTGTATAAAAAGAAAACATATGGAAGGGGGAAATGTGGAGACGGTGCATGCAGGAAGGTCAGGAGACAGGACCAACAGTAATAATTTTTTGAACTTTTAGCCATTGAAAAATCTAATTCTGCAGATTAAGGATTGTTTGTACATAAACTCAAGAAAAAATATTCAATTGGAGAGAGGGTAAAAACAAGAATACAAAAATGTAATAATATTTTCCTTAAACTTAAAATGAAAGAAAATCAACAATTTTAGAATATGTTCAGTAAATGTGAACCATACCATTAACACTGTAAGAAGGATAGAGATACTGGAATGATGCACTAAATGTAATGTGGATGCTATTTTGTTAGAAGATGGAAGATTCCTGACAAGTGATTAAAGACTGCAAACAGAAAAATGTGTAGGTAGAAATATAATATGGAACTTAAGAAGTGAAAATTGTTCTGTATTGACTGTGTTGTGTAAAGAAACAGTTAAAATCCTAGATATAGCATTGATAAAATGGGAAGGTTAACGATTGTAGATGTGAGGGGGAGAGAATATGTTTATAGAAGTATACCTTTGTATGTATATATAAATAGCAAGAAAAGAGCTATTCTGTTTCATCAAATATTAGACTATATGTGATGGTTAACATGAAAATTGTAATGGCAAGGGACTTTAATTGTGATGCAAGGGGGAAATGTAAAAAGAAAGGGAAACATGTAAAGAAATACAGGAAGTAATAAAATGTGTTAACTGTGTGAACAAAATTCAATGTACTTATACAAGGGGTGAGTACTTGGATGTGAAATGTATTATTTTGTATTATCGGAAGCTTGGGAGATAGCAGATGGTGATGCAGTTGTGATGCATTTTTCAGACCGTTTATCAATATAGATGGAAGTGATGGAATAAAGGGATTATATTAAATTTTGAAAGGGAATAGAAAGAATAAATAAGAAATATTTGAATGAAATTGGTGAGTGAAAAATATTGCAGTTATGAAAAGATTATATAACAATGAAGGACTTCTATAAAGACTGTTCTCAGTAGTGGACTGAATTTAAAAAGCAGTATAAAAAGTGATTTTTTTTCAAAGGCAGGATGATGTAAGAAAGGAAGAGAAAGTAATGTATAGGGAAATGTACAGAAATGTATTAGAGAACTTAGACAGTAATACAAGAGTGTACAACACTATGGAAAAAAGAAATATATGTAAAACTGAGAAAAAAGGTATTACTATTTAGGCAGAGATATTATTTACAATGTAGATAGTAGGCGGTATCTACTTTGGGTAAAATAGTAAAGGAGGATATTCGTATAATGAGGGAAATTAAAAATGTAAAAGTATAGAGAAAAAGAATACTATGGAAAATACGTATAAGACTAGAAAGAAGGAAAATAAGAAAGAGAGAATGGAAATCAAAAAAATTCCAGAACAAGTTCAGGAAGAATCTGAAAAACAAATTACTTAGTGAATTGGGTGAAGTACTTAGGAAAGTAAATGTTGATTTAATTTCAGACCCAGACGGTATAGACTATGGAACATATAAAAAATTAATGGATTGGCAAAGAGAGTATTATGTAAATGTACTGAATGAAAGGTTGGATGAAGGATTGTTTATGAAGAGTTATGTAGTGGGATTTTAAAAATTATATGGAAGAAAAATGAGAAGTATGAAATGAAAACTTGGAGACCCATCACACTAAATAACACAGATTATATTTTTATAAGAATAATACAGAGGAGAATGAAAGGAAGGATGAGGGATATTATAGAAGAAAGTACATATTGTATTAAAGGGAAATTATATCAAGAATTGTTATTGGTTGTGATAAAAACTGTGGTGATATAAATAAAAAGGAGAAAACTTATGGTAGGTGATATCAGCAAGACATTTCTTACAGTAGGACATAATGCTTTGTGGGATGTTATAGAGCAGTATGGCATAGGTAGTATAATTAGTAGAGTGTGTATGTCAGCATATCAAAATAATAGAGTGAGAGTGTTAGTGAACAGGTGGTTGAGTAAAGAAATATGCACAGAATGTGGGATAATGTTTGCACTGGTAATGAATGCAAAAGTGAATGAAGTAGTTTATGAAATTAAATATGTTACATATGTGAGGCACTATAATATACGCTGGTAATATAGTTCTAGTTGCTAAGATCAAAATGTGGATGAGGGAAGTGCTGTTTTGTCTGAATGGATCTTTAAAGGAAATGGGAATGACCTTGAATAAAGATAAAAGTTAGGGTTTGCGTGATGTGGTGAAAATTGGGGGGTGTATTTTTCAATGAATAAAGTGTCTTTGCCAGCGATAAAATTTAAGGAAAATTGTGTACTCTTTGCCAGGGACAAAATTTAAGGAAAACTGTGTAATTATGATGCAATGGCAAGGTTTGATAAAAGAAATAAAATAAATAAGTCTTCTATGGAGGATGTATACATTAGCATTCAGGAAAAAGGTTCATCTGGTAAATTTTGTAATAATGGGAAAAACAGAGTACATGTTAAATGTTTACATGATACCAGAAAGTACAAAAAAGAAATTGTGCAATCAGTGTCTTTTTCATATAAAATTCAAGATTAAACTCAGTGAAAAGAGTTGTGTGTGCATGAGTGAAGATGAAAGGGGATGGGGGCTACTAAATTCAGTTGTTTATTCTACTTCTTTAAACTTGTATAGAGTATTAAAGTAGATAAAGGAAGGGAATGAAAAACTAATAATGTTTAAATACAAGTACAAAAAGTTCTTGGGAGATAAGAATGAGAAAAAGAATATGTAAGTGAAGAAATAAAAGATTATGAAGAAATTAATACTAACATGGAAAATAAAAACTGATGATACAGAGAAAGCTAGAAGGATGTCATAATAATGTGATGAAAACGTATTATTATGTAAATCCATGGGAATGTACTAGAGAAAGTGATTGAAGCCATTAAAGTAAGGAAAAAGTAGTGCACTAAGATAGAGTGTCAGGATTTCCCATGGAGACTGGTAATAAATAAACTGCTAGTAAAGGAGAATAAGCCATTTAAAAAGAAAGTTGAAAGACTGTTTATTTTGTGGGGAGGAAGAGAAAGCAGAGCATGTTTTTTCTGAAATGTAAAAGAATGTTAAACTTCTTGAAAAGGTTGTATAAAAACTTTGCAGACTATTAATGACATGAATATGAGTATGTATGGATATTATAAGAACAAGAAGAAAGAATATGTGAAAAGAGTAGATAATATTTTATTTTATGTAATGTGGGTTACTTGGAATGAAAGACTGAATGAAATTTTGTTTAATGGGAAATGGATTTTGGCAGATATATTGCAAAAAATAGATTATGGTTGTAGAAGGAGGATCAGTTATGGAAGAATAATGAATAACAGTGAGGATGTTATAAGAAAAATAATAAACAGTGAAAAAAATAGAAGTGTGTATGTGTGTGTACACACACACACAAACACACACACATATATATATGTGTGTGTGTGTCTAAATATACACATTTTGTAAATATGCAAATAATGTTTTTATATGTTGTGATTCAAACTGGAACCTTAGTTTGAGAGACAGCCTTACAGAACTATCTGCAAATATATAGAGCTGAGTATATTTTTCTGTATTATTCTGTATTATAGAGCTAAATTGTTTGCTTAGATATCTGTTGTCTTACTGCTCTGCAAATATATAGAGAACAGTATATATTTTTTGGCTATATAATTTGTACATTCCTCACATCTGTGTTGAAACTGTTTTTCCCCACCCCCTCCCTGTTCTTGGTTGTAGTTTAAATTTGGTGGCTTTTGCAGTGCCCGCCTCACTGTAGATTTGATCTAAGGCACTCCCCCAGGCCCATCTCTTTACCACATTCTACCTAATAAACCCTTTCTGCACTTGCTTTTAGTCCTTTTTAATTTAATTACATTTTTTCAAACTGTGTGTGGACTAATATTGCTACATATTCAAGTGTGCCAGCTTGCACTGCATGAGAATTGTATTTACTACTGCTTTTGCTACTTTTCTGAAAAAAAATTCATCTGCTTTTACTGTACTTGTGTTTCTTCCTACTTTATTTTGCTTTTGTGTCATCTTAAAAGTACTCAATTGTATTTATTACTGCTTGGTGTAACTCATTCTAAGCCTTTTAGTTTAAACACTTGGGCTTCAGACCAGTTGTTTTACATTAAGAGGGTTTGTGGTCTGCACTGTAGTGGCAGAACAGGTAGCTTACATCCTTCTAAGTTGGGAACTGCTGATTGAGGGCTCAGTGTCTGTTATTCTAAAAGTGTATTAATTCTGGTTTAAGCACTTGGGCTTTCAGGCCAGTTATTTTACATTGAGGGTTTGTGGTCTGCACTCTTGTGGGAGGAGAGGCTGGACTCTGCCCTTCTGAGCTGGGAATTTCTGGTTAAAGGCTTATAGTGCATGCATATCTGAACTGCTTCTTACTGAAATTGGTACACCTTGTTTGCTGTAGCATAGACTAGATCCAGGCCTGCTGAATCTAGCTTTGTTTGTGTATCTTGAGCACTAATCCAGGCATTCTTTAAAGTATTCAATTGTATTTATTACTGCTTGGTAGTAACTTGATTAGAGTGTAGTTATTCTAAGTCTTTTGGATTAAGCACTTGGGCTTCAGACCAGTTGTTTTACATTAGGAAGGTTTGTGGCATGAACTGTGGTGGCAGGACAGGTAGCTTTCATCCTTCTAAGTTGGGAACTGCTGATTAAGAGCTCAGTGTCTGTTATTCTTAAAGTGTATTAATTCTGGTTTAAGCATTTGGGCTTCAGGCCAATTATTTTACATTAAGAAGGTTCATGGTCTGCACTCTTGTGGGAGGAGAGGCTGGACTCTGCCTTTCTGAGCTGGGAATTTCTGGTTAAAGGTTTATAGTGCCTGCATATTTGAACTGTTTCTTACTGAAATTGGTACACCTTGTTTGCTGTAGCGTAGACTAGATCCAGGCCTGCTGAATATAGCTTTGTTTGTATGCTTGTTGTTTGTTTGCTTGTTATTTCCCTGGAATGCTAATTCCACCTAAAACACGGCTTCTCAGCACTTCTGTGGATCCCTAGTGATATCTGCATTGCTTACTGTACTTATTTCCTTGTTTCACTTGAAAGAAAGTTACTGTTTATCGTTTTTACATTTAAGTTACCTGTAACACATTGCACGTAAGTTACCTGGCACTTGCTCACTAAAGCAATTATATAAGTCAGCACTAAAAATTAAAAGCACTACACCCTCACTCCCCACTGGCCCTTGTTTTCAATTATAAAGGAATTCCCAATATTATTCTAGCATGTCCAAAGGTCAGTTGTCGATCTCCTCTCCGGTCCAGCTGGTGAATCTGGGAATCTTGAGGCAATGTTACAACTGCCTCATCTACACAGACAACCCTCTCCTCCTCCCAACAAAGTCCAACACATGTGAGAGATGCAACCATATAGCCAAACTGGAGGCAAAGCTCTCTCACCTCAGTACTGGCATAACCAGTCAGGAGGAGAAGGAAACCACACTCACTACAATTCCAGTCTCACATAGACCTACCACGACAGCAAACCAAACACATAATCACACAAAAACATACTCGGAGGCTCTAAATAAAGATCTGCCTAAGCAGCAGAGACCTCCAAAGCAGACACCCAAGCAACCGCTACCCCAAAACAAAACACGTGCAACACATATCTCACAAAGCCAGTGTGCTGAACAGTCACAGCCCTTAAGGCTAAACAACACACCTGATACACTTGTAATAGGTGCTCTATTGTCAGGCACACTGACGTCCTGCTCACCAGGCTGAACAAGGAGAAGGTCACGGTGAGCAGCCTGCCGGGCGCTAGGATCCGCCACATAACACAAGCACTCAGGTCACTCTAAGGCAAGTACAAATATGACTCAGTCATTGTCCATGCTGGTGTGAATGACCTGAGACGTACCTCCCTAGACTACATGAAAAGAGACATAGAGGAGCTCTCTGAGCATGTAGCCCAGGCTGGTATGACCCTGACCTTGAGTAGCATCTTACCCTCACCAATAATGATGCCACAATATGAAGACAAAATGATCAATTTCAACAATTGGCTTAAGTACTGGTGTCATTCAAAGGGGATCCAATACCTGTCAGCCTGGGATGATATGCTCGATAAGCCACGATGCTTCACTAGGGACGGCTTGCACCTGTCACCCCTGGGCTTTCGGATATTGGCAAAGGCTCTTGCTACCCCCATGGTGCCTTTTTTAGGCAAGGCTCAAAAGATAAAACCCACCTCCATAGGTATCACAAGGGATAAGAAACTAAGAGTAATGCTACTCAACGCCAGAAGTCTAAACCTCAAGATGCACACACTCGAAACTCTCCTTAGCATGGAGAACATCGATATCTGTGCAGTAACAGAAACCTGGTTCAGAGCTCCCGAGAGCACCCCAGCACTACCAGGTTATACCTCATACCATGCTTTTTGGCCCCAAAACTTGGACCGAACCACAAAAGGAGGGGGAGTATCGATATTCATCAAAGATACTCACACCTCCAGGTTGGTGGCAAAGCACGAAGCATCAGAGACTATCCATGTGCAACTAACAGTGGGTAAAACTGCCTTCCAGTTTATAGCCTGCTACAGACCACCCTCCCAAACCCAGGAACCCCACTTGGCCTTCCTAAGAACACTGCAAAATATGAAGGTCTCTCCAAACACCATTATATTGGGCAACTTCAACTACCCAAACATAGACTGGGAGCATTACTCTAGCTCCAACACCCTAGCCCAAAGGTTCCTAGAATTCATAAACTCAAATGCTGTGGAACAACTTGTTACTACTCCCACAAGAGGGGAAAACATACTGGACCTGATCATCACCAACATGGGGACTCTATGCTCCAGACCAGAAGTGTATCCCTCACTGGTAAGATCAGACCATAAACTGATCTCACTGGATATTCACATCCCGACCCCACCCCCTGCCCAGAAAACCACAGTGAAAAACTTCTCTAAAGCAAATTTCACACTCCTCAAAACCAAGGTGGAATCCTTCAAAGCCCCTGGGCCTGTGGAAAATATGGCCCAGACCACAGAATCCTTTATAAATGCATTCTATGAACACCTTCAGGAATGCATGGATCATGCAATCCCAAATAAAACCAAGACCCAATTCTCCAAAGGCAGACGTGCTGTCTGGTGGACCCCAGCCATAAACAAACTATACAATAGAAGGAGGAAGCTACTACATGATAGAGCAAAATCCCAAATAGTGAAGGCATCTCTGATCAGTATTAGCAAAAACCTAAGGGCACTTATAAAATCGTCTAAGGCCAGCTTCGAGAGAAAAATTGCACAGGACACTAAGGATAATCACAAGGCTTTCTTTAGTTATGTTAGGAACCTGGGTGGGAATTCCCAGATATGCTCAGAATTAGTCCAAAATGACAAAAAATACACCGAACCCACAGACATTGCCAACATCCTAGCTGACAGGTTCAGCGCAAAATTCTCCCCACCAAAAGGGCAAATATCTATCCCAGCAGAGTGCTGCCCCCTGACATCTCAGATGCTCAGGTAAGAGCCGCCCTCTCCAAAGCAAAAAACACAGCATCAATGGGACCAGACGGTGTCCAGGACTGCGTCCTACATGAACTCCAAGAAGAGCTAAACCCAAACATAAAACTACTGTTCAATCTCAGCCTTACTACAGGATATGTACTCAAAGAGTGGCGTACAGCAACAGTGGTCCCTCTCCACAAAGGTGGTGCCTCAATGGGCCCTGGAAACTATCGCCCCATAAGCCTGACTAGCTTGGTCTGCAAAGCTATGGAAAGGATCATCATGGACCTCATAAATAAAGATATTGGGGACCTACAGACACTGGATCCTACCCAGTTCGGCTTTGTTAAGGGCAGATCCTGCCTCGTAAACTTGGTCGACTTCTTTGAAACAGTCACCAAGGCCATTGACGAAGGGAAGGTGGTCCACACAGCCTACCTGGACCTCGCAAAAGCCTTCGATACAATACCCCACTCGGGCATTATAGATAAGCTCACCAGCTTAAATATAAACCCCTATGTCACTGGATGGGTTCCAAACTGGCTCAAGGACAGAACCCACATGGTTAGAATTGCTGGAGCCATGTCAGACTCCAAACCAGTTACAAGTGGCGTCCCACAAGGCTCAGTCCTGGGACCTCTCTTGTTTTAACTCACCAAGAGGATCAAAGGGCTCAAACAGATGCCATATGCTGCCCGGTTAAAGAAACTCCAGCTCTACTCAGTGGCATACCGCCTGCTCAGAGGCGACCTGTGCCTGATGTATAAAGTCATGTCCAACCCGGAATTAAGGGACATGCTGCACCTCAAAAAATCCAAATCCCATCGAGCTACACATTCGAGAGACTTGAACCTCAGCACTGAAATAAATAGGACATGCTGGAGGGACAGATTCATAACCCAGAGGGTCCCTTCACTCTGGAATAAAATCCCAGTCCAGGTTAGGCAGAGTCCCCCATTGACTCTCTTCAAGAGGAATCTTGATGAGTGGATGGAAGATCGTAGGTTTACCCCGGGTATCACTTCTGTGTCACTGTTAGACAGAGGCACAGTATACTAACCTCGAAAAAGGGCATAGCAAAATTAATTTAAAATGGTGGCGAAAGCCAAACATACTCTGGCTAGGCTTATAAATGCCCTAGGGCAGATAGCCTAGTATGAACCTATGAACCTATGTTAAATAAAAGACACCCTACTCTTTTTGATAGGTGCCATGGGATCTTTTGCATACACCTGAGCTTCCACCAGCTCAAGCAAATGGGGCCTCAGTTTAACATTTCATCCAATGGACAGCACACTCAGGAGTACAGCACACCCAAATACAGCAATGCAGTATCAACAATTGATGTGTGGGAATAAAACCACAAATGTTTGCAGCAAAGATGAGTGTGGTACCTGTTAGACCACTGGCATATAGCATTTCATTAAAAAATTACATTAAAATTATTGTTTTCCATTTAAGATCATTTCTATTATTTTCTGGGCATAAAAAAACAGATTTACTAAAAAACGTTGTGAATCTAAAAATAAAATATATCTGATGATTTCATCAATCTGACCATCTTGAGTATATGACTGACAAGCCAGTATAAAGGTCAGCCCTTCAGACTATGAAAAAACTAACAAAAGTAAACCTTCCCCTAATTGGTTTTGTATCAGACATCGTAGGTTAAGATTATATCCGTCAATATCTGTCAAACTCTAATTTGGTAAAATATTAAAAGCTAGTAAATTATGTACTTAAACCTTAAGTTAGCATTTTTCCCCATTCTATTATCCTAACCAGAATAGTATGCATAACCTACTCCCCACCATAAGTAAGATATGAAAATTATAATATTAATAACATGTTTTGCCTTTTTAGCCTCTTCCTTCTCAAGCTCTAAAATGTTGTACACTGGGGGCAGTTTATTACTTATTTTTTTAAGTATTTTAAGTGACTGGAACTTTAATTAGTCATGTGATTACTGGTGCTGAGTACTTTAACTGAACTGTTTACTGTGTACACAATCTGAAGAATCTTGGAATATTAATAGAATGAAAGCGATTATCCTTTTATATACGTTTTAACCACCTCAATTCTTGTATTTTATTTGTTTTACTGTGTTATTAAATGGCTCTTTAGAAAGTTTTTTAGGTTGAGTTACTTTGGTTGAGTTTAGCTATCTCTCATCGACTTGCTTTGTTGGTTTTTAGCTTGTCAGTTGTTTTTTCGGTTTATTAAAATTATAATATTATTAAGGAACTGTGAAACTCACTGATTCACATTTACATACAAATGTCCATTCTGTCCTGGTTGGTCGTGTACACTAACTCCCCATTATTTAATGATTATTGTTTCATCTAGAGCATCAGGTGCCAGTGAATAGTTCAACTGATACTAGGGACATGCAGTGAGTCAAGGCTCACTGGCACAGCCCTGAAAAATGAAATACAGTGCAGGTTCTGTTTAGAAAATGGCCATGTGTTTGCTAGAATTAGATATGCAACATAAATAAATGTAAAAAACGATGAGTTGCTTAAGAATTCATGAGAAATGTTTGTACAAAAAATGACCTTGAAAGACAAGATTCTGTAAAGTAGTAAAAAGAAACATCATTACAAAGTAATGATGCATGTCAGGGACACACCACAAATACGTCAAGCATAGAAGAGCTAGAGACAGTATAAGAAAATTAAAACGTGAATTCAGTGTGTACTAAGAAAGAATAAACTACTAAATAGTGTAATTGTTGTAACCTGTGAATAGAACATAACAAGAACGCTGATGAAACAGTTATGCTACTAGATGTAGTTATTTCCATGACAGAAAAAAGGACTTAAAGTGAAATCATAGGAAAAATGAAAACTTAAGCTGGTTACCAAATGCTCTACTTTGTATGATAAAGAGAGAGTAGTAGAGAAAAGGAAAAAATAAAGGAGAAATGTGCAGGGGAATCGCACCAGGAAAAAATATAGAACTTTTACTTTAAATTCATAATGTGTAAAAAACTTAAAAGAAGTATGAACTATGAATAAGTATGATAATTATGTAGACATAAAGCTGTGTTTCAGGAAATAAGAAAAAGTCATTCAGACTTTTTTTTTAAATTTTTCAACAGTAAAAATAGCCAAAAAAATGAAGGGACAGATAGGGGTTGATTGCAATCGCAGGGACCTAAACAAATGGAATGGCATGGCTCTTTTGTCCTTAAACAAAGGGATTAAAGTTCATTAAAGCATTAGAACAACATATGGTAAGAGCACTTGTAGTGGATGCTATGAGGTGAACTACTGCATTAATGCATAGGATTCAATGGAATATGAAGTAAATAATAAGCAAAGAAGAGAAAGTTCATCAGTTCAAAGACCACAATCAAGTGTGAGCTCCATAAATATGTACTCATATCTTCATTACATCAAAATTATGGAGAATGTTCTCAAAGCTGAAAAATATAATCAGGATGCAGTAACCTGAAACTAACATCTCATTATAAGGCCAAACAGCAAATGATTTGTTAAAACAATATAGTGATGTTCAGGACCGGCCTTTGGTCAACTGGTGCCCTAGGCAAAAAGGCTCCACAGCACCCCCCCCCACACCACTTGGTGACCCCATCCTGACATACCTACACAATCCAGATTACTAGAAAAGTTCCTCTGCTTGTGCGGCACCCCAGGTGGCCGCGTAGTTGGCCTATGCCCGGCTATGGTGATGCTTGTTGACCAAAAAAAATGTCTGTAAGACAATATGTAAAATTCAGTTGAATATCCATGAATGTAAACTTGAGTGATTTTGAGTTTTTACAAAAGAAAGGATAGATTTTAAGATAATAGAGGATTGGTCAATAGCAAAGTTTAGCAGCACAAGATTTCCAAGGGTTGGACACCTGGGCTAACCAAGCACTTCTTATGAACATCCTCATGCAAATGAAGATAGGTCTAATCCCTTATTAGATATCTTCATTCTGAGCAGGTAAAAGGGCAATCAGGTGGAACTCACTTGTTCTATCGTGTACTATTTCTCCTCTGCAACAGTATTTATAGTAGCAACCTGAGCAAATAAAATGTAGATGTAAGAACTGGATCCAAAGATGTCTACAAGGACTTAACTGCTTATCCCAATAAAACATACAAGGAATAATCTGGAGTCAGTCTCTTTTTTTGAAGGAGGATTTGAAAGTGAATTTATTTTGTTTTTGAAAAAAAAAATTATTTAGGTGAAGGGATTGCTGTAAATACTTGAGTCTCAGTCCTGTTTGGAATTTTGATTTGCCCTGATGTGTGATTACTGTATATGGCTAGGTTGGGTTGGAGATGTTGAAGTCCCCACCCTCGGGTGACCTTTGATAGTGTATGATCACATGATATGTCAGGAGCATAGCAAGATTAATACACATCAATATATGAAGGAAGTATTATAAATGAAAAAAAAGATGTAGCAATAGCACTGTGCATGCAATACCCAAGGTATCAACAACATACCTCTCAACTGTCCAGAAGTTTTCAGACTGTCCAGATTTTCCCCCATATTTTTAGTCTGCTCCTCCTTAAATTTGTGTTTTTCAGTTTTTTGTGGCAAATCAGTGAGGAGTGAATTCAGTAAATAATGACAGACATTTGAGTTTCAAACCTCATATCCTTCAGAAAATGCATAGTAATACAAGGTCTGTTATTCTAGCAACTTTCTAAGTTTATAAGAGCATTATTTAAAATCCCTATTTTTGGGGCGTTTTCCCCCCATTATTTATCGCTTTGTGCAGATTTTGTGTGCAAAGAGGTTGACAGCTATGATCAACAATAGTAATATAATAGTAATAATAGCCATGCCTGTCAATATCAATAATACATATATTTATTTTTCTTTTTCGTCTGCAGTAGAATAGGAACCAATGGGAATGGTTAAGAACCAAACAGAGCCAACGGTTTGCCTGACATGAGTACTAATAGCTGGGAATAAAAACAAAGATTCAGCCATGTTTCATCCAAAAAATGACAATAAAGTGATTATAAGAAAGCATCGTCTATGGTTTACAGTTGAAAAAGTGTTCTTGTGAATGATACATGCAACTTAGGATTTTTTGCACACAAGGCTAGATAAACAGAGCTCCAAACTGTTCATCTGTAGTATGCCATTAGGAAGGTGCAATATTCCTTAAACTTTAGCATTTTGTCAACACCATTCCAAAGGGTTGTTTCACAGTTTGTTGGTGACTTGGAAAGACGTAAACATAACTGAATCTCCATTAGTGTAAGTTTGAATACAAGAAGAAACTGATAAAACAGCTGAACAGATTAAGACAGAATCATTTTAAGTTTCAGGACAGCAAATGTAGAAGCACAGTAATATGTTTGAAATACATAAGTCATATTCTAAAATCATGCTCCAGATAAAAAATCCTAGTTGATATGCAAATGCCAGAGGCTGGAAGACAAACAAATTACAGACTGAATGATCCAGTATCAGCCTAAGTTTGTACCTAATATTCTTGATATACTGTTTGAAGGAAATGTAACCCAGGAGTGGTGCTGTGACCAAGATACCTTTTGAAATGCTTAAGAAAATAGCTATGGAAGCTCTGACATTAAAGTATTATGGCATGAACAAACAATTGTGCTGCAGATAGAGGTCAGCTAGAATGATGTAGAAGTTATGATATTACAAGACATTATACCAAATTGCCTTTACAAATGTATGAAAGAGATATGGTCACACAGAAAATAAACTGTTAACAAGTGTATGGATATGATAAACTGCATGAATATGGCTACGTAAAGATGTTATGGTGGAAACAGGTCACAAAACACTTCAAAGTATTATCAGAAAATCTTTCCACAAGGCACTTCTGAAACTACAGCGGATGTTACTTATTCATAGATAGTTATGAGGATTCAACCTAGGGAACCATTGATAAACCTGGCCCAAATTCCCAGTTGCCTTCAAGCACCGTCTGATTAAGTAACTTGTTCAAGGTCACACAGTAGGCAAAAAGAGGCCAAGAATTCATTTTGACTGCAGGTCAGAGATTGCTTTCCCTATCAAGGACTGATAACAGAGTATAGGCAAAGAGAAATAAAAAGGGGAGTCCTAAGTGAAAGACTTGCACTGGTAGAGTTTTTTTTATTAGAATCTAGAATAGAAGCTGCTGTTAAAAAGGGATAATTATTAGTGCATATAAAATATTGCATGGTAACTATAGGAATCAATCAGAGGAGGTTAGGAAGGATTGGGAAGAGAGACTTGATAAGTGATTCACAAAGAAACAGTGGGAGGATATATTTATGGCTCCCAAATATGCAACAAAGTCTAGAAGATTTAGGATCTTTGCTTGGAAGTGTTCGCATAGGTATTTTTATACCCCAAGCAGAGTCCAAAGAATCTTTCCTCAGGTAGATTGCAAGCACTGGAGGTGTGATTGAGGAAGAAAGAAGTAACTGGGAACATATTTCTGGGAGTGTAATGAGTAGCAGATTTTAAAAATTCCCTGCAGACAACTCTATCAGAAATAGTGGGTGAGCAAATTGGTGTAATTACGGAAATTATTTTTTAGGCTATGATACAGAATTGGAATTGCCTAGGCACATAGTAAGGCTTTTGCTGAGTTTAATTCTGGTGGCTGCCAAAAAAGCAATTACTAGAAAATAGAAATCAAAGTCTAAACCCAGTGTACTAGAAGTAGTGAATATAGTAACAGAGATAAGACCACTGGAAGTGGAATCTTTAGAAAAGGTTAGGACCAAATTACATAGAAAAAATATAGGAATTGTGAGAACAATACATGCAGAATAATGTTTTGGAGGAGGAAAGACATTTAAGGGAAGGCAGGAATTAAATGAGATTTGTAATGTTTGACAATGACAGGATAGGTTATATATGATGTATAACATTTACAACTGAAAATATGTCAATATGGTTTGTTTTCATTTATATAACTATATGATTGCCTATGTCATAAGTAATAATTTATTAAAAATGTTTCTTTGAAAAAAAAAAGTCACACAATAGGCATATGAGGGTATCGATGCCTATACCACAGGAACTACAGCTCTGTCTTAACCCTCTGCACCCACTGCCAGACATAGTCTGTCGAAGAATGATCTGAAAGTGATGTATAAACCAGAAAATGTACACAGCAGATATAAGCAGAACATGCTTACCAGAGAGGCATGAAAGGCTTTTCAAAGAACTTGGGTAAAACTGCAAATAATAATGACAGACGGAAGTAAAATAATTTCAGAGATATACTGACTTACAAATGCATATCCTATCTTTAAAAAGTTTGATAGAAAAATTCTATAGGAATCAGTTGGAATACAGATGTCATAGAGGGTATGTAGACCACATTTCTTCTGTCTGTGTGTTTTTATTAAGCCTCCTGGTACATCACAGTTAAATACATTTTTGTTTTCAATACGCTGTTCAAGCTTTGACTTTGACAGTCTTTGTCCCAACCAATGCAACTGCCCTTGTTTTTGGCGAATGTATATAATGGAGGGAGCTAGTTAATACTGTGGATATCAAACTTTTTTTTACCCTATCTTATTTTATTTATTTATTTATTTCAGTTTGATGACCAGGAAGTCCACTGGGCCACGAAAAGCCTGTTTTCAGTGGAGGCCCGGGAAGAAAAGCTTCAATGAACAGTTACAGAGAAAATAGTGCATACAATCAATTGTTGAGAATATACAGCATACAATAAAATAAATGTGGTAACACACAATAGATTCATAGAGAAATACAGCATACAATAGAATTTGATATTTTTGATACTGACAAAAGTACATATGATAAAAACTTTTTTTTTTTTTTTTTTTTGCAAGTTAAGGTAACAGTATGAGTAAGAGAGAGGATTGGGTGAATAGATGACTGTTACATTAGGGTATAGTGGGGTAATTATAGAAGTAGTTGTTGCAGAGGGGGTGGAGAGGTTGATGGCTATAGGGAGAGTTTAAGTTGGGCAGTGGGATGGGCATATCCATTTAGTAGTAAGCTAGGAGAACAAGAGAGATTTGAATTTGGTGAGGTTGGGGGTATTGCAAAGGTTGGGAGGGTGAGAGTTCCATAGTTTAGAAATAGAGCAGGAGAGTAGGAGTTGGCCAGTGGGGTCATGATGGTTTGTGGATCTGTAGAAGGTTTTGGTTTTCTGATCTGAGTGACTGGTTAGGGATGTAGGAACTTATGGAGAAGAGTGGCAGTGGTGGGTGGAGTTTTTAGATTTGATATCAAATTTGCTTATTTTATTATAGCATGATTTGAGCATGGATTGTAGACTGGGTTGGAGATTGTTTAACAGGGGGATGCCATACATAAGAGAGGGGAGAAGGTAGGAGGAAGCTAGGGTTTTTCTAGTGGAGGGAGAGAGGTACCGGTTGTGCCTGTGTAGAAGTCCTAGTTTTTGGTAGGTTTTTTAATGCTGGATTGAATATGGGTGTCAAATTTTAAATGGCCATTGATGATGACACTAAGGAGTTTGGTATTTATACGATTTCGATTGGGATGTTATCCCTACTGAGTATTGAGAAAGTTTTTGTCTATTGGGAAGTTTCTATAGAGGGAAAATATCATCAGTTTAGTTTTATTAGCATTAAGGGCAAGATGGTTAGTTTTCATCCAGGATTCAGTTTTAGAGAAGGCTAACTGAGTTTTTAGAAGTAGGTTGGATGGGGTGTAAGCAGAACAGATGATAGTTGAGTCATCTGCATATTGAATAATTGATGAGTCGGGGATGGCAAGGTGAAAGTTGTTAATAAACATACTAAAGAGTAGTGGTCCTAGAACAGAACTTTATGGGACCCCAGTGGGGGTAGGTTGAAAGATGGAGGTTGAGGATTCCCACTGAACAGCTTGCTGACATTCAGAGAGGTAACTTGAGAACCAGGCCAAGGTGGAGGTGGAGATGTTGAGAGATGACAGCTGAGTTAAGAGTAGAGGGTGGGAGATGGTGTCAAAAGCTTTGGATAGGTCTAGGAAGAGGGAAGATACAAGTTTACCAGCATCACAAGCTTGATATATGGTTTCAAGAAAGGCTAGGAGGGCAGTCATGGTACTATGGCCGGGACAGAAGTCATGTTGAGTAGGGGTAAGAAGATTGTTTTGGATAAGATATGACATGAGTTGGGTATGAATACATTTCTCCAGGATTTTTGAAAGAGGGGAAAGTATAGCTATAGGTCTGAAGTTGGGGGTGTCAATGTTTTTGCCTCCGTTATGTAGTGGGATGGTGTATGTTTGGCACCAGATGGATGGGACATATGCTTCTTGGTAGGATCTGCTGATTAAAATAGAAATGGGAAGGGATATACTGTCAGCAGATACTTTTAGGAAAGTTGTAGGGAGATTGTCAGGTGCATTCCGGCTAGGTTTTAGTTGGAGTAGTAGTTTTTTATAGTACATGTGGGGATGGGTTCAAGGTTGAAGGGGGGTGAGTGGTTGGTGGAGTCAAGGGGGCGGAGGAGTTGATGTTTGGGGGTGGGGAAAAGAGGAGGATAGTTTGGCTATGCAATCTATGAAGAAGGAGTTAAATTGAGTTGCAAGGTCCAGGTCAGTTAGGTTTGGGTTTGGGCAGGGATTCTCTTTGTTACCTAGGTAGAGGAGGGAGGAGATAGAGACCAGAAACTTTCCAGGGTTGGTTGAGTGGTTGGCTTGAAGTTTGTAGTAGTATAATTTACAATCTCTGGTTATAAGTTTTTTTATAGAGTTACAAAGTTGTTTGAATTCTGGTAGGTAGTTGGGTAGTTAGGTTTTTTGATATAGATTCTAGGCTTTATCTCTTTGTAGCATGGCAAGTTTGGTTTCTTTGGACAGCCAGGGGAAGGCATTGGTTCTGATTCATTTGGTTCTTATAGGGCATGGTTATTGAGAGTGTTTATGAATGTATCACTGAAGTAGGTAGTGACACTGTTGAGGGGCAGGGTTCTTAGGGGGGACCGGTCAGTAAGTCTTAGACATTCAGAGAAATTTTGAGGGTTGAAGTGGGAGAGAATGTGTTTGTGTATGTAGTGGTGTTGCTGAAGAGAGCAGGGGTGACAGTCAGCAGAGGCTGGAAGGTGGTCGCTGAGGGGGTCTGGGAGGATTACTGAGTTTGAGATAAGGTTGGGATGGGATGTAAGGATCCAGTCGATGATGGTGCTTGAAATTAGTCTCCCTGCAATGGGTCTTGGTTCTTTGTCATACATATATTACTGAAATTAATAACTTCTCTGTTGCATGCTTCCTATTAGGATATTGTGATTTGTACCTCATTTGCACATTTTGCTCTATATACAACCCTTGTCTTTATGTATTATTTTGTTTTTTCCTTAAGTCATGGTTGAAATTTGTTTGTGCCAGTCTATGTATTTGGTGAGGAAATTAATAACTATAAAAATTAATAAACTGATTATCTCTGTGCAAGCAAAATCCCTTTCTTATACTTGCTGTATCTAAAAATATAGTGACCAAAAATTACACAAAATAAAACTTCAGGTATACAAGCTTAAAGAATATGTATATATGTATGTATGTATGAATTAACCCTCAGGAAATGTTATAGTCCCAGCTCCTAGTAGAGCATGCTTTGATAAGATTTTTCTGCTTTACTCTCAAAGTTTCCTCAGCAATGGACTTCTCATGAGTATAAAATCACATTATAGAAACCACTGTCTGTACTATTCTGAATTAATGTTCATGCCATCAGCGTATGGGCAGCCATTTCTATTTTTTATCAATTCACTGAAAACCAATCCAAAATGAAAACTGATGATCCAAATAAGAAACCATGCACAGAAAACCAAGATATGTTTTAATTTAGTGCTATCGTCAAGTGCAGACTTCTTCAGAATAGTACAAAACCAAATAAAATTTCTTTATAAAATCAACTCTAGCAGTTCATTGGACAAAAGATAATTAAATAGTGACATCATTTCCCCTAACAATTTTTAAATGTACAAAACAATGAAACATGAACCAAGTAGTAAAAGAAGTTAAAGTAACAGTGACTTAACAAATCTGTATGCACCAATATCAAAAATATTAAAAACAATTCATGGCTTTTAACCTAAGCAAAGAGCTGATGGACAACCTGCCATTGAGCCCAGGTTTTAGACAGGTGTTAGCTCTTATTTTCCTCTTTAGTTCCAAAAATTCAAGATAATCATCAAGTGCCCCCCCCCCCCCCCCGAGAGCCCAGCTCGACATGATCAATGGCACCAAATTTATGGAGGGTGAAGCTCAGTTGATTGCTATTTCTAGCACAGACTTGGTTGCCTTAATGCGATCAGTGTCTACACTTTCCACTCCCGTGGCAAAGTTAACTAACAAAGTCAATGGCTTAATGGCTAGACTCAATAGCAGCTCTGGAGTACCATTAATGAAAGTATTCACAATTTGCATTCCTTTGTGCCTTCCGGGATCACCCCAGCTCAAAGAAACCAGTGCCATGACAATTGACCACTAGAGGCAGTTCCCCTAACCAACGGACGTGTTTGGAATGACCGGGTTGCTTCGAGAACATGCCTTGGAGTGAGTGGTGATGTTATCACGCCTATATCTATGGAACAATGGCTTAGAACTGATTTCGGCATTAGCATTAACAACGTCAACACTCCTGCTTCCTCCGAAAGTTTTGGACAGCAATTGAATTCATTTCAGGACCTTATTAACAAGGTACAAATGTTTACAACTTGAGAACAGTTATTTGCAGGAATGTTTAAACAAAGAGCACATAACTAAGGATCTCCAGTCATGGAAATACCCAACCGGACTTATTAAAGATTCGCAGCTGCATCAAGACCTTATCAAATTTTTTAATAAGCAGGGCTGTGAGCTTTTCATTTACTTATCACTGACAATAACAAAATAATGTGGCTATGCTACTGAGAGACATTAACAGGATGGAAGTTAGTATTAAAAATGACTTACGGTTTGAGCATTGGAAAAACAAGTTTTTTTTTACATTTTCAGACTTGCTGATATTGAGTTACAGAAATTAAAAATTAGAAAAGAAAAGATGCTCTTAAGGGACAAAAACGACTATGAGGCCGGTAAGGCCTTTCCTGACTCACCAACTGGGCAACAAGCTTCTTATTTTATTAGTAACGCTCTCATTGATTTTAGCAACAACATTGAAAGTGATGATTTTAATGGTAATTCTGGGGATGTTCCTTTAGACCCACCACCCCTGAGGAGATCAGAGAGAATAAGGAACCAGAACAACCAGGGCCAAATTAGCTGGAGGTCTGGTCACCAATCTTGTCAGAGTCAGTGGAGGGGGAGGAGAGGATCTTATCAGAGATAAACATGAATGGTTTGGTAGGAAATGATGGTGTCACTATTGTGAAAAACCTTGCTGGCAATTTTACTGTGTATAATTACAGTCAGGTTAATGTGAATCCCGAATGGGCGGAATTGTTTTCTAAAGGTTTTAATTTTGTGCCAGCAAGGAAAGCCAATATAGCTGACACAATTTTACAGCTTAAAACCTTTTGTAGAAAGTTGAATCTTGCACTGCGTTTTTCTGATCGAGGTTTGAGTGTGAACACAGGACGGTTGTCTAGACCTAGCACATTTACCCCCCAGTACATACTATGATGTAGATTTTTGAACTTTTGTGCGAGTTAGAGATTAGGGAAGTCCTTAAGAATGACGGTTGTCTAGACCTAGCACATTTACCCACCCCCCCCCCAGTACATACTATGATGTAAATTTTTGAACTTTTGTGCGAGTTAGAGATTAGGGAAGTCCTTAAGAATGACAGGCATCATGACACTTCCAACCTCACCCAGGCTGAAAGAGTTTTACTATATGATATACTGGATAGAGGTGATTTAAGACTTATGAAACCTGACAAAGGTGAGGGTTGGTTGTTATGAACAGTGATGTTTATAATGGAAGCATTTTTGAGTTGCTGTACAGTGAAACCTATGTTGAAGTGTCTAGAAATGAACTAAATTTAGCTTATAAGAACATCAACCTGACAATCGAGGAACTACTACTTAATGGTCAAATTAGTCTTGATCTTTACAAGTTTCTTGATTTCAAGCACCCAAGGATTCCCACTATTTTTGGAATCTCCAAGATCCACAGATCCTTTGTCAGTCCACCTTTATGTCCAGTTGCGGACGCTAAAGCTTCGAAAACTTTTTGCCTAGCTAAATTCATCAATAGCAAGGTGAAGCATGTGTTGGATGATACACAATGGGTGATCACAGACTCATGGGATTTCTTGGGGAAAATCAAGCCAGAAATGTATGCTGACAATTTAATCATGGTCACTATCGACATTTGTGACCCTTTTTCTGTAATCCCCCACGACGTAGGTCTTGAATGGTTTTATGATTATCTTTGCTTCAACACTAGTATGGACCACAACACCATTCTAGCACTCCGTACTTGTATGGAGTTAGTTCTTGACAACAATTTCATCAATTTTGAAGGGCAGATTTTCAAGCAGATACAGGGGGTTGCCATGGGCACTAGTTGTGCCCCTGCCTTTGCTAACACTGTTCTTGCCCAGTGGGAGGATTTATACATTTTGGATTCAGACTTCAAACATTTTTGGGTGCTGTATGGCCCATATTTAGATGATTTAGTCGTTTTATGGAAAGGTAGTGAGAATGATTTGGATAGATTTTTTTACTTATATTAACACCACCGAATTTTTGAAATTTGGTATGGCTAAAGACAACAACATTTTACACTACCTAGATATTACCATTAAAAAAGACTACAACAGGAAAGTGTTTACTTCCCATTTGTACAGAAAGCCCACCTAATCTAATTCTTTGCTACACTTTCCAAGCTGGCACCCTTTACACCAAAATAAATCTTTAGTTAAAGGGCAATATGTTAGACTGGCCAGAATGGTACCCGACAACACTGACTTTGTGAAAGAATGTGGAATACTGCAAGAAATGTTGGAGAGAAGGGGATACCTTACCGCCTTTATTAGCAGTTTAGCTGAAGAGGTAATAATGAAAAGGGAACAGGGGATTTATAGTGTCCTGCTGTCCAATAGTGGACCCGAAAGGGATGGGTCAGACCCGGTTGGGCATAATAGATTTAACATAGCTTTAACTCTCCCTTACACCTTATATTTTTTTGATATTAAACAGGTCAAATCCAAATTTTGGTTGATCTTTAGTTTAGATATTGATGTGGTCAATCAAGTAGGTGAACAACCCCTAGTGGTGTACAAAAAGGACATCTCGCTGAAGGGTTTAGTTGAGAAAAAAGTATGTAAACCAAGTGGCAGTAGTAACTTTAGATGTGGGAGATGTGCACAATGTCACTTCATCATTGACAAAGTCAAATTGGTAGGAAAAGGGTTTGGGACCATTACACCACGGAAAAAGTATTATTGCTATTTTAAAGGGGTTGTTTATATCGCAGTATGTGACTCCTGTGATGGTTTTTACATTAGTAAAACCAAGAGAGCCTTTAAACAGAGAATTTACCAGCATTTATATGACATCAAAGAGCATAATGAGAGTAACGCACTCTACAAACACATTACGATGCTCCCCACACACTCTTTCAAATTTGGTGCCATTGATCATGTCAAGCTGGGCTCTTGGGGGGAACCACTTGATGATCTTGAATTTTTGGAACTAAAGTGGCAAATAAGAGCTAACGCCTGTCTAAAGCCTGAGCTAAATGACAGGTTGTCCATCAGCTCTTTGCTTAGGTTAAAATCCATGTATTGTTTTTAATATTTTTGATGGTGCATACAGATTTGTTAAGTCACTGTTACTGTAACTTCTTTTACTACTTGGTTCATGTTTCATTGTTTTGTACATTTAAAAATGGTTAGGGGAAATGATGTCATTATTTAATTATCTTTTGTCCAATGAACTGCTAGAGTTGGTTTTATAAAGACATTTTATTTGGTTTTGTACTATGTGAGGGCAGCACCAAGGATCAAATGGTGGAAATTGAAAAAGGGTAATTGTGAGGTGGAGTTCAGGGATGAGTTAAGACAGGCACTGGGTGGCAGTGAAGAGTTACCAAATAAATGGGTAACTACAGCAGAGCTAGTAGGGGAGATGGCTAGAAAGGTGCTTGGTATGACATCTGGACAGAGGAAGGATGACACGGAGACATGGTGGTGGAATGAGGAAGTACAGGAGAGTATACAGAGAAAGAAGGTGGCAAAGAAGAAGTGGGATTGTCAGAGAGATGAAGAAAGTAGACAGGAGTATAAGGAGATGAGGTGCATGGCAAAGAGACAGGTGGTGAAGGCTAAGGATAAGGCATATGAAGATTTGTATGAAAGGTTGGACACTAAGGAGGGAGAAAAGGACCTGTACCAATTGGCTAGACAGAGGGACCGAGCTAGGAAAGATATGCAGCAGGTAAAGGTGATAAAAGGATAATGAGGGAAACATACAAGCAAGGAGAGTCTGTTCAGGAGATGGAAAGAGTACTTTGAGGGGTTGATGAATGAAGAGAATGAGAGGGAGAGAAGGTCGGATGATGTGGGGATAGTGAATCGTGAAGTACAATGGATTAGCAAGGAAGACATAAGGATAGCTATGAAGAGGATGAAGAATGGAAAGGCTGTTGGTCCAGATGACATACCTGTAGAAGCATGGAGGTGCTTAGGTGAAATGGCAGTGGAGTTTTTAACCAGAATGTTTAATGAAATCTTGGAAAGTGAGAGGATGCCTGAGGAATGGAGAAAAAGTGTTTTGGTACCGATTTTTAAGAATAAGGGTGATGTGCAGAGCTGTAGTTACTACAGAGGGATTAAATTGATCAGTCACAACATGAAGTTATGGGAAAGAGTAGTGGAAGCTAGGTTAAGAAGGGACATGATGATTAGTGATCAGCAGTATGGTTTCATGCCGGGAAAAAGCACTACAGATGTGATGCTTGCTCTGAGAGTGTTGATGGAGAAGTACAGAGAAGGTCAGAAGGAGTTGCATTGTGTTTTTGTAGACTTAGAGAAAGCATATGACAGGGTGCCTAGAGAGGAGTTGTGGTATTGTATGAGGAAGTCAGGAGTGTCAGAGACGTATGTAAGAGTGGTACAGAATATGCATGAGGGTAGTGTGACAGCAGTGAGGTCTGCAGTGGAAGTGATGAATGCGTTTAAGGTGGAGGTGGGGTTACATCAAGGATCAGTTCTGAGTCCTTTCTTATTTGTAATGGTGGTGGACAGGTTGACAGACGAGATCAGACAGGAGTCCCTGTGGGCTATGATGTTTGCAGATGACATTGTGATCTGTAGTGAGAGTAGGGAACAGGTGGAGGAGACCATGGAGAGATGGAGATATGCTCTAGAGAGAAGAGGAATGAAGGTCAGCAGGACTAAGACAGAATATATGTGTGTGAATGAGAGGGAGGATAGAGGAATGGTGAGGATGCAAGGAGTAGAGGTGGCGAAGATGGATGAGTTTAAATACTTGGGGTCAATAGTTCAGAGTAACGGTGAGCGTGGAAGAGAGGTGAAGAAGAGAGTACAGGCAGGATGGAGTGGGTGGAAAAGAGTGTCAGGAGTGATTTGTGACAAGATGAGTACCAGTAAGAGTGAAAGGGAAGGTCTACAAGAGGGTAGTGAGACTAGCTATGTTATATGGGTTGGAGTCAGTGGCATTGACAAAAAGGCAGGAGTTTGAGCTGGATGTGGCAGAGTTAAAGATGTTAAGATTTACACTGGGTGTGACGAGGGTGGACAGGATTAGGAAAAGTATATTAGAGGCTCAGTCCAGCTTGGAAAGTTTGGAGACAAAGCCAGAGAGGCAAGATTACGTTGGTTTGGACATGTGTTGAGGAGGGATGCTGAGTATATTGGGAAAAGATGCTAAGGATGAAGCTACCAGGTGACAGGAAAAGAGGAAGGCCTAAGAAAAGGTTTATGGATGTGGTGAGAAAGGACATGCAGCTGGTTGGTGTGACAGAGCAAGATGCAGAGGACGGGAAGAAATGGAAACAGATGATCCGCCGTGGTGACCCCTAACCGGAAGAGCCGAAAGAAGATGATGACTATTCTGAAGACATCTGTATTTGATGAAAGCACTAAATTAAAACATAGCTTGGTTTCCTGTGCATGGTTTGTGGTTCTGAGCACCACTTTCTTATTTGGATTACTAATTTGTATCAATTAGTATTCCCCCACAGTGGGTGATACCCTGTAATTTATGTCTGTCTATTGCTAACTAGTATTAATTAAATGTATTTTTATACATACATACAAAAACATACACAGATATGTATATATGGTTCCACTTCATATCATCGAATTACCATTTCATCGAATTGCAAATCATCGAGACCAAATCATCGAAAACTCATTTCATCAAATCTCAAATCATTGAAAACTATGAAGCAACTACAAATAACATTCCACAACGTTAAAAACCCCACTGTAGTGCGACCTTGGAGTTGGTATATTTAATTACGGGGGGGGGCGGAGCCCCCCACATGGGGGGTGCAGGGGGGCTTGCCCCCCCTGCATAAACATAGTACAAAGTGTCTGGGATGTTATTTGTGGTTGCTTCATAGTTTTCAATGATTTGAGATTCGATGAAATGAGTTTTCGACGATTTGGTCTCGATGATTTGCAATTCGATGAAATGGTAATTCGATGATATGAAGTGGAACCGTATATATATATATATATATATATATATATATATATATATATATATATACATACATACATACATACATACATACACACACATGCACACACACACACACCCTAGTGATCTTATCATACACATTCTTAGTCTCAGTGGAGCAAATTAATTCAAATCATTAACAGTAATGATGGAAGAACGTTGGCATTATTTTAGAGCTAACAGTAAATGGCTGCTCCCATCAGGTATTAGAATGCCCTTAAATTAGTATACGTATCCTTACCACCAGCTTGGAAGACAGGCACCCACATTGTTTCTGAACAGAAGAATGATTGTCATTATGGGTTTTTAGAAATGACTGGAAGTATAGAAGAAAGCTTAACTTTCAAATATAACGTAACATTTATATCTATAAATATGCCATGCCCTACAGTGGTCTGAAAATGTATGACTATGAAAAGTTCCAGTCCTAAATGTTATAACAGTAAGCAGCACAGTAACATTGAAGTTTTTCCCTTAACAAAACAAGTTTTTATTATTTATCATAAATATTTTGTCTTTTTTTTTTTTTTTTTTTAGATGACGGGAGTGATAGCAGACGAGACTTTACACAGGGTTTAGATTCTAAAGAATACTGTTCACCTGACAAGGACATTGTGGAAGTAGTAAGGACAGAGTATGTTTACACACGGCCACCTCCTTGGTCCGATACTTTACCAACTATTCATGTCATCACCCCCACCTACAGCAGGCCTGTGCAGAAAGCAGAACTCACACGACTTGCTAACACATTTCTGCATGTACCAAATCTACACTGGATTTTAGTGGAGGACTCACAACGGAGGACATCACTGGTGACAAAGCTTCTCAGAGAAACAGGACTAAATTATACACATCTGAATGTAGAAACACCACGTAATTACAAACTGAGGGGGGACATGAGGGATCCTCGTATTCCTAGGGGAACAATGCAAAGGAATCTAGCCCTGCGATGGCTTCGGGAGACATTTCCTGTAAACAGCACTGACCCAGGGATTGTATACTTTGCTGATGATGACAACACATACAGTCTGGAGCTCTTCGAAGAGGTAAAGTATTTTTTTAATACAAGTATTGAATTCTGGCAAAGTCTGAGGTCTGTTCCTTAAAGCAGTGGTGCACTAAAGTCGATTAAAGCTTTCACCTTTACAGATTTATTAAAAAGATTACAGACATTCTTAGCTTGCTTGTTTAATATGAGGTTCTCTATTGTCTTCCTTCTAAATTTAAATATGCCTTTAATTGGTTTTAATGTCATTTTATCTCAAGATGAAATGGCATTGTTTCTGCTATATATAACTGATATGCCATTTCACTACATAAGATTTAAGTTTAAACAGAAGTAAAAACAAGTAATAAAGAGTTCTGTTCTGCAGCTAAGAAAATACATAGAAATGAAAGTTAATGAAAATGAATTGTTTTCGTTACATCATAGCTTCAACTCAGCTTACAGAGCTTTACTAACTTGAGTACAAAGTGGCTTTGCAGCGAGAAACAAAAGCGATTGATAGAGTGCATTTATATAGCATTCCTATGGCCAGAATTAACTGAAAGTGATTATTTCCACTTTGTAACTTCTTTCAGAATCACAGGCTGTTCTCGTGAGGCCATTATTACAGTTTTAAGTATCTTTTTATATGGAGTGGTAGTAACATAGCTAAGCCCTTCTGAAGATCGTTGACAAGGACAACTGAATTGCATCTGGCTGCTAATGGCAATGAAGTGACACTTGATTCTGCAGAGAAATCAGAAAATTAGCTTACTTTTCTGGCTCTAGAAGATTCTACATAATTAAATAATCAGTGTTTAAAAAAAGTTAATCTTATACAGAAGATAAAATAACTGGTCACCTTTTTTAGCCTATGTTGTTATTAATTAGCAAAGCAATGGGAAGAGAAAGAGCCTATAAAAATTCTAGACACTTGTAAAACTGTTTCATCTCCCTGCTTACTGATAAATTACTGCTGAATCATGAGTAGCACTAAAGAAGACAAGTCTTTAAACTCTGGCCTGATTTAATGTTTGTTCACAAGGAAATGCTGTTGAAATAAGAGAGAAATAAAACCATTACTCTTTTATACGGAGTCATCTTTTGATGAAAAGAAGAAAGCCCAGTGCATTATGTTCAGTTTTTGTACAGAGAGAGAAAAATAAAGACTAATTCATATATTTATGATGAGACAGTCTCAAACATCATCAGCTCCCAACTTGAACAGTATGTTATTGCCAAATAACTGTACTTTACATTATCTCCATCATTGTTATATTAGAAAACAATTGAGTCTTTAACAAAAAAATATATATACATTTTTGTCTGCACACATTGCTAAGTATGTATGACAGCACTGATTTTTTTTAATTGTTTATTCATAAATGTACCCATGTTTCAAACAGCTTGGAATTGACATTAATTCAGCTGCTAGGTCTGGAGGGGGTGCCTGGAATTAACTTCTGATGAAGCTTTGCTAGCTACATATCTGTACTCTTTGCAAGGTAATAATTGCAGAGTTAGCATATGTGAAGACATCTGCATGGCTGTGCAAGCAGTGACATATTATTAAGACATCAGTTGTTTCCCTTAGCTGCTCTTATTTGAATATTATAAATCTAATGTCTTTTGGCTTTTCCCGGTTAGGGGTCACCACAGCGGAACTCCGGTCCACTAATGATTAGCAGTGGATTTTTACGGTGCCGAGGTGCCAGCCCAGCCTTCAAAGAAGGCACACCCATTCACGCACGCACCTACCTGCATGTTTTTAAACATCACTTGACCGCAGGGAGGACATGCAGACTCCACACAGAAGGCACTCCAGCCAAGAATCAAACCGAGAACCTCTTGCTGTGAGGCAACAACACTAACCGCTGCACCACCACGACCTCTTATTTGAATATTATTTGAGAACAGCATAATATTTATAATATTCTTATTTGAATATTATGGTCTTCTCAAATTATATTTGTCCAACCCTATCTGAGACTATTCTGAACCAATCCAATAGAACGTTATTCCGTTTTTCCTCTTTTTTTTTTTTTTTTTTCCCTGTTTCAAGCACATCCCCACCACTGACCAACAGTCCTACATATGCTCAGCTGACCCACTTTTCACCCTCTCTGTGGTGCCACTAAGCAGTATCCCAATGTAACATCATTATACTGTGGGACCCCCATTCCTGAGAATAAGGGTCTTAGTAATTAGTGATCTCGATGCCTACAAAGGTGGGAGAGCTGAAGGGCACAAAAAAAGCCATTACACTGCAGATTGTGATACTTACACTTTTAACGCCAAAGGAATGAGCAGGCATTGGTATCACTGCACACATGCTCCGTTGTATTAATAACATTTCATATCTAATAATTTCCTATAACTCTATGGGCTCTACAAGTCCTTACCCATCCTTAAACTCCCATGATGTCACCGTTGCTACATCTTCCCTAATCCCACTTCCAGTAAAAGGAGTGCTCACATTTGGCCATTTTGTCTTTGTTCTCTTGCTGGTCCTTTGACATCAGGATTGCTAGCTCAACAGTGGTCACCAGTGGTAGACATAAGTATCCTATCTCTTTGTTGTTGTGGTAAGACCATATGACCTCTGCTGTGACCTTTTCTGTAGTCCTAAACTGTCACTCCTTTTGCCACCTTTAGTTAAAGATGCTATCAGTTACAGCTGTTCATTTACTTTAATAAGATGGCAAGTGGGTTATAACAAATTACACCATGTTCTCAGACTGCAATTAAATATCACTTTATTGTTGAATTCATGGTACCTGATATTTCCAAAATGCAGTGTTCCATGTTGCCCCTTTCCAGACTTTTGTCACTTGGTAACTCTTAAGTACCTGAGAAAAGTTTCTGCTAACTAATTTTTTTAGAAAATTTTAAAATTCTTCAGGCATAAATTGGGGTCTAAAAGCTGCAATTCAGGCTGAGTCTTTCAAAGATAGTACAGAGAACATGTCAGTAAAGCTACTGTTTATGAAAGCTCAGTGTCTGTCAATTCTGAGTACATTAATAGCCAGATATAACATATTTCTCTGGGGTGGCATACTGTAGTTTACATGAATGAAACACAGTGGAGTAATGTAGGACTTCAATAAGAAATTGTGCAGACTCTGATTCAGACTGTGCCAGAACCCAGTAAGACTTTTTTTGTCATTTATTCAGTTAATTTTGGTATAGACATAACTAAAACAAAGCAACTTCATCATCTCGGGCATACTTGTAAGATAGCTATGTAGCTGCCTTCCTCAGATATCTGATGATACTTGCATTGGAAAAATGGATAAATTTACTTAGCTGTGAAAAAATAATACTAGTGTAAATGATGAGCACATAGACATGTTGGGAATGCCTTTATACCACAGACTGAAGCACAAGCTTTGTGTTCTAGTTGTGAAAAACATTCAGGATGTGCCTATCTTCCATGACATAGGGAAGTGTTCCTAAACTATGGTGTAAAGGCTGACTTGCTAACTTTACAGGTATTTGAAGACAGCCTTACTGGTATATGAAGATCAAAGTATATCAGCCATTTCCTTGAAATGAGCAGTTTCTGTTCCTCTGCACAGAGCTGTTTTACCATTATCTGCTTCTTGCATGCACATAGCTTGGTCCAGGGCTATATAATTATAAATTTAATTTTATTTCACTTTATTAACCAGGTAAGTAGACTGGTTAAAGTCCCTTTTCAGCCATAACCCAGGTCACTGGGGCATACAGATAAATATAATATAAGAACTGTAATGCAATTAACAATTGAATAGCTAATAAGTGCAGTTATTGCACAAAGCATAATCGCAAAAACAAAAATCAGCTGCAACAACATACTTATATGCACATCAACAGCATACTAACTTTCAAAGATGTACAGTCTTTTCACAGTAATTCACAAGAATGAAACGAGAAGCATTGTCTCTATATACAGTTGACAACTGGACTTGAGTACCTATTATTTAGAAAATGTTTAGTAATACTGGGCTGTGTGAGGAAAGCAAAGTAAAGTAATAAGTTTAAGGGCATGAAGTACCTAGCTGAGTTAGCCATTATCTGTGAAGCACTTGAAAGCAGCTTCATTTTGCTGTTTTAAGGAAGACTTAACCTGAGTCAATGCATTGTACTGTCACTTCTCAGTAAGAGTTTGGCTCCAAGTTTAGAGAATGCTCCTTTGCCTATTGCAGTTTGAAAATGGGATCTAACAAGTGTTATTGACTCTTCCACTTTCCCTGAGTAACACTAATATTTAATGAGTACTTTAGCTTTTAATGCTGGGGCATTGGCTGTTTGATTATTTTGAACAGCGGTGTACTGAACAGTAAAATAAGCTCTAGGAGTTATTGGTAACCACTTCGAGTGTTTTGGGAGGACACAGTGATGGATTGAGTTATCAGCCAAACAAATCTGCACATTTTGTTAATAATTGTCTATAGTTTTTTTGTATTTGTGCTCGAGTGATAGGAAATTATTGGAAGGCCATATTCCAGTTTTGGTATAAGGATCTTTTTTGCAAGGGCTTGAAGTGATGGCAAAGAGAAGATATTTTATTGCAAAGTTTTAATTGTACTAGTGTTCCTTCACTACCTTGTCAGCATGATGCATAAAGTTTAAAGTAGAAGCTAAAGAAATCCTCTGCTATCCTTGCTCACATATTATGCAACCTTTGTTATTATCCATGACCAACAAAATGTAGATAAATCAAATTGCTACTCCACGGCTACTGGTTTCAAAAAACAAGTTATACTTTTGTTAAATCTTTTATTAAAAGACCATTTTCACTTATAAAATCTGCATAAACTGCCCCAGCAGCTTATAGAGTATAGAAATAGCTTCTACGAAGGCGTGTGCACCATACTCAACAAATTAGTTAAGTTGTAAAAAACGCTTCTATAGAGGCGTATGCACTGTCTCCAAAGTGTTCTTTGACATGCAGTTAAATCGCTCCTGGAAACACAGTGAAATCAGTGGCGGTTAACTGTCATAGTAAAAGCTTTTAAGAGAAATATGCTCTTCTGTGAAAGATACAGTTTGATAAAGTAATTGTTACACTAATGGTTTGCGATACTGCCAAAATCCACAGTTTGTTTGTTTCCAATATTCTGGTATAGCTGAATGCATCAGACAATATAACAGTTGCCAAAGCTCACTTCCACGTGGCAAACACAAAAAGATAACAAATTCAAAATGCACTCTTACGTAGCGGTGTTTCTTGAATAATAGCAGAAATTCACTATGCACCTTCAGCGTTAGTAAATCAAACAAAATAAACGCTACAGGTACGCCAGTCACTACGAAAGAGTTACCAAAACTCACTGTCCGTTCTCTAAGCTCCTCATTCAGCAGAAAGTGAATTCCAATGCCGCTAGTTCACATTCACAAGGCTAGCAGGTACGCCAATAAACAGGTAAAAAACGTTGAGATCCACAATATACTTTTAGTGTTGCTGTATCCCTCAAAGAAAAAGCAAGGGAATTGCCAACAAATCCTTAATATTCCATGGCTGGATAGTACCACAAAAGTTGTAAAACATCAATATATCCATCCGAAATATATGTACGATAAGCGCTTTCGGTAAAACCTTCATCAGATCGTGATGACTAGGGACTCCATTAACTAAATTAATAGGTTTGAAAGAGCCAATAAAAAGTCTTAAAAGAGACAACCCCTTCTCCATGCAAATCTGCAGCCTATCAAGGTGGAATATTGCTAACACACCTTCTTTTTATCCAATGGTAGGTCTCCTTGCCTTTAATGATGGCTTCAGAGGAACAACCGCATTCAACCCAGGAGGGCGATCAGCCCGCAAGTTTAATATCCATTTAGTTTCACATAATTCAGTTTTAGTACTAATGTCTCCTCTTTTATTGCTTTCGCAGACTTTTTCAATAACTTTGAATAAGAAACTATGGCCAGGGAATTCCAAAATATGCATAGCTAAAGCATTATGCACATCTCCCCTGTGAATATCACTCAAATGCCGTAGCAATCTCTTTCTAAATACCTGGTTGGTCTTGCCAACACAGAAGGACGTACAATTTTTGCAGGTAGCTAAATAGACAAGATTCTTGGAAGAACATGTGGTTTTGCAATTAAAAGTATATACTCTATCCATATTAGGATGCTTAAAAGTGTTGCCACTGCCAATATAAATGCATACAGAGCAATTTCCACATTGAAACGTCCCTTTGCGTCCTATAACTGCAGGTTCCAAAAAACCATCCTTCATACATAAAAGTCACTTTAGGTTCTTTTTATTTTTAAAGGTAAAATGTGGTCTTTCACCAACTACAGCTTGAAGTTTAGGATCTTGCGTCAAAATTGGCCAAAATCTACTATGTCCTTGATTTGTTTTATTACATCATTAATCATAATGGGGAAGTAGTCTGCTTCATCTCCTTTGATTTAGATCGATATCTATGACACTTAATAGCATGTGGCTTGATATCATTCTCCCTATAACCTCGTGCTTGTAGACATTTTTGTAATTTATTAACTTCTTGCTAAATCACTGTCTCCTGTGTACATCTTCTATTGATCCTTGAGACTTCATTTTTCATTATATTGTCCATAATATGTCTTGGATGCATACTACTCTTATGGAGGTAATGATTCCTCCACGTTGACTTTCTATAGAGTGATGTCTCCACTAAGCCTTCTTTGTTAAGTCGAATTGTTACATCTAAGAAGCTAATGGACTCTCTTGAGAATTGACTTGTGAATTTCAAAAAAGGTGTTGTTCCATTTAAATATTGCAAAAACAATAAGAACTGTGTTTCATCTCCATCCCAAAGCAAGAAAATGTCGTCCACAAAGTGACCATAATACTTGACTTGTTGTAACCATGGATTTAAACTACTTATGATATATTTACTTTCCCAATCTGATAAAACAATATTCGCATAACTATTGGCGCAGGGGGTGCCCATGGCAACCCCCCCACCGCTGCCAATATATAGATGGACCATAAACAAAGAAATTTATATCTAAAATTATCTCCAATAAAGAGCATACTAGATTAACATCCTTAGTTGATTCCCTTATTACTTTTCTCACAGTCTCTGTTCCATACTCATTAGGTATAGAGGTGAACAGACTTGTGGCATCCATCGTGGTTAGCAGTAAGTTATCCTTTCTTGTTAGTAACTCCATAGCTTCATTCAATTTCTTTAGAAAGTCATCTGTGACCAACAAAATGGAGTAAACCAAATAGTCTCTAGTAGAAGCCAAGTACCACAACATATGATTTAACCAGCTTAATCAGAAGTTTATTATTGTAAGTCCAGTTGCACAAGTCTGTAAAACTGGTTTGCAGCTTCTTGTTGGAGGGCACTAGGGCTTTTGCTGAATTCTGAAAGGAGTGTTATCAGCATGCCTAGCTGTATTTAGTTTTGATAAATCACAATTGATATTGCTAAAGAGTGAAAAGAAAAGTGGGACAAGAACTGATCCTTGAGGAACCACTTGTATTTAGAGAATTACATTCAATGAGTATGTTTTGGGCATACACTTAAAATGCAGTACTTTAAAGATACCTTCGAAGCCAGTTTAGTGTAGGAGAGTCAAAGTTTAGTCTGGTGAGTTTTTGTACTAGATGTGGCTAAACCACTGTTCCAAAGGCCCAGGCTATGTCAATAAATAGAACTCCTCTGAACAGGGACTCATTAATTTTACTGAGAATAGTTTCAGTTGCTCTGTATAACACTGCCCTGGGGCTAAATCATTTGCAGGAACCATGGTATTGGTGACATAGAAACCCATATTTTTTTTATACATTCAAAGATTGGTTTGTAAACTAAGTTTAAAATATTTTTGTTAGTAGAAAGAGGTTTGCTCTTGGCAAGGTACACCTTTCGGTGTGGGTAGATTATTATGACATGTTTAAATGTTATTAGAATATAACAATAGTTAATAACAAATTATATATATGGATAAGGGGACTGGCAATGAATGTGGAGGCCATTTTAAGAAAGGAAGAGTGCAAATTAGAGGACACAGGCCCAGCTTTGTATATTAAGTTGCTGAGAGCTTTTTCAGTTCCTTTTGCTGAAAGCTGTAAGAAATAAAAGGTTGCACTGAATGCCACTAAGTTATAAAGCTGACAATATTCTGCTGCATTCAAACTGGGTGGGGTTATGAGATGATATGGGAAACTTCCAGTTATTTCTTGGATTGTAATTACTAGGAACTCTCTGTAGTTTCTGGTAAAATTCAAGTTGTAGTTACATGTGGAGAAGGGCACTTACTCTTGAGAGTCGGTAATGCTGCCTGTGATTTATTTAGTTCCCACCAAAGCTATTTAGAGTTAGGTGCCAATGCCTCCAGCATATCCCTTAAGCAGGGGGCTTGAGCTGCATTGGTGGAAATTCTAGTTGTTTTTCTAGCACACAAAGAAGCCACATGTGACTGTTGATTTGACTGTTGTTGCTCCCAGGTTTTCCAGACGTTATCCTTTGTGATGAGCAGTTTTAATGACAGCTACTTTTGGGAAGAGTTATCAGCAGTGACTTATTATTCTGAGGAAGAATCAGACGCCTGCTGCTGCTCTTCTTTTTCTGTATTCCATTCATGTCAGTCCAATAAAAATAAAACACATTTTTTTCATTGGAAACCCACATTTTGCTCAAGGTTTTTGTTCAAAAAATTTGGGAAATTCCATTAATCTTCTAAGATTTCAAGAAGTTGTTGGTCTGTATTTCTACTAATCATATAACCCAGAATACACCGAATCACTACATGATATAGAATATCTGCACAGTGGTTGTTTTCTAGACACTGAGTATTGATATAATTCTGTGCATTTAATATAATCGAGGTGTTTATTTGAGTACTCATGTACTGAGTTACAATAATCAAGACTTTTGCGTGAGTATTGACATGCTGAGCTACAATAATCAAGACTTTTATATGAATACCGATGCACTGAGTTACAATAATCAAGACTTTTATATGAATACCGATGCACTGAGTTACAATAATCAAGACTTTTGTGTGAATACTGACGCACTGAGTTACAATGATTGAGATGTTTGTGTGAGTACCAACGTAGTGAGTTACAAAAAACAAGACTTTTGTCTGAGTACCAATGTAATAAGTTAGAATAATTGAGACTTTTGGCGAGTACTGACATAGTAAGTTACAATAATTGAGACTTTTGTGTGAGTACCGATGTCATATTGTGGTGGAACCATTGAATTACACATATAACATAATAAAACCATGAAAACTACAATACAAAGTAAAAAAAATTTCAGTTGCACAATATGTAGCAAATTACAATACTGGATTAATAAATAATTATAAACATCCCTAATATTAAAATGAAATGAAATATCAATTGAACCAAGCAATTAAATATAGTACATCTTTCAGAAAAGCAAGATGCTGTTGATGGACACCCCTGGATGAAGTCAGTAAAATGTAGGAGAGACAGAAAGTACAGCAATTGGAAACAAGGGCATCCAGCAAAGAGATAGACTGTGTTACAGAAGACCTTCAACACCCAGGCAGGACCATTGAAGAAGGAAGGAAAGTGGCAATGATTTGAGATAAATGGTGACGGTTGATGTGACACCTCACCCTATGTATAAAATAAGAAGGGGGGTGATTATAATCTCACTCACACCTCCTGAGTTCAGAGAAGAAGCAGGGCTTGCTGTACCAAATCCTGTTCCCACTTCGGTTATGTACACTTGAATACTCACACCTCCTGAGTTCAGACAATAAGCAGGGCTTGCTGTACCAAATCCTATTCCCACTACAGTTATGAACACTGGAATGCTCACACCTCCTCAGTTCAGACAAGGAGCAGGGCATCCTCCCACTATGGTTATGTACACTGGAATGCTCACACTTCCTAAGTTCAGACAAGAATCAGGGCCTGATGTACCAAATCCTATTCCCACTATGGGTTTGTACACTGGAATGCTCACACCTCCTGAGATCAGACAAGAAGCAGGGCTTGCTGTACCAAATCCTCTTCCGACTACGGTTATGTACACTGGAATGCTCACACCTCCGGATTTCAGACAAGAAGCAGGGCTTGCTGCACCAAATCCTATTCCCACTACAGTTATGTACACAGGAATACTCATACCTCCTGAGTTCAGACAAGAAGCAGGGCTTACTGCACCAAATCCTATTCCCATTACGCTTATGTACACTGGAATGCTCACATCTGCTGAGTTCAGACAAGAAGCAGGGCTTGCTGCACCAAATCCTATTCTCACTATGATTATGTACACTGGAATGCTCACACATCCTGAGTTCAGTCGAGAAGCAGGCCTTGCTGTACCAAATTCTATTTCCACTACAGTTATGTACACAGGAATGCTCACACCTACTGTGTTCAGACAAGGAGCAGGGCTTGCTGCTCCAAATCCTATTCCCACTAAGGGTATGTACACTGGAATACTCACACCTCCTGAGTTTAGACAAGGAGCAGGGCTTCCGGCACCAGATCCTATTCTGAGTACGGTTATGTACATTGGAAGGCTCACACCTGAGTACAGACAAGAAGCAGGACCTGCTGTACCACATCTTATTCCCACTATGGTTATGTACACTGTAATGCTCAGACCTCCTGAGTTCAAAAAAGGAGCAGGGCTTGCTGCACCAAATCCTATTCCCACTATGGTTATGTACACTGGAATGCTTACACCTCCTGAGTTCAAACAAGAAGTAGGGCTTGCTGTACCAATTCCTATTCTCACTGCAGTTATGTACACTGGAATGCTCACACCTCCTGAGTTCAGACAAGGAGCAGGGCTTGCTGTACCAAATCCTATTCCCACTACGGTTATGTACACTGCAATGCTCACACCTCCTGACTTCAGACAAGAAGCAGGGCTAGCTGCACTAAATCCTATTCCCACTACGGTTATGTACACTGGAATGCTCACACCTCCTGAGTTCAGACAAGGAGCAGGGCCTGCGGTACCAAATCCTTTTCCCACTACGGGTATGTAAACTGGAATGATCACACCTCCTGAGTTCAGACAAGAAGCAGGGCTTGCTGTACCCAATCCTATTCCCACTACGGTTATGTACACTGGAATGCTCACAGCTCCTGAGTTCAGACAAGGAACAGGACTTGCTACACCAAATCCTATTCCCACTATGGTTATGTACACAGGAATGCTCACACCTTCCTGAGTTCAGACAAGAAACGGGGCTTGCTGCACCAAATCCTATGCGCAGTATGGCTATGTACACTGGAATGCTCTCACCTACTGAGATCATACAAGATGCAGGGCTTACTGTTCCAAATCCTATTGCCACTATGGTTATGTACACTGGAATGCTCACACCTCCTGAGTTCAAACAAGAAGCAGGGCTTGCTGCACCAAATCCTATTCCCACTACGGTTATGTACACTGGAATGCTCACACCTCCTGAGTTCAAACAAGAAGCAGGGCTTACTGTACCAAATCCTATTCCCACTACAGTTATGTACACTGGAATACTCACACCTCCCGATTTCAGGCAAGAAGCAGGGCTTACTGTACCAAATCCTATTCCCACTCTGGTTATGTACACTGGAATGCTCACACCTCCTGAGTTCAAAAAAGGCGCAGGGCTTGCTGCACCAAATCCTATTCCTACTATGATTATGTACACTGGAATGCTCACACCTCCTGAGTTCAGACAAGAAGCAGGGCTTGCTGTACCAAATCCTGTTCCCACTATGGTTATGTACACTGGAATACTCACACTTCCTAAGTTCAGACAAGAAGCAGGGCTTATTGCAACAAATCCTAATCCCACTACGGTTATGTACACTGGAATGCTCACACCTCCTGAGTTCAGACAAGGAACAGGACTTGCTGCACCAAATCCTATTCCCACTACGGTTATGTACACAGGAATGCTCACGCCTTCCTGAGTTCAGACAAGAAACAGGGCTTGCTGCACCAAATCCTATGCTCAATATGGCTATGTACACTGGAATGCTCTCACCTACTGAGATCAGGGCTTACTGTTCCAAATCCTATTCCCACTATGGTTATGTACACTGGAATGCTCACACCTCCTGAGTTCAGACAAGAAGCAGGGCTTGCTGCACCAAATCCTATTCCTACTACAGTTATGTACACTGGAATGCTCTCACGTCCTTAGATCAGACAAGAAGCAGGGCTTGCTGCTCCAAATCCTATTCCAACTATGGTTAGGTACACTGGAATGCTCACACCTCCTGAGTTCAAACAAGAAGCAGGGCTTGCTGAAACAAATCCTATTCCCACTACAGTTATGTACACTGGAATGCTCACACCTCCTGAGTTCAGACAAGAAGCAGGGCTTGCTGTACCAAATCCTGTTCCCACTATGGTTATGTACACTGGAATACTCACACTTCCTGAGTTCAGACATGAAGCAGGGCTTGTTGCAACAAATCCTAGTCCCACTACGGTTATGTACACTGGAATGCTCACACCTCCTGAGTTCAGACAAGGAGCAGGGCTTGCTGCACCAAATCCTATTCCGACTACGGTTATGTACACTGGAATGCTCACACCTCCTGACTTCAGACATGGAGCAGGGCATCCTGCCACTACGGTTATGTACACTGGAATGTTCACACTTCCTAAGTTCAGAAAAGAAGCAGGGCCTGCTGTACCAAATCTTATTCCCACTATGGTTATTTACACTGGAATACTCACACCTCCTGAGTTCAGACAAGGAGCAGGGCTTGCTCGACCAAATACTATTCCCACTACGGTTATGTACACTGGAATGCTCATACATCCTGAGTTTAGACAAGGAGCAAGGTTTCCTGCACCAAATCCTATTCCTACTACGGTTATGTACACTGAAATGCTTACACCTCCTGAGTTCAGACAAGAAGCAGTTCTTACTGCACCAAATCCTATTCCCATTATGGTTATGTACACTGGAAGCTCACACCTCCTGAGTTCAGACAAGCAGCAGGGCTTGCTCTACCAAATCCTATTTCCACTACGGTTATGTACACTGGAGTGCTCACACTTCCTGAGTTCAGACATGAAGCAGGGCTTACTCCACCAAATCCTAATCCCACTACGGTTATGTACACTGGAATGCGCACACTTCCTGAGTTCAGATAAGAAGCAGGGCTTACTGCACCAAATCCTAATCCCGCTACGGTTATGTACACTGGAATGCTCACGCATCCTGAGTTCAGACAAGAAGTAGGGCTTGCTGCACCAAATCCTATTCCCACTATGGTTATGTATACAGGAATGCTCACACCTCCTGAGTTCAGACAAGTAGCAGGGCTTGCTGCATCAAATCCTATTCCCACTACGGTAATGTACACTGGAATGCTCACACCTCCTGAGTCCAGACAAGAAGTAGGACATGCTGTCCCAAATCCTATTCCTACTACGGTTATGTACACTGGAATACTCACATCTCCTGACTTCAGATATGGCGCAGGGCATCCTGCCACTATGGTTATTTACACTGGAATGCTCATTCCACATGAGTTCAGACAAAGAGAAGGGGTTGCTGCACCAAATCCTATTCCCACTACGGTTATGTACACTGGAATGCTCACACCTCCTGATTTCAGACAAGAAGCAGGGCTTGCTGCACCAATCCAATTCCCACTACGGTTATGTACACTGGAATGCTCACACCTCCTGAGTTCAGACAAGAAGCAGGGCTTGCTGTACCAAATCCTATTCCCACTATGGTTATGTACACTGGAATACTCACACTTCCTGAGTTCAGACAAGGAGCAGGGCTTGCTGCACCAAATCCTATTCCGACTACGGTTATGTACATTGAAATGCTCACACCTGAGTTCAGACAAGAAGCAGGGCCTGCTGTACCAAATCTTATTCCCACTATGGTTATGTACACTGTAATGCTCACACCTCCTGAGTTCAAAAAAGGCGCAGGGCTTGCTGCACCAAATCCTATTCCTACTATGGTTATGTACACTGGAATGCTCACACCTCCTGAGTTCAGACAAGAAGCAGGGCTTGGTGTACCAAATCCTATTCCAACTATGGTTATGTACACTGGAATGCTCACACCTCCTCAGTTCAGACAAGAAGCAGGGCTTGTTGTACCTAAATCTTTTTCCGCTATGGTTATGTACACTGCAATGCTCAAACTTCCTGACTTCAGACATGAAGCAGGGCTTATTGCAACAAATCCTAATCTCACTACGGTTATGTACACTGGAATGCTCACACCTCCTGAGTTCAGACAAGGAGCAGGGCTTGCTGCACCAAATCCTATTCCGACTACGGTTATGTACACTGGAATGCTCACACCTCCTGACTTCAGACATGGAGCAGGACATCCTGCCACTACGGTTATGTACACTGGAATGTTCACACTTCCTAAGTTCAGAAAAGAAGCAGGGCCTGCTGTACCAAATCTTATTCCCACTATGGTTATTTACACTGGAATACTCACACCTCCTGAGTTCAGACAAGGAGCAGGGCTTGCTCGACCAAATACTATTCCCACTACGGTTATGTACACTGGAATGCTCATACATCCTGAGTTTAGACAAGGAGCAAGGTTTCCTGCACCAAATCCTATTCCTACTACGGTTATGTACACTGAAATGCTTATACCTCCTGAGTTCAGACAAGAAACAGTTCTTACTGCACCAAATCCTATTCCCACTACGGTTATGTACACTGGAATGCTCACACCTCCTCAGTTCAGACAAGGAGCAGGGCTTTCTGTACCAAATCCTATTCCCACTACGGTTATGTACACAGGAATGCTCACACCTTCCTGAGTTCAGACAAGAAGCAGGGCTTGCTGCTTCAAATCCTATTCCCACTATGGTTATATACACTGGAATACTCACAACGCCTGAGTTCAGGCAAGAAAGAGAGCTTGCTGTACCAAATCCTGTTCCCACTATGGTTATGTACACTGGAAGCTCATACCTCCTGAGTTCAGACAAGCAGCAGGGCTTGCTCTACCAAATCCTATTCTCACTACGGTTATGTACACTGGATGCTTACACCTCCTGAATTCAGACAAAAAGCAGGGCTTGCTGTACCAAATCCTATTCCCACTATGGTTATGTACACAGGAATGCTCACACCTCCTGACTTCAGGCAAGAAGCAGAGCTTGCTGTACCAAATCCTGTTCCCACTATGGTTATGTACACTGGAAGCTCACACCTCCTGAGTTCAGACAAGCAGCAGGGCTTGCTCTACCAAATCCTATTTCCACTACGGTTATGTACACTGGAGTGCTCACACTTCCTGAGTTCAGACATGAAGCAGGGCTTACTCCACCAAATCCTAATCCCACTACGGTTATGTACACTGGAATGCGCACACTTCCTGAGTTCAGATAAGAAGCAGGGCTTACTGCACCAAATCCTAATCCCGCTACGGTTATGTACACTGGAATGCTCACGCATCCTGAGTTCAGACAAGAAGTAGGGCTTGCTGCACCAAATCCTATTCCCACTATGGTTATGTATACAGGAATGCTCACACCTCCTGAGTTCAGACAAGTAGCAGGGCTTGCTGCACCAATCCAATTCCCACTACGGTTATGTACACTGGAATGCTCACACCTCCTGAGTTCAGACAAGAAGTAGGACATGCTGTCCCAAATCCTATTCCTACTACGGTTATGTACACTGGAATACTCACACCTCCTGAGTTCAAACAAGAAGCAGGGCTTGCTGAAACAAATCCTATTCCCACTACAGTTATGTACACTGGAATGCTCACACCTCCTGAGTTCAGACAAGAAGCAGGGCTTGCTGTACCAAATCCTATTCCCACTATGGTTATGTACACTGGAATACTCACACTTCCTGAGTTCAGACATGAAGCAGGGCTTATTGCAACAAATCCTAATCCCGCTACGGTTATGTACACTGGAATTCTCACACCTCCTGAGTTCAGACAAGGAGCAGGGCTTGCTGCACCAAATCCTATTCTGACTACGGTTATGTACACTGCAATGCTCACACCTCCTGACTTCAGACATGGAGCAGGGCATCCTGCCACTACGGTTATGTACACTGGAATGTTCACACTTCCTAAGTTCAGAAAAGAAGCAGGGCCTGCTGTACCAAGTCTTATTCCCACTATGGTTATTTTCAATGGAATACTCACACCTCCTGAGTTCAGACAAGGAGCAGGGCTTGCTCGACCAAATACTATTCCCACTACGGTTATGTACACTGGAATGCTCACACCTCCTGAGTTTAGACAAGAAGCAAGGTTTCCTGCACCAAATCCTATTCCTACTACGGTTATGTACACTGAAATGCTTACACCTCCTGAGTTCAGACAAGAAGCAGTTCTTGCTGCACCAAATCCTATTCCCACTACGGTTATGCACACTGGAATGCTCACACCTCCTCAGTTCAGACAAGAAGCAGGGCTTGCTGTACCCAATCGTATTCCCACTACGGTTATGTACACTGGAATACTTACAGCTCCTGAGATCAGACAAGAAGCAGGGCTTTCTGCACCAAATCCTATTCCCACTACAGTTATGTACATGGGAATGCTCAAACTTCCTGAGTTCAGACAAAAAGCAGGGCTTGCTGCACCAAATCCTATTCCCACTATGGTTATGTACACTGGAATGCTCAGACTGCCTGAGTTCTGACAAGGAGCAAGGCTTCCTGCACCAAATCCTATTCCTACTATGGTTATGTACACTGGTGTGCTCACACCTCCTGAGTTCAGACAAGGAGTAGGGCTTGCTGCACCAAATCCTATTCCTACTATGGTTATGTAAACTGAAATGCTCACACCTCCTGAGTTCTGACAAGGAACAGGGCTTGCTGTACCAAATCCTATTCCCACTACGGTTATGTACACAGGAATGCTCACACCTTCCTGAGTTCAGACAAGAAGCATGGCTTGCTGCTTCAAATCCTATTCCCACTATGGTTATGTGCACTGGAATGCTCACACCTCCTGGGTTCAGACAAGAAGCAGGGCTTGCTGCACCAAATCCTATTCCCACTACAGTTATGTACACTGGAATACTCACAACTCCTGAGTTCAGACAAGAAGCAGGGCTTGCTCTACCAAATCCTATTCCCACTACGGTTATGTACACAGGAATGCTCACACCTCCTGAGTTCAGGCAAGATGCAGAGCTTGCTGTACCAAATCCTGTTCCCACTATGGTTATGTACACTGGAAGCTCACACCTCCTGAGTTCAGACAAGCAGCAGGGCTTGCTCTACCAAATCCTATTCCCACTACGGTTATGTACACTGGATGCTCACACCTCCTGAGTTCAGACAAGAAGCAGGGAATGCTGTACCAAATCCTATTCCCACTACGGTTACGTACACAGGAATGCTCACACCTCCTGAGTTCAGGCAAGATGCAGAGCTTGCTGTACCAAAGCCTGTTCCCACTATGGTTATGTACACTGGAAGCTCACACCTCCTGAGTTCAGACAAGCAGCAGGGCTTGCTCTACCAAATCCTATTCCCACTACGGTTATGTACACTGGAATGCTCACACTTCCTGAGTTCAGACATGAAGCAGGGCTTTCTGCACCAAATCCTAATCCCACTACAGTTATGTACACTGGAATGCGCACACTTCATGTGTTCAGATATGATGCAGGGCTTACTGCACCAAATCCTAATCCCGCTACGGTTATGTACACTGGAATGCTCACGCATCCTGAGTTCAGACAAGAAGTAGGGCTTGCTGCAACAAATCCTATTCCCACTATGGTTATGTATACGGGAATGCTCACACCTCCTGAGTTCAGACAAGTAGCAGGGCTTGCTGCATCAAATCCTATTCCCACTACGGTAATGTACACTGGAATGCTCACATCTCCTGACTTCAGACATGGAGCAGGGCATCCTGCCACTATGGTTGTGTACACTGGAATGCTCACTCCTCGTGAGTTCAGACAAAGAGAAGGGCTTGCTGTACCAAATCCTATTCCCACTACGATTATGACACTGGAATGCTCACACCTCCTGATTTCAGACAAGTAGCAGGGCTTGCTGCACCAATCCTATTCCCACTACGGTTACGTACACTGGAATGCTCACACCTCCTGAGTTCAGACAAGAAGCAGGACGTGCTGTTCCAAATCCTATTCCTACTACGGTTATGTACACTGGAATGCTCACACCTCCTGAGTTCAGACAAGTAGCAGAGCTTGCTGCACCAAATCCTATTCCCACTACGGTTATGTATACTGGAATGCTCAGAACTCCTGAGTTCAGACAAGGAGCAGGGCTTGCTACACCAAATCCTATTCCCACTACGGTTATGTACACTGGAATGCTCACACCTCCTGAGTTCAGACATGGAGTAGGGCTTGCTGCACCAAATCCTATTCCCACTACGGTTTACACTGGAATGCTCACACCTCCTGAGTTCTGACAAGGAGCAGGGCTTGCTGCACCAAATCTTTTTCCCACTTTGGTTATGTACACTGGAATGCACACACCTCCTGAGTCCTGACAAGGAGCAGGGCTTGCTGTACTAAATCTTATTGCCACGACGGTTATGAATACTGGAATGCTCACACCTTCCTGAGTTCAGACAAGAAACAGTGCTTGCTGCACCAAATCCTATTCCCACCATGGCTATGTACACTGGAATGCTCTCACCTACTGAGATCAGAGAAGAAGCAGGGCTGCAGCTCCAAATCCTATTCCCACTATGGTTATGTACACTGGAATGCTCTCACCTACTGAGATCAGAGAAGAAGCAGGGCTGCAGCTCCAAATCCTATTCCCACTATGGTTATGTACACTGGAATGCTCACACCTCCTGAGTTCTGACAAGGAGGAGCGCTTGCTGTACTAAATCTTATTGCCACTACGGTTATGAATACTGGAATGCTCACACCTTCCTGAGTTCAGACAAGAAACAGTGCTTGCTGCACCAAATCCTATTCCCACTATGGCTATGTACACTGGAATGCTCTCACCTACTGATATCAGAGAAGAAGCAGGGCTGCAGCTCCAAATCCTATTCCAACTATGGTTAGGTACACTGGAATGCTCACACCTCCTGAGTTCAAACAAGAAGCATGGCTTGCTGAAACAAATCCTATTCCCACTACAGTTATGTACACTGGAATGCTCACACCTCCTGAGTTCAGACAAGAAGCAGGGCTTGCTGTACCAAATCCTGTTCCCACTATGGTTATGTACACTGGAATACTCACACTTCCTGAGTTCAGACATGAAGCAGGGCTTATTGCAACAAATCCTAATCCCACTACGGTTATGTACACTGGAATGCTCACACCTCCTGAGTTCAGACAAGGAGCAGGGCTTGCTGCACCAAATCCTATTCCGTCTACGGTTATGTACACTGGAATGCTCACACCTCCTGACTTCAGACATGGAGCAGGGCATCCTGCCACTACGGTTATGTACACTGGAATGTTCACACTTCTTAAGTTCAGAAAAGAAGCAGGGCCTGCTCTACCAAATCTTATTCCCACTATGGTTATTTACACTGGAATACTCACACCTCCTGAGTTCAGACAAGGAGCAGGGCTTGCTCGACCAAATACTATTCCCACTACGGTTATGTACACTGGAATGTTCATACATCCTGAGTTTAGACAAGGAGCAAGGTTTCCTGCACCAAATCCTATTCCTACTACGGTTATGTACACTGAAATGCTTACACCTCCTGGGTTCAGACAAGAAGCAGTTCTTGCTGCACCAAATCCTATTCCCACTACGGTTATGTACACTGGATGCTTACACCTCCTAAGTTCAGACAAGAAGCAGGGCTTTCTCTACCAAATCCTATTCCCACTACGGTTATGTACACAGGAATGCTCACACCTCCTGAGTTCAGGCAAGATGCAGAGCTTGCTGTACCAAATCCTGTTCCCACTATGGTTATGTACACTGGAAGCTCAAACCTCCAGAGTTCAGACAAGCAGCAGGGCTTGCTCTACCAAATCCTATTCCCACTACGGTTATGTACACTGGATGCTCACACCTCCTGAGTTCAGACAAGAAGAAGGGAAATGCTGTACCAAATCCTATTCACACTACGGTTATGTACACAGGAATGCTCACACCTCCTGAGTTCAGGCAAGACGCAGAGCTTGCTGTACCAAATCCTGTTCCCACTATGGTTATGTACACTGGAAGCTCACACCTCCTGAGTTCAGACAAGCAGCAGGGCTTGCTCTACCAAATCCTATTCCCACTACGGTTATGTACACTGGAATGCTCACACTTCCTGAGTTCAGACATGAAGCAGGGCTTTCTGCACCAAATCCTAATCCCACTACAGTTATGTACACTGGAATGCGCACACTAAATGTGTTCAGACATGAAGCAGGGCTTACTGCACCAAATCCTAATCCCGCTACGGTTATGTACACTGGAATGCTCACGCATCCTGAGTTCAGACAAGAAGTAGGGCTTCTGTACCAAATCCTATTCCCACTATGGTTATGTATACGGGAATGCTCACACCTCCTGAGTTCAGACAAGTAGCAGGGCTTGCTGCATCAAATCCTATTCCCACTACGGTAATGTACACTGGAATGCTCACATCTCCTGACTTCAGACATGGAGCAGGGCATCCTGCCACTATGGTTATGTACACTGGAATGCTCACTCCTCGTGAGTTCAGACAAAGAGAAGGGCTTGCTGCACCAAATCCTATTCCCAATACGATTATGACACTGGAATGCTCACACCTCCTGATTTCAGACAAGTAGCAGGGCTTGCTGCACCAATCCTATTCCCACTACGGTTACGTACACTGGAATGCTCACACCTCCTGAGTTCAGACAAGAAGCAGGACGTGCTGTCCCAAATCCTATTCCTACTACGGTTATGTACACTGGAATGCTCACACCTCCTGAGTTCAGACAAGTAGCAGAGCTTGCTGCACTAAATCCTATTCCCACTACGGTTATGTATACTGGAATGCTCACAACTCCTGAGTTCAGACAAGGAGCAGGGCTTGCTACACCAAATCCTATTCCCACTACGGTTATGTACACTGGAATGTTCACACCTCCTGAGTTCAGACAAGGAGTAGGGCTTGCTGCACCAAATCCTATTCCCACTACGGTTTACACTGGAATGCTCACACCTCCTGAGTTCTGACAAGGAGCAGGGCTTGCTGCACCAAATCTTTTTCCCACTTTGGTTATGTACACTGCAATGCACACACCTCCTGAGTTCTGACAGGAGCAGGGCTTGCTGTACTAAATCTTATTGCCACTACGGTTATGAATACTGGAATACTCACACCTTCCTGAGTTCAGACAAGAAACAGTGCTTGCTGCACCAAATCCTATTCCCACTATGGCTATGTACACTGGAATGCTCTCACCTACTGAGATCAGAGAAGAAGCAGGGCTGCAGCTCCAAATCCTATTCCCACTATGGTTATGTACACTGGAATGCTCACACCTTCTGAGTTCAGACAAGAAGCAGGGATTGCTGCACCATATCCTATTCCCACTCTTGTTAAGTACACTGGAATGCTCACACCTCCTGAGTTCAGACAAGAAGCAGGGCTTGCTGCACCAGATCCTATTCCGACTACGGTTATGTACATTGCAATGCTCACATCTCCTGAGTTCAAAAAGGGAGCAGGGATTGCTGCACCAAATCCTACTCCCACTATGGGTATGTACACTGGAATGCTCACACCTCCTGAGTTCTGACAAGGAGCAAGGCTTCCTGCACCAAATCCTTTTTCTATTACGGTTATGTACACTGGATTGCTCACACCTCCTGAGTTCAGACAAGGAGCAGGGCTTGCAGCATCAAATCCTATTCCCACTAAGGTTATGTACACTGGAATGCTCACACCTCCTGAGTTCAGACAAGAAGCAGGGCTACCTGCACTAAATCCTATTCCCACTACGGTTATGTACACTGGAATGCTCACACCTCCTGAGTTCAGATAAGGAGCAGGGCCTGCTGTACCAAATCCTTTTCACACTATGGGGATGTACACTGGAATGCTCACACCTCCTGAGTGCAGACAAGAAGCAGGGCTTGCTGCATCACATCCTATTCCTACTATGATTATGTACACTGGAATGCTCACACCTCCTGATTTCAGACAAGAAGCAGGGCTTGCTACACCAAATCCTATTCCCACTAAGGTTATGTACACTGGAATGCTCATAACTCCTGAGTTCAGACAAGAAGCAGTGCTTGCTGCACCAAATCCTGTTCCCACTACGGTTATGTACACTGGAATGCTCACACCTCCTGAGTTCAGACAAGGAGCAGGGCTTGCTACACCAAATCCTATTCCCACTATGGTTATGTACAATGGAATGCTCACACCTCCTGAGTCCTGACAAGGAGCAGGGCTTCCTGTACCAAATCCTATTCCCACTATGGTTATGTACACTGGAATGCTCACACCTTCCTGAGTTCAGACAAGAAACAGGGCTTGCTGCATCAAATCCTATTCCCACTATGGCTATGTACACTGGAATGCTCTGACCTACTGAGATCAGACAAGAAGCAGGGCTTGCTGTACCAAATCCTATTCCCACTCCGGTTATGTACACTGGAATGCTCACACCTCCTGAGTTTAGACAAGGAGCAGAGCTTCCGGCACCAGATCCTATTCTGAGTACGGTTATGTACATTGGAAGGCTCACACCTGAGTTCAGACAAGAAGCAGGGCCTGCTGTACCACATCTTATTCCCACTATGGTTATGTACACTGTAATGCTCACACCTCTTGAGTTCAAAAAAGGAGCAGGGCTTGCTGCACCAAATCCTATTCCCCCTAAGGGTATGTACACTGGAATGCTCACACCTCCTGAGTTCTGACAAGGAGCAAGGCTTCCTGCACCAAATCCTATTGCTACCACGGTTATGTACACTGGAATGCTCACACCTCCTGAGTTCAGACAAGGAGCAGGGCCTGCTGTACCAAATCCTTTTCCCACTACGGGTATTTATACTGGAATGCTCCCAACTCCTGAGTTCAGACAAGAAGCAGGGCTTGCTGTACCCAATCCTATTCCCACTATGGTTATGTACACTGGAATGCTCACAGCTCCTGATTTCAGACAAGAAGCAGGGCTTGTGTACCAAATCCTATTCCCACTACTGTTATGTACACTGGAATGCTCACACCTCCTGAGTTCAGACAAGAAGCAGGGCTAGCTGCACTAAATCCTATTCCCACTAAGGTTATGTGCACTGGAATGCACACAACTCCTGAGTTCAGACAAGAAGCAGGGCTTGCTGCATCAAATCCTGTTCCCACTACGGTTATGGTCACTAGAATGCTCACACCTCCTGAGTTCAGACAAGGAGCAGGCCTTGCTGTACCAAATCCTATTCCCACTACGGTAATGTACACTGGAATGCTCACACCTCCTGAGTTCAGACAAGGAGCAGGGCTTTCTGTACCAAATCCTATTCATACTACAGTTATGTACACTGGAATGCTCACATCTCCTGAATTCAGACAACTGGAAGAGCTTGCTGAACCAAATCCTATTCCCACTACGGTTATGTATACCAGAATGCTCACACCTCCTGAGTTCAGACAAGGAGCAGGGCTTGCTGCACCAAATCCTATTCCCACTACGGGTATGTACACTGGAATGCTCACACCTCCTGAGTTCAGACAAGGAGCAGGGCTTGCTACACCAAATCCTATTCCCACTATTGTTATGTACACTGGAATGCTCACACCTCCTGAGTTCAAACAAGAAGCAGGGCTTGCTGCACCAAACCCTATTCCCACTATGGCTATGTACACTGGAATGCTATCACCTACTGAGATCAGACAAGAAGCAGGCTTGCAGCTCCAAATCCTATTTCCACTATGGTTATGTACACTGGAATGCTTACACCTCCTGAGTTCAAACAAGAAGTAGGGCTTGCTGTACCAATTCCTATTCTCACTGCAGTTATGTACACTGGAATACTCACACCTCCTGATTTCAGGCAAGAAGCAGGGCTTGCTGTACCAAATCCTATTCCCACTCCAGTTATGTACACTGGAATGCTCACACCTCCTGAGTTTAGAAAAGGAGCAGGCCTTGCTGCACCAGATCCTATTCCGACTACAGTTATGTACATTGGAAGGTTCACACCTGAGTTCAGACAAGAAGCAGGGCCTGCTGTACCAAATCTTATTCCCACTATGGTTATGTACACTGTAATGCTCACACCTCCTGAGTTCAAAAAAGGAGCAGGGCTTGCTGCACCAAATCCTATTCCCGCTAAGGGTATGTACACTGGAATGCTCACACCTCCTGAGTTCTGACAAGGAGCAAGGCTTCCTGCAACAAATCCTATTCCTACTACGGTTATGTACACTGGAATGCTCACACCTCCGGAGTTCAGACAAGAAGCAGGGCTAGCTGCACTAAATCCTATTCCCACTACGGTTATGTACACTGGAATGCTCACACCTCCTGAGTTCAGACAAGAAGCAGGGCTTGCTGTTCCCAAACCTATTCCCATTACGGTTATGTACACTGGAATGCTCACAGCTCCTGAGTTCAGACAAGAAGCAGGGCTTGCTGCACCAAATCCTATTCCTACTATGATTATGTACACTGGAATGCTCACACCTCCTGACTTCAGACAAGAAGCAGGGCTTGTGTACCAAATCCTATTCCCACTACTGTTTATGTACACTGGAATACTCACACCTCCTGAGTTCAGACAAGAAGCAGGGCTTGCTGCACCAAATCCTATTCCCACTACGGTTATGTATACTGGAATGCTCACACCTCCTGAGTTCAGGCAAGAAGCAGGGCTTGCTGTACCAAATCCTTTTCCCACTACGGGTATGTACACTGGAATGCTCACAGCTCCTGAGTTCAGACAAGAAGCAGGGCTTGCTGCACCAAATCCTATTCCTACTATGATTATGTACACTGGAATGCTCACACCTCCTGATTTCAGACAAGAAGCAGGGCTTGTGTACCAAATCCTATTCCCACTACTGTTATGTACACTGGAATGCTCACACCTCCTGAGTTCAGACAAGAAGCAGGGCTTCCTGCACCAAATCCTATTCCCACTAAGTTTATGTACACTGGAATGCTCACAATTCCTGAGTTCAGCCAAGAAGCAGGGCTTGCTGCACCAAATCCTGTTCCCACTACCGTTATGGTTACTGGAATGCTCACACCTCCTGAGTTCAGACAAGGAGCAGGCCTTGCTGTACCAAATCCTATTCCCACTGCGGTTATGTACACTGGAATGCTCACACCTCCTGAGTTCAGGCAAGAAGCAGGATGCACTGTCACAAATCCTATTCCCACTACAGTTATGTACACTGGAATGCTCACACCTCCTGAGTTCAGACAAGTAGCAGAGCTTGCTGAACCAAATCCTATTCCCACTACGGTTATGTATACTGGAATGCTCACACCTCCTGAGTTCAGACAAGGAGCAGGGCTTGCTGCACCAAATCCTATTTCCACTATGGTTATGAACACTGGAATGCTCACACCTCCTGAGTTCAGACAAGAAGCAGGGCTTGCTACACCAAATCCTATTCCCACTACAGTTATGTACACTGGAATGCTCACACCTTCTGAGTTCAGATAAGAAGCAGGGCTTGCTGCACCAAATCCCATTCCCACTCCGGTTATGTATACTGGAATGCTCACATCTCCTGAGTTTAGACAAGGAGCAGGGCTTGCTGCACTAAATCCTATTCCGACTATGGTTATGTACACTGGAATGCTCACACCTTCTGAGTTCAGACAAGAAGCAGGATTTGCTGTATCAAATCCGATTCCCACTATGGTGATGTACACTGGAATGCTCATACCTCCTGAGTTCAGACAAGAAGCACGGCTTGCTGTACCAAATTCTATTCCCACTACGCTTATGTACACCTGAATGCTCACACCTCCTGAGTTCAGACAAGAAGCAGGGCTTGCTGTACCAAGTCCTGTTCCCACTATGGTGATGTACACTGGAATGCCCCCACTTCTGAGTTCAGACAATAAGGAAGGCTTGCTGTACCAAATCCTATTCCCAATATGGTTCTGTACACTGCAATGCTCAAACCTACTGAGTTCAGACAAAAAGCAGGGCTTGCTGCTCCAAATCCTATTCCTACTATGGTTATGTACACTGGAATACTCACACCTCCTGAGTTCAAACAAGAAGCAGGGCTTGCTGCACCAAATCCTTTTCCCACAACGGGTTTGTACACTGGAATTCTCACACCTCCTTGGAATTCTCATACCTACTGAGTTCAGACAAGAAGCAGGGCTTGCTGTACCCATTCCTATTCCCACTACAGTTATGTACACAGGAATGCTCAAACTTCCTGAGTTCAGACCAGATGCAGGGCTTGATGCACCAAATCCTATTCACTCTATGGTTATGTACACTGGAATGCTCACACCTCCTGAGTTCTGACAAGGAGCAGGGCTTCCTGCATCAAATCTGATTCCTACTATGATTATGTACACTGGAATGCTCACACCTCCTAAGTTCAGACAAGGAGCAGGGCTTGTTGCACCAAATCCTATTCCCACTATGGTTATGAACACTGGAATGTTCACACCTCCTGGGATCAGGCAAGAAGCACGGCTTACTGCACCAAATCCTATTCCCTCTACAGTTATGTACACTGGAATACTCACATCTCCTGAGTTCAGACAAGAAACAGGGCTTGCTGTACCAAATCCTACTCCCACTATGGTTATGTACACTGGAATGCTGACACCTCCTGAGTTCAGACAAGAAGCAGGGCTTGTTGTACCAAATCCTATTCCCATTACGGTTATGTACACTGGAATGCTCACACCTCCTGAGTTCAGACAAGAAGCAGGGCTTGCTGTACCAAATCCTATTCCCACTACGGTTATGTACACTGGAATGCTCACACCTCCTGAGTTCAGACAAGAAGCAGAGATTGTTGAACCAAATCCTGTTCCCATTACGGTTATGTACACTGGAATGCTCACACTTCCTGAGTTCAGACATGAAGCAGGGCTTACTACACCAAATCCTAATCCCGCTACGGTTATGGACACTGGAATGCTCACACCTCCTGAGTTCAGACAAGGAGCAGGGCTTGCTGTACCAAATCCTATTTCCACTACAGTTATGTACACTGGAATGCTCACACCTCCTGAGATCAGGCAAGAAGCAGAGCTAGCTGGATCAAATCCTATTCCCACTATAGTTATGTACACTGGAATGCTCACACCTCCTGATTTCAAACAAGGATCAGGGCTTGCTGCACCAAATACTTTTCCCACTATGGTTATGTACACTGGAATGCTCACACCTCCTCAGTTCCGACAAGAAGCAGGGCTTGCTGCACCAAATCCTATTCCCACTCCGGTTATGTACAGTGGAATGCTCACACCTCCTGAGTTTAGACAAGGAAGAGGGCTTGCTGCACCAGATCCTATTCCAACTACAGTTATGTACATTGGAATCCTCACACCTGAGTTCAGACAAGAAGCAGGGCCTGCTGTACCAAATCTTATTCCCACTATGGTTATGTACACTGTAATGCTCACTCCTCCTGAGTTCTTAAAATGAGCAGGGCTTGCTGCACCAAATCCTATTCCCACTAAGGGTATGTACACCTGAAACCTCACACCTCCTGAGTTCAGACAAGGAGCAGGGCTTGGTGTACCAAATCCTATTCCCACAATGGTTATGTCCACTGGAATGCTCACAACTCCTGAATTCAGACAAGAAGCAGGGCTTGCTGTACCAAATCGTATTCTCACTACGGTTATGTGCACTGGAATGCTCAAACTTCCTGAGTTCAGACAAGAAGCAGGGCCTGCTGTACCATATCCTATTCCCACTATGGTTATGTACACTGGAATGCTCACGCTTCCTGAGTTCAGACTTGAAGCAGGGCTGACTCCACCAAATCCTAATCCCGCTACGGTTATGTACACTGGAATGCTCATACCTCCTAAGTTCAGACATGGAGCAGGGCTTGCTGTACCAAATCCTATTCCCACTACGGCTATGTACACTGGAATGCTCATACCTCTTTAGTTCAGACAAGAAGCATGGCTTGCTGGACCAAATCCTATTCCCACTACAGTTATGTAAACTGGAATGCTCATACCTCCTGAGCTCAGGCAAGAAGCAGAGCTTGCTGTGCCAAATCTTATTCCCAATATGGTTATGAACACTGGAATGCTCACACATCCTGAGTTCAGACAAGAAGTAGGGCTTGCTGCGCCAAATCCTATTCCCACTATGGTTATGTACACTGGAATGGCCACACCTCCCAAGTTCAGACAAGTAGCATGGCTTGCTGCATCAAATCCTATTCCTACTACGGTTATGTACACTGGAATGCTCACACCTCCTGACTTCAGACATGGAGCAGGGCATCCTGCCATTACGGTTATGTACACTGGAATGCTCACACTTCCTAAGTTCAGACAAGAAGCAGGGCCTGCTGTACCAAATCCTATTCCCACTACGGTTATGTACACTGGAATGCTCACACCTCCTGAGTTCAGACAAATAGCGGGGCTTGCTGTAACAAATCCTATTCCCACTATGGTTATGTACACTGGAATGCTCACACCTCCTGAGTTCAGACAAGGAGCACGGCTTGCTGCACCAAATCCTAGTCCCACTACGGCTAAGTGCACTGGAATGCTCACACTTCCTCAGTTTAGACAAGAAGCAGGGCTTGCTGCACCAAATCCTATTCCCACTACAGTTTTGTACACTGCAATACTCACACCTCCTGAGTTGAGACAAAGAGCAGGCTTGCTCTACCCAGTACTATTCCCACTAAGGTTATGTACACTGAAATGTTCAGACTTCCTGAGTTCAGACAAGAAGCTGGGCTTGCTGCACCAAATCCTATTCCCACTACGGTTATGTACACTGGAATGCTCACACCTCCTGAGTTCAGACAAGAAGCAGGGCTTGCTATACCAAATCCTCTTCCCACTATGGTTATGTACACTGGAATGCTCACACCTCTGAGTTCAGACAAGAAGCAAGGCTTGCTGCACCAAATCCTGTTCCCACTACGGTTATGTACACTGGAATGCACACACCTCCTGAGTTCAGACAAGGAGCAGGGCTTGCTGTACCAAATCCTATTCCCACTATGGTTATGGACACTCTTACACATCCTGAGTTCAGACAAGAAGCAGGGCTTGCTGCACCAAATCCTATTCCCGCTACAGTTATGTGCACTGGAATACCCATACCTCCTGACTTCAGACAAGAAGCAGGGTTTACTGCATGAAATCCTATTCCCATTATGCTTATGTACGCTGGAATGCTCACACCTCCTGAGTTCAGACAAGGAGCAGGGCTTGCTGCACCAAATCCTATTCCCACTACGGTTATGTACACTAGAATGCTCACACTTCCTGAGTTCAGACAAGGAGCAGGGCTTGCTGCACCAAAATCTATTCCCACTAAGGTTATGTACACTGGAATGCTCACACCTCTTGAGTTCAGACAAGAAGGAGGGCTTGCAGCACCAAATCCTATTCCCACTATGGTTATGTACACTAGAATGCTCACACTTCCAGAGTTCAGACAAGTAGCAGGGCCTACCATACCAAATCCTATTCCCACTATGGTTATGTACACTGGAATGCTCACACCTTCTGAGTTCAGTCAAGAAGCAGGGCTTGCTTTACCAAATCCTATTCTCACTATGGTTATGTACACTAGAATCCTCACTCCTCCTGAGTTCAGACAAGGAGAAGGGCTTGCTGCACCAAATCCTATTCCCACTACGGTTATGGACACTGGAATGCTTACACATCCTGAGTTCAGACAAGAAGCAGGGCTTGCTGCACCAAATCCTATTCCCGCTACAGTTATGTGCACTGGAATACCCATACCTCCTGACTTCAGACAAGAAGCAGGGTTTACTGCATGAAATCCTATTCCCATTATGCTTATGTACGCTGGAATGCTCACACCTCCTGAGTTCAGACAAGAAGCAGGGCTTGCTGTACCAAATCCTCTTCCCACTACGGTTATGAACACTGGAATGCTCACACCTCCTGAGTTCAGACAAGGAGCAGGGCTTGCTGCACCAAATCCTATTCCCACTATGGTTATGTACACTGGAATGCTCACACCTCCTGAGTTCAGAGAAGGAGCAGGGCTTGCTGCACCAAAATCTATTCCCACTAAGGTTATGTACACTGGAATGCTCACACCTCTTGAGTTCAGACAAGAAGGAGGGCTTGCGGCACCAAATCCTATTCTCACTATGGTTATGTACACTAGAATGCTCACACTTCCAGAGTTCAGACAAGAAGCAGGGCCTACCGTACCAAATCCTATTCCCACTATGGTTATGTACACTGGAATGCTCACACCTTCTGAGTTCAGTCAAGAAGCAGGGCTTGCTGTACCAAATCCTATTCTCACTATGGTTATGTACACTAGAATGCTCACTCCTCCTGAGTTCAGACAAGAAGAAGGGCTTGCTGCACCAAATCCTATTCCCACTACGGTTATGACACTGGAATGCTCACACCTCCTGAGTTCAGACAATAACTAAGGGATCTAAACCTTGTCATCAGAATAAACAAAACATGCTGTAGGGATAGGTTCCTGCCCCAGAGACTCCCCAGACTCTGGAATAGATTGCCCATACATGTCAAGCAGAGTGCCTCTTTGGCCCTCTTCAAAAGGAACCTTGACGATTGGATGGGAGAAAGGAAATTCACCCCGGGGATCAAGTCAGTCGCCCTGCTAGACAGGCGTCCAGGGAAGTAAATAGTGTGGGAAGAAATAGCCAGGGAATTGTTATGGCTAGGCTTCTATAGGCCCTAGGGCTGATAGCCTAGTACCAACCTATGAACCTAAGAAGCAGGACGTGCTGTCCCAAATCCTATTCCCACTACGGTTATGTACACTGGAATGCTCACACCTCCTGAGTTTAGACAAGGAGCAGGGCTTGCTGCACCAAATCCTATTCCCACTACGGTTATGTGCACTGGAATGCTCACACCTCCTGAGTTCAGACAAGGAGCAGGGCTTGTTGCACCAAATCCTATTCCCACTACGGTTATGTACACTGGAATGCTCACACCTCCTGAGTTCAGACAAGAAGCAGAGCTTGCTGCACCAAATCCTATTCCCACTCCGGTTATGTACACTGGAATGCTCACACCTCCTGAGTTCAGACAAGGAGCAGGGCTTGCTGCACCAGATCCTATTCCGACTACAGTTATGTACATTGGAATGCTCACACCTCCTGAGTTCAGACAAGAAGCAGGGCCTGCTGTACTAAATCTTATTCCCACTATGGTTATGTACACTGGAATGGTGACACCTCCTATGTTCAAAAAAGGAGCAGGGCTTGCTGCACCAAATCCTATTCCCACTATGGGCATGTACACCGGAATGCTCATACCTCCGGAGTTCAGACAAGGAGCAGGGCTTGCTGTACCAGATCCTATTCCCACTACGGTTTTGTACACTGGAATGCTCACACCTCCTCAGTTCAGACAAGGAGCAGGGCTTGCTGTACCAGATCCTATTCCCACTACGGTTATGTACACTGGAATGCTCACACCTCCTAAGTTCAGACAAGGAGCAGGGCTTGCTGCACCAAATCCTATTCCCACTCCGGTTATGTACACTGGAATGCAGCTCACCAGCATGATCATGATTGTATTACCTTCTTTCAGTGATAATATCTGCAGCCATGTGTGAAACTCTCCTCCCCTCTCCCCCTAAGTTGGATCAGTTTTCCAGTGAAGCTATCAGTCTCCTTTCTTTTCAGTATGATAACCAAATCTACAATGATTAAGAAGACTGAACATCTAAAAAACTCAATAAAATGAGTACAGTTGTTTGTAACACAAAAGAGGACCGAGAGTAAAAACAAAATAGATAAATATTTTTTTCAGTGCAAGTTCTTCTTCCATATTGCCTGTCTCTAAACAGACTACCTCCAGGTTATAAACATTATGCAGTTACAGTAATTTGAGCAGTAACAAAGTAGCAGTGACAGTACATACTAAAACCATGACTAACATGACTCAAAATTCTCTCATTACTCATTTTAACAATGTAGCATACTGAAATAGTTACTACATTATTTATCCATGTAACCATTTCCATTATCTCAAAGTTATAAAATTTACCGGCTTCACCTATGACCTATAACCTGTATATATATATATATATATATATATATAAATATATATATATATATATATATATATATATATATATATATATATATATATCGTATTTCCCCAAAGAAAATAAGACTGGGTCTTATACTCCCCCCCCCCACCAAAATACGCATTAGGGCTTATTTACCCCCCCCCCCCGTACAACAATCTATATTTATTCACTTACAAAAATCAACATTTTTCCATGTACACAAATTTATTCATGTACAAAATAACATTTATTCATGTACACAAATTGACATTTATATGGTACTTTTCTGTTATTGAGCAACAGTTCTAGGTAACGCGTTAACAGTTGTGTGAGAATTTTACATAAACAGTGCGACAAGCATTTCAACTTCAGAATATCTACATCTTGGCTTATATTTCATGCTTGACGGAAAGTGCAGAAAAATCTCAATACATGTGTATTGGAGGGGAATAAAACAGGTGAATAACTGCCACTTTTTTAGTGGTGATGCTTTCTTTATTCCTTACCCAAACCATGAGAGAAGAATGATGGAAAGTCATAAAAATGAAGTCTGGAAAATAGTGGCCTTACATTGTAATTACCCCTTGATAATAAAATGTTGCCTTAATACAATAAAGTCAAAAAAACTGACAAGAGCTTGCTGGCAGCTGAAAGCAGAAGCAATCCATTCTGCTGCCCCGATAATGGAAAAGTTAAATACAGTCATGTCATCTTCTTCTGGTACATTGTCATAAGTCTCCAACCCCGAATTCTGACCTGAATTTCTTGCGACTCAATTTCCTGTAGAACCATTCACCCCAATCTGTCATGCCTAGCAATAGAGCTCTCCTTAAATGAGCACTGCTTGTCCAAGTAGCCTGCTCATACTGCATTGGCAACACAGGTGTCAGTGATTTTATCCCATGAATTTTTCACCCAAGTTATAACCTCTTGTAGGCTAGGCTTCACAAAGTTTCCATGCTGATTTCTCTCCATTCCATTTTCAATGTAGTCATTGAGTTCCATGTGCAAATGGTCCTTGAATGGCTTGTTTGTTGCAATATTGAGTCTGGAGATAGGCAGTCATTCCTGCGGGAATCATTATTTGATCTATTCTTCTCCATGCTAGGAATTTCATCATGTGTTTAGCACGGTGAGTGTTGGCTGAATCCCAGACTAGCAGACCTCTTTTGCCACCTTGGAAAACAAGTGGCAGCATTGCATCAACCCACTTCCTTATAACTGCTTGGGTGCACCAGGCTTTTTCGGTTTCAAGAATGTAAATACCTGAAACACTTCAATCTTATCTTTCTTGCCCTTACTAATGATTAGAGATGGGGTTTTCTTTCCATTTAGACAAACTGCCAAAATACAGGTAACACATGCACTTTCATAACCAGTGGAGGGAATGTAGATTGATGAGGCACCCCTTTGATCAATTGTTGTTTGAGATCCTTGGCCCATAAACACTGCAGTTTCATCCATAACAATCATGTTGGAGAGTTGGTATTTAGAAAAGCTGATGCCATCAACAAAGGACATGAATGCAAGTGCACATTTAATAACTTCAGTATTTTCCAGCTTGAACAGTGTTGTTGATCTTCTTAAGAGACAGTTCATATTGCTGAAGGAAGCCATCCAGCCAATCTTGTGATGCTTTGAATTCTTCTTGAGATATTTCTAACTGTGGTGCCATTGCAAGGGCAAATGCTTGAATATCAGCTCTGCGCACAACCAAAGCCTTTGCTGTCCTGTTAGCAATCCATTCACAGATGATGTCTTCCAGCTCAGGAAATAATGGTTACTGACCTGATCCACACTTGCACTTCTTAGCATTTCCCTTGTCGGCCTGTTGACTGAAGTTATTGTATGATGCACGCTATTTTCGGACCATTCGGAGATCCGACTTCTTCTCTCTGCAGAAAGCCATCAGATTCTTTCCCCGGGAGTCCTCCATGATTTCTTTCTTGTACTCGATGGAATAGCTCTTTCTTTTTGCACTCATCTTGTCTGGGGGCGGGGTTAATTGAAGACTTATGAGACAGGAGTGGCAACACAAAATGGCGATGGTTAAGAAGACACCACAGCCATTCATTAGCAAGTGCGCACATTTTACATGCGTTGTCTGTACTTTGACAAATCCAGGTACACTTGCCAGTGTTTATGGGCCAAGGATCTCAACCGTCAAGTGTGAGTGTGGATTAGGGTTACAGTAAGAATCTTGGAGGACTTCCAGGGAAAGAATCTTATGACTTTCTGCAAAGAGAAGAAGTTGAGTGTCCGAATGATCTGAAAATGGAGATCCAAGTATGATAACTTCAGTCAACAAGTGTCAATAATATTATTTTATAATTCAACACGTCCATCATGTGTTGTTGACGATCTTAACTGGGGCTTATTTTTGGGGTAGGGCTTATATCATGACCACCCTGGAAAACCATGCTAGGCCTTATTCTCTGGTTAGGTCTTATTTATGGAGAAATATGGAATATAATCCAGGAAAAGAGCTCTCCTGCCTGTGTAGAAGTGGAAGCCATGAGGAGGTCCCTCCCAATGGAAGTCCTTAAGACGGCATCCCCGAAATATCGCAACGTCCCCAGAGGTGCTCTGGACGGGAGAGCAGGGGCACATGGAAGTCATGATGACAATCTGGCTGAGGCCTCATGGCCCAGCAGACTTCCACGAGGCTGGGTAGGATCACTGGGAAGCTCCCCTGAGAGGCTTCGAGGGCACAGTTGACACATTACAATTTGGCAGCCTCCAGGAGTCATGTAACCCAGGAAAAGAGCTCTCCCACCTGGGTAGAAGTGGAAGCCATGAGGGGGATCTTCCCAATGGAAATCCTTAAGGGAGAGAGAGAGGTGGAAAATGGATTCCTGGGAGAGCTGCTTCCTGGGTGAGGGGGTCCGGACCACAACCCCCTCTGGGATGGAAGTCCGGAAGGGGGAGAGTGGCAGAAAGCGGCCAAGCAGGGAGCGATCCTGCCTGGGTGAGAGAGTCCAGATTGTGCCTCCCTACTGGGACAGAAGTCATCAAGGGAGCATCTGGTGGAATGCTGCAGGGCCAGGAGTCCTCCTACCTGGAAAAGTGGGGTCAGGCGGAGCCCCCCATGATGGAAGTCCTCAAGGAAAAGGCTGGCAGAGGGCCACAGGGTCTGGAGTGCTCCTGCCCAGGTGAGTGGGGTCAGGCAGAGCCCCCCACAAGGAAAGTCCTCATGGGAGCTTCTGGTGGATGTCTGCAGGCCTGGAGAGCTCCTGCTAGGCAGGGGGAAGGCATCCGACCTCACCGAATACCTGACAGAGTACCCAAAATATCGCAGTTGCCAGAGGTGCTCTGAACGGGAGAGCAGGGGCACACAGAAGTCTGAATGAGGGTCTGTCTGAGCCCTCGAGGCCCAGCAGAGTTCCACCAGGCTGGGAAGGATCGATGGGAAGCTCCCCTGAGAAGCTCCGAAGGCACACTTGACGTGTTATGATTTGGCAGCCTCCAGGAGTTATGTAACATGAGAAAAGAGCACTCCCATCTGGGTAGAAGTGGAAGGCATGAGGAGGTCCCTCCTGATGGAAGTAAGACGGCGTCCCTGAAATATCGCAAAGTCCCGGGAGGTGCTCTGGATGGAAGAGTAGGGGCACACGGTAGTCTTGATGAGGGTGGACCTGCCTCTCCGTGGCCAAGGGGAGTTCCGCAAGGCTGACCGCAATCAGAGGGAAGTCCCGCTATGGGGCCAGAGGGCATGGGGACACCCCATGATTTGGCAGTCTTCAGGGGATATGTGGGAGATGGAGAACATGGAGCTCTGGACCGGAAAGGAGGGGGACATGGAAGTCCAGATAATAGCGGGCCTGCCCCTCGGTGGCCGAAGGGAGTTCCACGAGGCCGGGCAGGATTGGACCAAAGCTCTCCAGAGAGGCTCCAAGGGCATACGTGAGATGGCATGGTTTGGCAGCCTGCAGGGGGCATAGAGGCAGTGGGGTCCCCCAAGGGGAGTCCGGGGCAGTGGCCAAGAGAATCAGCCGACAGCACAGGCATGCTGAGGGCCGCCTCCAGGAGCCAGGTCTGCAATCCCATCCTCCCAGCCCCCAGGGCTTCAAAGAGATGTCTGATGTGGCATCTCGCACCTGGGTCCGGCCAGGGGACTAGCTGAGAGTGCAAGTATGCCCAGCACCACCCCTGGGAGTCAGGTCTGCGATCCCATCCTCCTAGCCCCCAGGAGTGCGAAAATACAGTCGCTGTGGTGTCTTGCGCCCTGGTTCAGCCAAGGGAGTCAGCTGACAGCGCAGACATGCCGAGGGCTGCCCCTGGGAGACACGTCTGCGATCCTGTCCTCCCAGCCCCAGGGGTACAGAGATATGGCATCTCACACCTGGGTCTGGCTGGGGGAGTCGGCCAACAGCGTAAGCATGCCATGGGCCAACCCGGAAGCCAGGTCTGCGGTCCCATCCTCCCAGCCCCCAGGGTGGAGGAGATATGGTTGCCCCTGATGCCTCGTACCCGAGACTGTCCGCAGGCGCCGGGTCAGCCTCTGGTCTTTGACCCGGCACTGCGGGGATGCTGCCCTGTGAACGTCACCACTCAGGAGGCAAAGGGGTCGAGGAGAGATACGGAGGTGCGAGGCAAAATGGGCCGAGATGTCAGGACCTGGGGCCATATCCTCTGCGAGTTTGAAAGCCCTAGGTGGAAGGCAAAGGGGAGAACCACCATCACAGAAGTCTGGATGAGGATCTGGCTGAGGCCTCGTTGCCAGCAGAGATCCACAAGGCTGGGAAGGATCGGAGGGAACCTCCCCTGAGAGGCTCTGAGGGCAGGGTTGACACATTACGATTTGGTGGCCTCCAGGAGTTATGTAACCCAGGAAAAGAGCTCTCCCACCTGGGTAGAAGTGGAAGCCATGAGGGGGTCCCTCCCGATGGAAGTCCTTAAGGGAGAGAGAGAGGCAGAAATCATCCAGGCTTGGAGAGCTCCAATCTAGGTGAGGGGGGTCCGGACCACAGCTCCCTACGAGATGGAAGTCCAGAAGGGGGAGAGAGGCAGAAAGCGGCCAGGGAGGGAGCGCTCCTACCCAGGTGAGAAGGTCCGGATTGTTCCCCCCTCCAGGTGGAAGTCCTTAAGGGAGTCGCTGGTGGAAGGCTGTGGGGCCAGGAAAGCTCCTGCCAGGGTGAGAGGGGGCTGGTGGAGCCCCCACAATGAAAGTCCTCAAGGGAGCAACTGGTGGGGGTCTGTGGAGCCTGGAAGGTGTCCGACCTTACTCAGTATCTGACGGCATCCACAAAATATCGCAAAGTCCCCGGAACCCCTCTGGATGGGAAAGCAGGGGGGACACAGAAGCCCCGATGGGTGGTCGTGGGGAGTTCCATGTGGGTTGCCTGGATCTGAGGGATGTCCTCCTGAGAGGCTCAGAGGGCAAAGGGACACAGCATGGCTTGCTAGCCTCTAGGAGATATGAAACCCAGGAAAAGAGTCCTCCCGCCCAAGTAGAAGTGGAAGCCCGAAGGGGAAGTCGGTCCCTGTGGAAGTCCGGAAGGGGGAGAGAGGCAGAAGGTTGCTGGGCAGGGAGTGCTCCCACCTGGGTGGGAGGGTCCTGATCCTGCCCCCCAGTGGAGCGGAAGTCCTTAGGGTAGTGTCTGGTGGAAGGCTGCGGGGTCTGGATTGCTCCTGCCTGGGTGAGCGGGGTCAGGCGGAGCCTCCCACAATGGAAGTCCTCAAGGGAATGGCTGGCAGAGGGCCGCAGGGTCTGGATTGCTCCTGCCTGGGTGAGCGGAGTCAGGCGGAGCACCCCACGATGGAAGTCCTCAAGGGAGTGTCTGACGGATGGCTGTGGGCCCAGAGAGCTCCTGCCAGGCAGGGCGAAGGCCTCCGACCTCGCACAGTACCCGACAGCATCCCTGAATTGTTGCAAAGTCCCCAGAATGGCTCTGGACCAGAAAGGAGTGGGCACAGAAGCCCCAATGAGAGCATACCTGCGCCTCGGCGTTTGAGGGAAGTTCTGCGAGGGCAGCCCGGATCTGAGGGAGGTCCCCCTGAGAGTCTCTGAGGGCACAGGGACAGGGCACAGTTTGGCAGCCTGCAGGGGGATATGCAGGAGACGTGGACCATTGTGCTCTGGACCGGAAAGGAGAGGGAGGTGGAAGTCCCGATGAGAGCGGGCCTGCTCCTTGGTGGCCGAGGGGAGTTCCGCTGGGATTGGAGGTAGGTCCCCCTGAGAGGCTCCGAGGGCATGGGGACATGGCATGGCTTAGCAGAGGAGATATGTAACCTGGGAACAGAGCCCTCCCGCCCGGGTAGAAGTGGAAGCCCAGACGGGGTCCCTCTCCATGGAAGTCTGGAAGGATAAGAGGGGCCAAAATCAGCCAGGCTGAGAGAGCTCCTGCCTGGGTGATGGGGGTCAGGACCACAGCCCCCTCTGGGATGGAAGTCCGGAAGGGGGAGAGAGGCAGAAAGCGGCCAGGGAGGGAGCACTCCTGCCTGTGTGAGAGGGTCTGGATCGTCCCCCCCCCTCCAGGTAGAAGTCCTTAAGGGTGCCACTGATGGAAGGCTGCAGGGCCAGGAGAGCTCTTGCCTGGGTGAGAGGGGGCAGATGGAGCCCCCACAATGGAAGTCATCAAGGGAGTGACTGGTGGGAGTCTGCTGGGCCAGAGAGCTCCTGCCAGGCTGAGGGAAGGCATCCGACCTTTCCCAGTTCCTGATGGCATTTGCAAAATATCACAAAGTCCCCAGAACCCCTCTGGATGGGAAAGCAGGAGGGACGCAGAAGCCCCGATAGGAGAGTACCTGCCCCCTGGCAGCCGAGGGGAGTTAAGTGGGACCAGCCAGGATCAGAGGGAAGCCCCCAAGAGGCCCTCAAGGGCACAGGGAGAGGTCACAACTTGTCAGCCTTCAGGAGATCTGGGGGAAGACGGGGACCGTGGTGCTCTGGACCGGAAAAGAGGGGCACATGGAAGTCCCAATGAAAGCAGACCTGCCCCTCAGCAGCTGAGGGGAGTTCCACGGGGCCAGTTGGGATCAGAGGGAGGTCACCCTGACAGGCTCCAAGGGCATGGGGACACGGCACTGCTTGGCAGCCTGCAGGAGATATGTAACCCAGGAAAAGAGCCCTTCCTCCCAGGTAGAAGTGGAAGCTCGAAGGGGGAGTCCATCTTGGTGGAAGTCCGGAAGGGGGAGAGAGGTAGAAGGCAGCTGGGCATGGAGCACTCCCACCTGTGTGAGAGGGTCCGGATTGTGCCCACCCAGTGGGACGGAAGTCCTTAAGGGAGCATCTGGCAGAAGGCTGCGAGGCCACTAGTGCTCCGGCCAGGGTGAGCGGGGTCAGGCGGAGCCCCCTATGATGTAAGTCTTAAAGGGAACGGCTGGTGGAGGGCTGCAGGGTCTGGAGTGCTCCTGCCTGGGTGAGCAAGGTCAGAGGGAGCCCTTCACGATGGAAGTCCTCAAGGGAGTATCTGGCAGATGGCTGTGGACCTGGAGAGCTCCTCTCAGGCAGGGGGAAGGTGTCCGACCTTACCCATTACCTGACGGCATCCCTGAAATGTTGCAAAGTCCGCAGAATGGCTCTGGACTGGAAAGAAGGGGGGTGTGGAAGTCCTGATGAGAGTGGACCTGCCCCTCGGCGGCAGAGGGGAGTTCCAAAAGGGCAGCTGGGATCTGAGGGAGGTCCCCCTGAGAGGATCCAAGGGCACGAGGACAAGGCATGATTTGGCAGCCTGTAGGGAACATGGAGGTGGCGGGGTCCCTCAGGCAAGCCTTGGGCCGCAGGCCAGGTAAAGAGGTCTCTCTGCAGGGTCAAAGGGGGGGCCGCCAGGGTAGGCCCTGTTAGAAGTCCTTAAGGGAGCTTTGTGCGGAGGGCTGTGGGGCCCGGAGAACTCCTGGCCAGGCAGAGGCATCCAACTTCGCCCCATTCTCAAAGGCATTCTTGAAAAATCGGAAAGTCACCAGAATAGCTCTGGGTCAGAAAGAAGGGGGACTTGGAAGTCCGTATGAGAGCGGATCTGCCCTCAGTGGCCGAGGGAAGTTCCACGGGGCCGGTCGCACCCTGCAGGTTCGCTCCCCCGAATGCCCAGTGAGCATGCTTGATCCGGCATGATGTGCCAGCCTTCAGGAGTTAAGGGATGACGAGGTGTCCAGTCAGAGTCCGGGTCCCGTCCTGTCAGGTGTCTGCTCGGGGTTGAGGCCCCTCACGGGCCTCTTTCTCCCAGTTGAAAGTCCGTACAAGAGTGGATCTCCCCCTTAGTGGCCAAGGGGAGTTCCACGGGGCCGTTTGTAAACTGCAGGTTCGCTCCCCTGATCACTTGGTGGGCACACATGGTCTGGCACGATTTGACAGCCTTCAGGAGTTAGATGATGAGGTGTCCCGTCAGCATGCTAGTCCGGGTCCCACCCCCAGGGGATGTTCCGCCAGGTGTCCATGTGGGATCGAGGTGCCTTTACCCACCATCCATCAACTGATCGGGCCGATCAACTCCCACTGGTGGAGGGCCCCTGCGGCATGTCTCTGTGGGTCACAGCTTGCGAGTTTAGCTTTTCCGCCCTGGGAGCGAGGTGTGGGCAGGGGTGGGGAGCGTTCCATGCTCCTCAGGGTAGAAGTTGAAGTGAGACCGATGAGCCCGGGCCATAGTGAAGGAGTCCTGTGACACAGCCGCCATCCCTTGGCATCTGTGCATGGCCAAAGCATGGCGGGGGCTCTCTTTCACCTTTCTCTGTCTCTGAGCACTGACACACACTGTGATGGCCCACGGCCTTCCGGGGTCACGTTCGCCAGTCCACAACCAGCACCCGGAGTGCCCCCTCCACAGCGAGAGGGACCCCTCCTGTTGGAGGAGGTGCGGGCTCTGGCTCCTCCTCTCCGCCCACCGGCAAGGTGCTCCTATCTGGTTGATCCTGACAGTAGCATATGCTTGTCTCAAAAATTAAGCCATGCAAGTCTCAGTGCACCCGGATGCCACAGTGAAACTACAAATGGCTCATTAAATCAGTTATGGTTCCTTTGATGGCTCCACCATTACTTGCATAACTGTGGTAATTCTAGAGCTAATACATGCTGATGAGAGCTGACCTCCGAGGATGCGTGCATTTATCTAACCAAAACCAATTCGGGTCTCTGCATGGCAGCTTTGGTGACTCTAGATAAACTCATGCCAATCGCGTGCCCTTGTGGCGGTGACGCAACATTCAAATGTCTGCCCTATCAACTTTCGATAGTACTATCTATGCATACCATGGTGACCATGGGTAACAGGGAATCAGGGTTCAATTCTGGAGAAGGAGCCTGAGAAATGGCTACCACGTCCAAGGAAGGCAGCAGGCACGCAAATTACCCACTCCTGACTCGGTGAGGTAGTGACGAAAAATAACAATACAGGACTCTTTCAAGGCCTTGTAATTAGAATGAGTACACTTTAAATCCTTTAACGAGGATCTATTGGAGGGCAAGTCTGGTGCCAGCAGCCATGGTAATTCCAGCTCCAAAATCGTATATTAAAGTTGCTGCAGTTAAAAAGCTCATAGTTGGATCTTGGTATCAGGCTGGTGGTCCACCGGGTGGTGAGCTACCGCCTGTCCCAGCCTCTCAGCACTCTCTCAGTGCTCTTAACTGACTGTACAGGGGGTCCGAAGCATTTACTTTGAAAAAATTAGTGTGTTCAAAGCAGGCCGTTCGTCTGAATACTTCAGCTAGGAATAATGGAATAGGACTCCAGTTCTATTTTGTTGGTTTTCAGAACTGGGGCCATGATTAAGAGGGATGGTCGGGGCATTCGTATTGTGCCACTAGAGGTGAAATTCTTGGACTGGCACAAGACAGATGAAAGCAAAAGCATTTGCCAAGAATGTTTTCATTAATCAAGAACAAAAGTTGGAGGTTCGAAGATGATCAGATACCATCATAGTTCCAGTCATAAATGATGCCAACTAGCGATCTGGTGGCATTATTCCCATGACACACCGGGGAGCTTCTGGGAAACCAAAGTCTTTGGGTTCCAGGGGGAGTATGGTTGCAAAGCTGAAACATAAAGGAATTGACGGAAGGGCACCACCAGGAGTGGAGCTTGCGGCTTAATTTGACTCAACACGGGAAACTTCACCCGGCTTGGACACGGAAAGGATTGACAGATTGATAGCTCTTTCTCAATTCTGTGGGTGGTGGTGCATGGCTGTTCTTAGAGAAATTTGTCTGGTTAATTCTGATAATGAACGAGACTCCACCATTATAAATAGTTATGCGGCCCAGTGCAGTCGTCTCCAACTTCTTAGAGGACAAGTGGCTTTCAGCCACATGAGATTGAGCAATAACAGGTCTGTGATGCCCTCAGATTTCTGGGGCTGCACACGTGCTACACTGAATGGGTTAGTGTGGGTCTACCCTTGGCTGACAGATCCAGGTAATCTGCTGAACACCATTTGTGATAGGGACTGGAGATTGCAATTGTTCCCCATGAACAAGTTATTCCCAGTAAGTGTGGGTCATAAGCTCCTGTTGATTAAGTCCCTGCCCTTTGTACACACCACCCATCGCTACTACTAATTGGATGGTTTAGTGAGGTCCTTGGATTGGCCCCGCTGGAGTCGGTCATGGCCCCAGTGGTGTGCCGAAAAGATGATCAAACTTGACTATCTAGAGGAAGTAAAAGTTGTAACAAGGTTTCCATAGGTGAACTTGCGGAAGGATCATTAACGCGAAAGTAAAAGTCATAACAAGGTTTCCGTAGGTGAACCTGCAAAAGGATCATTAATGCTGTGGGTCTCGGGACGGCTCCATCCTTGGGTACCAGGGTCTCTCCTCGCTCCGCTGCCCTGACCCTCTATGTCTCTCTCTCTCTGACTCCTATCTCTCCGTGCACCCTGATGGAGGCCAGCGGGACTGAGCCCATGGCTCCGGGGGAGAGGGAGAGGGGAGGGGTGTCTGTCCCCCTTCGCTTCGCAACAGTGGGAGGGAGGGGGTCATGTCTGTGCGGCAGGAGGTGCAGGCACTCCTCTGCTGCCCCAAGGGGATGGTGGCAGAGGGTGCACCCAGCCCAGTGGTGTGGCCTGCCACACGCCCCAGCATTGGCTTGGCTTCCCATGTAGTAGGGGGAGGGAGAGGGTGCTGTCCTGGTGGGGGCAGTGGCCTCCCCTCTGGCCGTGCAGGGCCACCCTCGGGGGTGTTACACCGGAGTCTTCTCCCCTCAATGTCAGTCATGGGTACCTGTGGAGGATGCCCCACTCCACACGGGGCATCAGTTCAAAGAGTGGGAAGGTCAGCGGTGCAGCTGTGCACCAGCCGCTGTTGGACTCCCTGCCATCCCACAGCACAGGGCCAGTAACCCCAGTCTGGGCACCCGCAATGACACCCATGAAACCTTGCATGCTCATCTCGAGGTGCAATGCGGCGTAGGCAGCGGTGCCCCTGGCGAATGAGAACTGTACGACTCTGAGTGGTGGATCACTCAGCTCGTGCATCAATGAAGAATGCAGCTAGCTGTCAGAACTAATGTGAATTGTAGGACACATTGATCATTGACACTTTAAACACACTTTGTGGCCCTGGGTTACTCCCGTGGCTACGCCTGCCTGAGGGTCATCATGCCTTCCTTGCCCCCGGGAGTGTCCGGCCCCTGTCGAGAGTGTGGCCGGAGAGTAGAGGGAGCCCCCCAGGGAAAGACGCCGATGGAGGAGAGGAGTCCCCCACCTCCCCTGTGATGCAGAATTCACCAAGCGTTGGATTGTAAACCCACTAATAAGGAACATGAGCTTGGTTTAGACCGTCATGAGACAGGTTAGTTTTACCTTACTGATGATTGTGTTGTGATAGTAATCCTGCTCAGTACAATGTGCTTGGTTGAGGAGCCAATGGTGTGAAGCTACTATCTGTGGGATTATGACTGAACACCTCTAAGTCAGAATCCCACCTAAACATACAGATGCCGCAGCGCCGCAGATCTCTAGTTGGCCAGTGATAGCCGGCCGCAAGGTCGGCGAGGAGCGCCGCTCATCACTGGGTCAGAGCACAGACTGAAGGGGGCCTCCTCTCTCCAGCAGTACACTGCGCATTCATGGGGAACCAGGTGCTAAATCATTCATAGACTAGATTCTGGGTTACGGTTTCTTACATAGCAGAGCAGCAAAAAGCTGCGATCTATTGAAAGTCAACCTTCGAGCCAAGCATTTGTCATAGGTGGGGGAACGGGCTCAGCTCCCTCACAGGGAGGGGGGGCCCCTTCTCAGCTGGCCCACCCTGTGTGCCACCCCCCCTAATGTCCAGATCATCAACAGAACTTTACCCCTCAGTTGCGGGCATGGGAATCAAGGGAGCAGGGTCCGGGCGGGACCTGGTGGTGGGGCATCCCCCACATGAACAAGTCACGCCCGTTCCTTCGCACACTTTGGCGCCTCCAGCTAGATAGCTGAAACCTCTGTGGGTGCAGAAGAGGCTGAGGATTGCGTACTCGGGCTTAAGGGTCGTCCCCGGAGGGGGACCCAGTGGTGAGGCCTCCCATGTGCCATGAGGTCCCTGATCGCACCCGTCACTCTGCACCATGCAATGCCTCCATCCAGATAGCCAGAACCTATGCTGGCATGGAGGGGGCTGAAGACTGTGTACTTGGGCTTAAGGGTCGTCCCTGTAGGGGCAACCCAGTGGTGGGTGTGTGGTTCCCGGGAGAGGGCAGATGTCCACCCAGGGAAGCCAGATCTGGGATCCCATACTCCCAGTGCCTAGGGAGAGGAGATACGGCCACCATGGTATCTCACACCCAGGACAAGCCAGGGGAGTTGGCCAACAGAGTGGGCATGCCAAGGGCTGCCCCCAGAAGGCAGATCTGTGATCCCATCCTCCCAACCCCCAAGGGTGTGGAGATACAGCCACCATGGTGTCTCACCCAGGACTGTCCGCAGGCACCAGGTCAGCCTCCAGTCCTTCACCCGGCACCGTGGGGATGCCGCCCTGTGAACAGCACCACTCAGGCAACAAGGGGGCACATGCCAGAAGGCTCTAAGTAAAGCATGTTCATTGGTGCCTGGCACTGCCAAGGAGAGAGACGGAGGTGTGAGGGAAAATGGGCCAGGATGCCGGGACCTGGGGCCATATCCTGTATGAGTTTAAAAGCCCTTGGTGGAGGAAAAAGGGGAGAACTGCCATCACAGAAGTCTGGATGAGGGTCTGGCTGAGGCCTCGCGGCACAGCAGAGTTCCATGAGGCTGGGAAGGATTGGATGGAAGCTCCCCTGAGAGGCTCCGAGGGCAGTGTTGACACTTTACAATTTGGCAGCCTCCAGGGGTTATTTATCCTGGGAAAAAATCTCTCCCGCCTAGGTGGAAGTGGAAGCCATGATGGGGTTCCTCCCAATGGAAGTCCGTAAGGGAAGGAGAGGCAGAAAATGGACAGGCTGGGAGAGCTGCTGCCTGGGTGAGGGGATCCAGACCATGGCCCCCTCTGGGATGGAAATCCAGAAGGGGGAGAGAGGCAGAAAGCGGCCGGGCAAAGAGTGCTCCCGCCTGGGTGAGAGGGTCTGGATCGTGCCCCTCCAGTGGGACAGAAGTCCTTAAAGGATTGTCTGGTGAAAGGCTGCATGGCCAGAAGTGCTCCTGCCTGGGTGAGCGGGGTCAGGAACAACCCCCCCAAAGATGGAAGTCTCAAGGGAATGGCTGGAGGAAGGCTGCAGGGCCAGGAGTGCTCCTGCCTGCGTGAGCACGGTCAGGCAGAGCCCCCCATAACTGAAGTCCTCAAGGGAGTGTCTGGTGGATGGCTATAAGCCTGGAGAGGTCCTGCTAGGCAGAGGGAAGGTCTCTGACCTCACCTGGTACCCGACGGCATCCCTGAAATGTCACAAAGTCCCCAGAATGGCTCTGGAATGGAAAGGAGGGGGGCTCGGAAGTCCCGATGAGAGTGGACCTGCCCCTCAGCAGCTGAGGGGAGTTCTTTGAAGGCAGCTGGGATCTGAGAGAGGTCCCCCTAAGAGGCTTCAAGGGCACGTGGACATGGCATAGCTTGGCAGCCTCCAGGCGGTATGTAACCCAGGAAAAGAGTCCTCCCACCCTGGTAGAAGTGGAAGCCTGGAGTGGGTCCATCCCCATGGAAGTCTGGAAGGGAGAGATGGACAGAAATCGGCCAGGCTGGGACAGCTTCCACCTGGGTGGGAAGAGTTAGATCATGACTGCCAGTGGGACAGAAGTCCTTAAGGGTGCATCTGGTGGAAGGCTGCAGGGCTAGGAGTACTCCTGCCCGGGTGAGCGGAGTCAGATAGAGCCCCCCATAATGGAGGTCATCAAGGGAGCATCTGGCAGCTGGTTGTGGGCCTGGAAAGCTCCTGCCAGCCAGGGGGAAGGTGTCTGACCTCACCCGGTTCCTGACGGTGTCCCCAAAATGTTGCAAAGTCCCAAGAATGGCTCTGCACTGGAAAGGAGAGGGCTCGGAAGTCCCAATGAGAGTGTACCTGCCCCTCAGTGGCCGAGGGGAGTTCTGCGAGGGTGGCCAGGATCTGAGGGAGGTCCCCCTGAGAGGCTCCGAAGGCACAGGGACATGGCATGGCTTGGCAGCCTACAGGAGATATGTAACCCAGGAAAAGAACCCTCCTGCCTACGTAGACATGGAAGGGAGAAAGGGTAGAAATCAGCTGGGCTGGGATAGCTCCCACCTTGTTGTGGGGAGTCCAGACCACAGCCCCCTCAAGGATGGAAGTCCAGAAGGGGGAGAGAGGCAGAAAACAGCCAGGGAGGGCACGCTCCTGCCTGGGTGGGAGGGTCTGGATCATCCCCCCCTCCAGGTGGATGTCCTTAAGGGAGCTGCTGGTGGAAGGCTGTGGGGCCAGGAGAGCTCCTGCCCGGGTGAGAGGGGACAGGCAGAGTCCCCGTGATGCAAGTCCTCAAGGGAGTGACCTGTGGGTGTCTGCAGGGCCCAGTGAGCTCCTGCCGGGCATGGGGGATTCGTCCGACCTCACCTGGTACCCAACGGCATCCCCTAAATATCGCAAAGTCCCCGGAACCCCTCTGGATGGGAAAGCAGGGGGGACACGGAAGCCCCGATGGAAGCGTACCTGCCCCATGGCGGCCGAGGGGAGCTTCACAGGGCCAGCCAGGATCAGAGGGAAGCCCCCTGAAAGACCCCTGAGGGCACAGGGACAGGGCATGACTTGGCAACCTTCAGGAGATCTGGGGGAAAACAGGGACCGTGGTGCTCTGGACTGGAAAGGAGGGGGAAGTGAAAGTAACGATGAGGGTGGATCTGCCTCTTCGTGGCTGAGGGGAGTTCCAAGAGGCCAGTCGTGATTGGAAGGAAGTCCCCCTGAGAGGGTACATGGACACTACATGATTTGGCAGCCTCCAGGAGTTAAGGGACGGTAGGGTGTCCAGTCAGAGTCCGGGTCCAAACTCTGGGTGATGTCCCACCAATACTGTATTTTCCAGAAAATAAGACCGGGTCTTATACTTCCCCCCCGCCGAAATACACATTAGGGCTTATCATCAGGGGATGCCTTATTTACCCCTCCCCCATACAACAATCCACATGTATTCATTTATTCATGTACAAAAATCGACATTTATTCATGTACACAACTTGACATTTATTCATGTACAAAAATCGACATTTATTCATGTACACAAATTGACATTTATTTGGTACTTTTCTGTTATTGGGCAACAGTTCTAGGTAACGCGTTAACAGTTGTGTGAGAATTCTACATAAACAGTGCAACAAACATTTCAACTTCAGAATATCTACACCTTGGCTTTCGCAGTGCAATATTTCATGCTTGGCGAAAAGTGCAGAAAAATCTCAATACATGTGTATTGGAGGAGGGGAATAAAACAGGGGAATAACTGCCACTTTTTGAGTGGTGATGCTTTCTTTATTCCTTACCCAAACCATAAGAGAAGAATGATGGAAAGTCATAAAAATGAAGTCTGGGAACTAGTGGCCTTACTTTGTAATTACCCCTTGATAATGAAACGTTACCTTAATACAATAAAGTCAAAAAAACTTACAGGAGCTTGCTAACAGCTGAAAGCAGAAGCAATCCATTCTGTTGCCCCAATAACACAAAAGTTATTCAAATACACTCATGTCATCATCTTCTGGAACATTGTCATAAGTCTCTAACCCCTGAATTCTGGCCTGAATTTCTTGCGACTCCATTTCCTGTAGAACTGTTAACCCCAATCTGTCATGCCTAGCAATAGAGCTCTCCTTAATGAGCACTGCTTGTCCAAGTAGCCTGCTCATAGTGCATTGGCAACACAGCTGTCTGTGATTTTTCACCCAAGTCACAACCTCTTGTAGTCTAAGGTTCACAAAGTTTCCATGCTGATTTCTCTCCATTCTATTTTCAATGTAGTCATTGAGTTCCATGCACAAATGGTCCTTGAATGGCTTGTTTACTGCAATATCAAGAGTCTGGAGATAGGCAGTCATTCCTGCGGGAATCATTATTTGATCTATTCTTCTCCATGCAAGGAATTTCTCATGTCTTTAGTGCAGTGAGTGATGGCTGAATCTCAGACTAGCAGACCTCTTTTGCCACCTTGCAAAACAAGTGGCAGCATTACATCGACCCACTTTCTTATAACTGCTTGTGTGCACTAGGCTTTTTTGGTTTCAAGACTGTAAATGCCTGAAACACGTTCAGTCTTATCTTTCTTGCCCTTACTAATGATTAGAGGTGGGGTTTTCTTTCCACCTAGATGAATTGCCAAAATACAGGTAACAGATTGACGAGGTACCCCTCTGATCAATTGTTGTTTGAGATCCTTGGCTCATAAACACTGCAGTTTCATCCATAGCAGTCATGTTGGAAAGTTGGTATTTAGAAAAGTCGATGCCATCAACAAAGGACTTGAATGCACGTTTAATAACTTCAGTATCTTCCAGCTTGAACAGCGTTGTTGATCTTCTTAGAGACAGTTCATATTGCTGAAGGAAGCCATCCAGCCAATGTTGTGATGCTTTGAATTCTTCTTGAGATATTTCTAACTGTGGTGCCATTGTAAGGGCAAATGCCTGAATATCAGCCCTGTGCACAACCAAAGCTTTTGCTCTCCTGTTAGCAATCCATTCACAGATGATGTCTTCCAGCTCAGGAAATAATGCTTGCCAACCTGATCCACACTTGCACTTCTTAGCATTTTCCTTGTTGGCCTGTTGACTGAGGTTATCATACGCTGCACACCATTTTCGAACCATTCGGAGATCTAACTTCTCTTTGCAGAAAGCCATCAGATTCTTTCCCCGAGAGTCCTCCATGATTCCTTTCTTGTACTCGATGGAATAGCTCTTTCTTTTTGCACTCATCTTGTCTGGGGGGTACGTGCGCTGGCTGTACTTTGACCAATCAAAGTACACTTGCCAGTGTTTATGGGACAAGGATCTCAACCATCAAGTGTGAGTGAGGATTAGGGTTACAGTAAGAATCGTGGAGGACTCCCAGGGAAAGAATCTTGTCACTTTCTACAAAGAGAAGAAGTTGGGTGTCTGAATGGTCCGAAAATGGTGAGTAGAGTACGATAACCTCAGTCAACAGCTGTCAATAATATTATTTTATAATTCAACATGTCCGTCATGTGTTGTAGGGCTTATATCATGACCGCCCTGGAAAACCATGCTAGATCTTATTCTCTGGTTAGGTCTTATTTATGGAGAAATATGGCATATATATATATATATATATATATATATATATATATATATATATATATATATATATATATGTGTGTGTGTGTGTGTATATATATATATATATATATATATATATATATATATATATATATGTATATACATATACACACACAAGGGTCTATGCTGAATCGCCAAAATGACATTTTAATGAAACCCACTTGGCCAACTCGACTTCTCCCTCCAAAATGCTATTACAGAGAAATCACAGACCGTCAAAATCCTTTCCCTGTGAAAGGAACCACTTGGCCACCATGGTGAACTTTGCCCTTTCTTCAGTGTAGTGTGATCTCAGAGTTGGTATATTTAAATAATGGGGGTGTGGGGACAAAGTCCCCCACTTGGGTGGGTTTAGCTTTGGTCCATTTAGTTTTTTTCATGGTGACACATACACACAGATATATATTTCATGCACACATATATATCCTTAACTTATAGCTAAATTATGCATCATCTTCTTAAGCCTAATTGGCACAGCTATTTATATTTGGATCATGTTTATCTTAGCTAAAAATTGTAACACATTCTGTAAACAAGCTGATGGAATTTAGTACAGTACAGCAGAGAGCAGGTGAACTTTCTACCTTTTATCTAATGACAAACCTTCACACTACTTCACCTCTTCACACCTTCAGCTTCATAGAGATGTAGCTCAGAATAACATTACTTTTGTATGCTACCTGCTTGTAAATGTGTAAATGTGGTAACCTTTATTTTTTGCTTTTAGAAAGTGTCATTTCTCTCCTTCACACATACTGTGGTTGATAATGACATAATTCATTAATTAAAGCTACAGCTAATCTTGTTTTAAGGGAAGCTTTAGTCAGTTTTACATTTAGAATGTAATTGTTTGCCTTAGTTGTCCTAACAATACAGTTGATGAAGGATAATAGAAAACAGCAGCGATCACAAAAAATCCATTCTTTCATCTGACTTCTGGAAATAATTCATTTGCATATTACGCTGTCCTTTTGAGTATAGTAATTTCTGGTATCTTATGCATACTGAAACTTATCCTTAACTTTTCAGTAGTTTGTACAGTCAAGATTGTTGTAGAGTACAAATCCCTCCACTTTTGATAAATGTTTTCTTTTGTTACATACATTGAAAAAGAATAGCATAATCAATGTGAAATTGTTTCCTTTATTTCTCCTAATATTCCTCTTACTACCTAGAGCAAAATAGAACAGGACAGTGACAAGGCACTTCCTTCACTCTAAGCATGACATGTAACTAGATAATGTCTTCTCAATATCAAAATCCATGTTTGGCCACCTCATAATGCCTTCTCAATATCAGACTCCATGTTTGGCCATCTCATGATGTCTTTTCAATATCAGAATTCATGTCTGTCCACCTCGTGATGTCTTCTCAGTATCAAAATCCATGTTTGGCCATCTGGTGATATTTTCTCAATATCAGAATCCATGTTTGGCCACCTCGTAATGTCTCCTCAATATCAGAATCCATGTTTGGCCACCTCATAATGTCTTCTCAATATCAGAATCCATGTTTGACCACCCCATAATGTCTTCTCAATATCAGAATCCATGTCTGGCCACCTTGTTTACTACCCTGGCAAACCTTTTATATAAGTGATATCAGAATGACATTTGTATAACTCTGTCAGCACTATTGCTTGTTTCATGATTATAAATGATTCCCACAAGCTATAACCATGCTGTATACTGAGGTCAACCTTTATGGATACAAAAGGTATGAATTCAGGTTGCCAGCAGTCTGGAAAACCTCTCACAGTTTGTTAGTTCCTGGGCATCACTAAATATTTACTTGCCCTTCATTTAACATACAAAGCTGTGATTGCAGCAAAATCCAAATGATCAAATGTCATCACTTTTTCTTCTACCCAGACATTGTTACTACTCTAACAGAGTGATAATCTGTTTAAAACATCTGTATTGCCACAGTTTCTGTCCTGAATATGAGATACTTCATGTTCTTTTGGTCTCCATAGTACCTCCATCCCAAAATTCTAGAAAGCAATATTTGAGATATTCAGCTTGTAATCTGAGTGGTAAAACTATCCTCTGCAGTTATGAAAATGTATTCATTGCAGTCACCCCTGTTACCTTTGTCTGCCACTGAAGAGCTGCACCCATGCCTTATAAAGAGGCATCACGTGACAATATCAAGGGTCTGTTATCATCATAATGTACAAGTTCATCCAAAAACTGAAGCTTTAGTTTAGAAACTTTCAAAGGTCTACCTTTATTTGTAACCCAGCCCCATTTCACACCATTATGCAGCAGTGTGTTTAACGGAGCTAATGGCTCCCTACATTTCCAAAAAGGATCAACTAGCTAGAGCTTTAGATAGACAAAGAAAACCAGATGAAGCATTATCTTGTTTAAACCTTTAAAAAAAGCATTTTTGTACTCCAATGCTGAGAACTTTGCTCCCAGCCCCTTACATAAATATACTGACTCTGTGGTCACACAGTCATGAAGGAAAGTCAAAAAACATACAGTGAATCATTGCAAACATAAAAACAAACACACACTAAACTGAAACCATATCAGCAGTGATTCTGTATGTCAAACACCACTTGAGTTCAGCATCCCTGAATTGAAATTTGAGATAAAAACTTCATCTGATTCACTTTTGTGGAGAACAGTGTAAAAAGCGTGAATATAACACATTGGAGATACTTCAGGTACAACTAACAGTGGGTAAGATGGCGATTCAGGTCTTAGCCTGCTATAGCTTCCCAACCATGTCCTAAAACTCTCATTCCACGTTCCTAAGCATCCTGGAAACTATTAGGCTCCAACCCAACACACTCATACTGGGTGAATTCAACTACCCCTTCATCAACTGGGAAAACTACTCATGTACCAATACACTTGCCCAGTGCTTCCCGGAATTCATTAATTCCAATGCGCTGGACCAGCTCATTCTTACCCCCACTACAGGAAGCAACATCCTTGACCTGGTTATTACTAACATGGGCAACCATTGCTCAACACCAATAGTCAACTCCTCCCTGATTAGATCCGACCATGAACTAATTACTGTGGAAATCCACAGCTCACCCACACCACCAGCAAAGGTAACCACCATGAAAAACTTCTCAAAAGTTGGCTTTGGGTTCCTAAAAACAGAGATGGCTAACTTCACGGCACCCATGCAAATGGAAAATAGGTGCATGACCGCTGAATCATACACCAATGCACCGTACAAACATGTACATAAATGCATGGAACTAGCCATACCCAAGAGAACCAAGATGCTCTCCTCCAAAAAAGGAAGCCAATCTGGTGGTCCCCTGCCATTAACAAACTCTACATCAGAAAGAAGAAACTTTTGCAGAAAAAAGTGAAGTCCCAAGACTAGAAAAACTCCTTTATTAGACTCAACAAAAAGTTGAAATCCCTCATCAAAACCTCTAAAGTTAGCTATGAAGGCAGAATTGTGGCAGACACTAAAAACAACCACAAAGCCTTCTACAGTTATATCTAGAATTTCCACGGCAATACCCAGATTTGCTCTTGAGTTACTGCACAATGGTACCTTCTACACTAAGCCAACAGATATTGCCAACATACTGGCCAATTCAGTGCCAACTTTACCCCTCCTCCCCCCTAAAGAATGCCAGGCACCCAGCATTACTGCAGCATAGGTTAAAGCTGCATTGTCCAAGGCCAAGAATACAGCTTCCATGGGACCCAGCAATATCCCTGGCTGTGTTCTACATGAACTACAAAGTGAACTAGCACCACACCTATGTGCCCTGTTTAATCACAGCCTCACCTCAGGCTTTGTCCTTACAGAATGGCGCACTGCTACAGTCATCCCTCTCCATAAAGGAGGAGCAACTACAGACCTTTTGATTATCGCCCCATTAGCCTGACAAGTCTGATATGTAAGGCTATGGAGCACATCATTATGGGCCTAATTAACAAGGATATAGGGAACCTCCAAACTCTGGATCCCACGCAATTTGGTTTTGTGAAGGGTAGATCATGCCTGCTCAACCTGGTTGACTTCTTTGAGTCAGTCACCAGAGCTGCGGATGAGGCAAGGCAGTTCATACAGCCTACCTCGATCTGGCCAAGCCCTTTGATACCATTCCCTATTCAGGAATTATTGATAAACTCACCAAACTAGGCATCAACCCCTATATCACTACGTGGGTTGCAAATTAGCTCACAGATAGAACCTACAGTGTGAAAGTAGCAGACTCCAAATCAGACTGCTGACCAGTCACGAGTGGAGTCCCACAGAGATCAGTCCTGGGTTCTCTCCCATTTGGCATCTACTTCTCAGAAGTCCAGGCCAACACGGAAGGACTCTGGCTGACAAAGTTCACCGACGATTGCAAGCTGGGAGCTGTTATTAACTCCCCAAGTGATGCAGACATCCTACAGAAAGGCCTCACTGAGACCAACTATTGGTGTCAAAACCATGGGCTTAAGTTTAATGCCAAGAAAATGCATCGACATTCCCTTTGGGAAAAACTCAGTTTCATCTAATTACCACATTGATGGTAGCCCACTGAACACTGAAGGTGTTATAAGAGATCTGGGGACACAGGTTCACAGCAACCTCTCCTTCAACCACCACATTGTCACTGTGGTCAGAAAGTCCTTCTATGTGGCACATCTCATTACTAAGGATTTTTCATCCAGGAAGAAAGCAGTCATCATCTCTCTCTACTCTTCCCTCATTAGACCAATCATCGAGTATAATGCCTCATTTGGCATGTACCTAACTAAACACCTGCAACAGCTGGAAAGGCCACAAAAGTACCTCATGAAGAGGATCCTAGGCCTTAAACACATGCCCTATATGGACAGACTCAAAAAACTCCAGCTTTTCTCTGTCTCATATCGTCTATTAAGAAGCGACCGCAGTTTGACTTACAAAGCCATGTCCAACCCAGCCCTGTTAGAAATGTTACACCTAAAGAAATCCCAATCTCTCTGCACCACATGCTCCAGGGACCTCAACCTCATTACCACAATCAACAGAACATGCTGGAGGGTCAGGTTCATAACCCAGAGACTGCGCATGCTCTGGAACAGACTTCCCATACGCGTCGAGCAGAGCACCTCAGTGGCCTTTTCAAGAGAATTCTTGATGAGTGGATGGGAAATAGAAAGTTCACCCCGGGGATCACTCCAGTGGCTCTACTTGATAGAGGCAGTGGGAACTAACAGCGGAATGTTGCCATGGCACTTCTATGGGCTAGGCTAGTAAAGGCTCCAGTGCTGTTGGCCTAGTACACACTTATGAACCTATATTCTCAACAAGTGTGTTGTATCAGATTAGTCTCCCAGAAAAAAAAAACTTTGGCTACATTAATCGCCATTTGTTCTCAATGAACTGCCTAGAATTTCTAATGCAATACAAATCAATGTCATTTCCCTTTGTCATAGGAATGCCAGTTAATTTCTCCCCAAAAACATACCCCATAGGGTTACAAACAACCAAGGTGTGTTGACCGTAATAGTTCAGCATTCAAGTAGGCTCCAGGAGAAACAGTATACTAAAAAACTGTCCCTGAGAACTATAGTTATCTAAAACAGAAAACCTGCAACAGTTACTTCCATAGCAACCTTAGGAATGCAATAAAATGACACAACATACATTTCCAAATTAACTTTACATATAGTAGAACAAAAGTTAAATTGTTATAGAGAAAAGGATTATCATATTGTATACTATTGCAATACAGAACTAAATGTCGAGGTTTGTCTCCATTACTGATTTACATATGGCATGTGTGTAATACCATCATTTGTCATTTGTAATATGCTTCTTCTGCTTCTGCCCTTGAAGGGTTTAGAACCATTTGACAACCTCTGTCTAGCTGTTTGTATAAACAGATCAGGTATATTGTCTGCAATTTACAGCTCTGAAAATAAAATGAATTGTATAGGCATTGTAAAAGCATTGTCAATGTTAAACAAAATTTAAATGTTCTCATTTCTTTGTCTAATACCTCAGCAGTGGGTGAAAAGGAGTCCATGGATCAGCACAGTTGCCAGTTCAACAAATGACTACATAAATAAATAAAAAAATTTATTTTGTTTCCCAAAAATATGTATTTAATTCTTAAGAAGTGTAAGCCATCATTTATTAACCTACTTAGCCTAATACCCAAAGCATTAATTCGCCCTTTCCTTACTTAACCAGCCACCAAATTATCATCCGGGTAAACTGCAATGCTTTCAATACCTTGAAATATGCTTTCTAAAATATAAGTACTGGGAGCATTCTAAAATATAATCTGCTATATCTAAACAAACCCTTGTTCATCTAACACAAGCTGCATGTAGGAATGTCTCATACAGAGCATCATAAACTGCACAGCACAAGTTATTCAGAAAAAAAATTCATCTTGGAGAGTAAGTTACTGTTTTAAGTTTGTTACTTGTTCACTGTTAGTCTGTAGTCCCCAACTATCTAAACAAAATGATATTGTTTCATGATAATCGTAACACACACAATCTAGTCTGAATATTTACTCTTGCATGAGATTACCTCATTTTGCTACTACGTTACTTTTTAAGCTTTAAGGAATGCCTTTTTGCAAAAAACATAAAGTATCTTTCTTGTTTCTTTTGGTTTCCCAGTTGTATAGTAAGCAAGAAATAATCCCCCGAAGGGCTGGGCATTCTCAGGGAATTAACATATAACCAAAGTTATTGTGAGGCCCATCTCCACAGCTGGAGGGGTTTAACACCTCTGGAAGGATATTAATTCCCTGATAATGCCTAACTTGGAGGACAGTATTGTGCTTAGAGAATCAGCTGTCTGTTAAATTTTGTATTTTTCTTTAATTACTATATACTTTTTTACATATTTTTGTTTGATTTGCTGGCAAACTGCTGAGGATTAAAGTTAGTTAGTAATGCCAGACATTACAGTTTCGTACTTTTTATTATTCAGGCAATGTGTGGTAATGGGCTGCCTGTTGCAGTCAATTGAAGTTGCTTTGTCTGTATCTGCCTCTCTTTCTTGCTGATGTTCTCTTTTTCTCTCTCTTGCTATCACATATACTCACAGATGCACATGTAAATACATGCATGCACAAGTACACATTACATTTTTCTTTATTAACTTTTTTAAATTTCAAGCTTGCTAAATAAAATGGCACACATTTGCTTTTTTTTTCTGCCTGAGCATCACAGCAGCTCAATATACTGTACTGCAGGAGTAGACTTTTTTTTTTTTTTTACTGGGCATTACCTGTACATTATTACCCTTCTGGAGAATGGTCACTCTCCAATCAGGCTGAAGATGTATGCTTTGCCCATTCTCTCAATACTTTTGATTAACCATGCCCCAGCAAGTCTGGATCAGTCCAGCGGCAACAATCAAGAATAATTACTGTTTATTTTGTTACTTATTTATGAACATTTGTAGACTAGGAATGTGCGACTAAGAAGCCCCCATTTCCACTGCAGTCTGTGGGGGAAAAGATCCAGAATTATTAAAGTATATAACATGAATATATATCAAGAACAATGTTAAGATATTATGACTTAACATATGATTCAGAGCAGTGTACAAAAATTAGTTCTGCTATGATACTTGACATGGCTTTGCATCTAAGGCTGGAGAGGCTGTTAGGACTATAATTACATGGGTCTGAGTAGAGGAGTCACAGTGGCCATTCAGCAGGCACCAGGAACAAACCCTGTGGATAGGCTGATGTTGAACAATTTAAGTAGAAGTCTGGGTAATACATACTTGTCACTGATAAGAATCCTGCCTGGTCTGCTGTCGGATCCCATGGAAGTATTATTTTTAGCCTTTCACAGGGATTCTAAGACCTGTTCCAAAGTGAATTAAGGGGAAACTAAAGTTTGGGGAATACCAGTGGAAGAGTGGGCGTAGGTGGGGTAAAGTTATCGTAAATGTGTCTGCTAATATGCTTGAAGTGGTAGATACAGTAGGTAATAGTGGAGGTATTCCATTAGGTAGAAGGGATCAGTTACCCTTAGGCCTGGTAAGATGAGCTATGGACTGTAGGATCTGTCCAGATCTAGTAAGAGTCTCAGGCATAGGTCACTGGTTAACTAGGTAGCAGGCATAATGACCTTTTGAGGAACTATGTCCTTTTAGGAAGTTGTGTCCTTCCCTGTAGTGACCTTTTGAGATATTTATCTTATACCTTTTCTCTGTTAAAAGAAATGCCCAATTAAAATAATGCAAATAATATCATTAATATCATTCTCTAATTACCACAAACCAGTTCTGAGTCAAGGGGGAGTTGCATTCTCTAATTACCACAAACCAGTTCTGAGTCAAGGGGGAGTTGCATTCTCTAATTACCACAGACCAGTTCTGAGTCAAGGGGGAGTTGCATTCTCTAATTACCACAAACCAGTTCTGAGTCAAGGGGGAGTTGCATTCTCTAATTACCACAAACCAGTTCTGAGTCAAGGGGGAGTTGCATTCTCTAATTACCACAAACCAGTTCTGAGTCAAGGGGGAGTTGCATTCTCTAATTACCACAAACCATTTCTGAGTCAAGGGGGAGTTGCATTCTCTAATTACCACAAACCAGTTCTGAGTCAAGGGGGAGTTGCATTCTCTAATTAACACAAACCAGTTCTGAGTCAAGGGGGAGTTGCATTCTCTAATTACCACAAACCAGTTCTGAGTCAAGGGGAGTTGCATTCTCTAATTACCACAAACCAGTTCTGAGTCAAGGGGAGTTGCATTCTCTAATTACCACAAACCAGTTCTGAGTCAAGGGGGAGTTGCATTCTCTAATTACCACAAACCAGTTCTGAGTCAAGGGGGAGTTGCATTCTCTAATTACCACAAACCAGTTCTGAGTCAAGGGGGAGTTGCATTCTCTAATTACCACAAACCAGTTCTGAGTCAAGGGGGAGTTGCATTCTCTAATTACCACAAACCAGTTCTGAGTCAAGGGGGAGTTGCATTCTCTAATTACCACAAACCAGTTCTGAGTCAAGGGGGAGTTGCATTCTCTAATTACCACAAACCAGTTCTGAGTCAAGAGGGAGTTGCATTCTCTAATTACCACAAACCAGTTCTGAGTCAAGGGGGAGTTGCATTCTCTAATTACCACAAACCAGTTCTGAGTCAAGGGGGAGTTGCATTCTCTAATTACCACAAACCAGTTCTGAGTCAAGGGGGAGTTGCATTCTAATTACCACAAACCAGTTCTGAGTCAAGGGGGAGTTGCATTCTCTAATTACCACAAACCAGTTCTGAGTCAAGGGGGAGTTGCATTCACTAATTACCACAAACCAGTTCTGAGTCAAGGGGGAGTTGCATTCTCTAATTACCACAAACCAGTTCTGAGTCAAGGGGGAGTTGCATTCTCTAATTACCACAAACCAGTTCTGAGTCAAGGGGAGTTGCATTCTCTAATTACCACAAACCAGTTCTGAGTCAAGGGGAGTTGCATTCTCTAATTACCACAAACCAGTTCTGAGTCAAGGGGAGTTGCATTCTCTAATTACCAAAAACGAGTTCTGAGTCAAGTGGCAGTTGCTTACACTAGTTACCTCAAAACAGTTCTGTGTCAAATGGAAGTTGCATTCTCTAATTACGACAAACCAGTTCTGAGTCAAGGGGAGTTGCATTCTGTAATTACCACAAACCAGTTCTGAGTCAAGGGGAGTTGCATACACTAATTACCACAAACCAGTTCTGAGTCAAGAAGGAGTTGCATTCTCTAATTACCACAAACCAGTTCTGAGTCAAGGGGGAGTTGCATTCTCTAATTACCACAAACCAGTTCTGAGTCAAGGGGGAGTTGCATTCTCTAATTACCACAAACCAGTTCTGAGTCAAGGGGGAGTTGCATTCTCGAGTCAAGGGGGAGTTGCATTCTCTAATTACCACAAACCAGTTCTGAGTCAAGGGGGAGTTGAAGCCAAACCTGGCAGTTAGTGGATGCAAGGCTTAAAAATTTCTGGATGAGATGGCAGCCCTTTGCAGGATACACACACACATACACACAGACTCACACACAGCATACCTACTTATGGGCAGTTTGGATGTTCACCAATTCACCTACAACACACCTTTGGAATGATGGTTAAAAAACATAGCAACCAGCAAAATCCACATGGACATAGCAATGCTATGTAAATTGTACACAGAAGATATCCCAGCCGAGAGGCACACTGGAGAACCCAGCACAGTCAGGCAGCAGTAGTAACTACCACCTTTCTCAGAACAATTTTGTAAGTACTATTCTTTGATATGTAAATATTAGTAATTGTATTTCTTATCTACTGTATATTTTCTGTCCATATTTTGCTGTATTTGCTATATTGTATTGTATGCTATTGTTGGAGCTTTTCTCCCTGGGCCCAGTGGACTTCCCCTGTCATCAAAGTGGAAATAAATAAATAAATGAAACAAATAAATATTCTATAACGATCATGTGAAATATCAGTAGTGGAAATGAACTGTAGAAATGTAACTGAAGAACAGTGGATATTGGTAAAGATATGCACTTAATGTGAAGGGTGCAAAATACAACAAGTCTCACACGCCTAGGTAAAAAAAAAAAAAAAAAACCACAAAAAATGAAATATTTCATAAAGCAGTCTATACTGCAGGTACAACATGAAAACCTTTAGGTTTAGACTATATGGTAGTCACTTGTTCATTATACAGAACAATATGTTAGCACAATCAAAGTGTAGCACACTGTAGGAATCCCCATCAAAACATAAGGATAAACAAAGCTCCAATAATGTATATCTTGATTAACAATTTAGGAGTAATGATTAGTTCAGGAATTAGGAAGTATATGCTTTTTCAAGGAGCGTAGGATAAACAATATAGATATTTAACTTTTAACAAGAGTTAACTTATAAACACAACAAATCTTTACAAACATCCCTGCATTTATGCATGAAATGTCAATTCACAAGTTGGTGCTTTCAAAATGCCTTTGTCTGAGCTGCTTTTATAAATGACATGGCTTTGTGATAGAGGTTTAATTCAGGATGAGGTTTAATTAAATTAATATTTACACCTGCACATATATCAGTGGGGTAAATTGCATACTAATTATTGATAAAACACATAAAAGGCTGAGTCAACGTGATGTACAAGTGAATAAAACCACTGCACACTCCAAATAAAAGCAAAATCCTTTAATATGTGAGCGCTTCATCAGACATAATTCACAAACTATTCATCCAAGCTTAAATAATAAGAGTGAGAGAACACATCCACTCAGTAATCCCAACTAATTATGACATCATCAAACAAACTTTTGTTGCATTTAAAAACACAGTACACCATATTTGACCGATAAACACCATTGCAATGTTGCATACATTAAATATCAAAACATTGTAAAAATACAAAATATAAAAAGTTGAATGAAAACTTCCAGAATATGTCTTAAAAACAGTTTCCCTCACCTATAAAGCTCCCTCAATTTCAGAAAAGGCTTTAATGAGATTTTGTCATTTAAGCCCTTACCCCTATCAGCTTGTAGCCTCAACATCCATCTTACTTCCTGCTCTTCAGTTTGCTTCTCAATATCACCACCCCATTATTAAAGTACATCTTCTGTATGACCATAAACTTAAATTGATTTGTTGTTCCAATTCTAGCAATATGTTTAGCTAATGCATTATTATCAGATTCAGTGGTGATATCATAAACATGCTCCCGGATGTGGTCTCTCAACCGTCAATTTGTTTTACCTACATAAAAACCATGGCATACCTGGCATACTGCCAGGTATACCAAATCAACAGTATTACATTCAGCTCCAATCCTAAAAATGAACACTTTCCCATTATCCAGATGTATAAAAGTACCTGATGTGTCTATGTAGCTACAAAATGTACAATTATTGCAGGATAATGTGATAACAGATGTACCTGTAACATTCATCATCCAATCATCATGATAGCACAACATATTCCTTAATGACCTATTATCCTTAAATGAAAATCCTGGGTGATCACCTACCACCTTCCTGATTTCAGAATTACTAGTGAGTATAGGCCAATACTTCTTAACTATATCTGTAAACTTGTTAATATTGCTGCTATAATGCAGTGGCATGCACACAACCTCATGCTCATTAATTTGTCTGGTTGTGTCTACATTAACCCCAGCAAAATAGGGTTTAGCTGTTGTCGTATGTAAACCAGTAATGCTGTTAAAGGTGCTATCAAGCTTGCATCTATTATAGCCTCTCTCAAGAAACCTGTCTTTCAAGGCAGTAAAATCTGCTTCAAACATAGGATGTTCAGGATGTAACCTGGACATGCTAATTATCTTAACTGCAGCCGATTAATAATCATTTTCTTCTCCGATTGCAGCCTTACCTTGCCCATGGTCAGAACACTGAACAAACTAATGAAGCATTGGTAGTATTTATTAATTAATTAAGACAAGATATTATTTCCATGTACAGCTATACAATTCATGCATATAGATTTTTATTGTTAATTACTGTATTTCTACCACGTACAAAGAAATACAAAGGGACACTTGTAATAGCTATGTTTTTCTTTTATTTTACTACAACAGAAGTAAAATAACATAAGAGGATTACAATAGGGTCTCTAATCACAACCCACTTATTATTTGTTCAAGATATGAATGCCCAGAAATTCATTTCAAGAACGAACAAATAGCAAGGGTTACAATCGGAGATCCAATCATAATTCTTTGCAGTGCAAGGAGCTTTATCTCCTCCACACACTACTAGGTATAGAAAAAAAAGATAACATGTAGAAGTATGTAGAGTGTATTACCAATTCTGAAAGCTGGAAGAGGAGTAAGCACTGTCAAACAGTCAGCAGCATACCCACCATTTCTTTTTGTTTCAGAATACTGGACAAATACAAACATTATGGGGGACAAAGGGTCAAAATCGGATAGTTTTTAAATACTGCTATAATTCACTTAAGAAGTTAATAGAACAACAGGTTTTCAATAAGCATGCATTTTCTGAACAATAAGATGAAAATCTGAGTGGCATTACATAGTGTTATCCTCAAAATTTACCAGAAAATCAATCGTTTTACAAGGTGTACAGCAAAAATATGATACAAAATCAGGGAAGTCCTGAGAAATCAGGGACAGTTCAGAGATTCAGCAGGTGAAAATAAAGTGCCCTTTTACCAGAAGGTAAAATGGGTTTTAAAAGCTGTTAGACACTTAATTCTGCCATACTTTCTGAATACAATTGTGTCAGAATTAATTTCTTACACCTTCAAAGTCTTTTTTAAACTTTGTCAGCCAGCACTGTCCTTAGCATGAGACCCTATCATAACAATACTTAGGGAGTGCATAACAAAGTTTTATTAAGCACCCTCATGTACTGTTATAATCATGGCTCATGCTTGGGAAGCACTTTTATCTTTTTTCCAGTGTCAGAACATAATCACAGCACTCCATGCACAACAATAATGTTCTGGTTATTCTTGTTAAGACTTGTTCTAGTAATTTACTTCAATAATGTACACAGAGGAGGAAGAGTTCAATGTCTGACATTAATTTATCACATCATGTATTTCCATTACTGTTGTGTATGTGTATTTAATAATGGAGTCAGGCTTTTGCAGGTCATGGGATATTACCTTGTGGATACATCTGGCTGGGGACACATGAGGTGCAAATAGCCAAGTGCATGGGAGGAACAATGTCCATGCTCCGCTCTGGCTCCTAGGACAGCAGTCAGTATGGCAGGCATCACCAGCAGGATGCCTGATGAGCATGTCAGTGGTCACACCACTGTATTGTACACCTTTTCAGCTTCATTGGCATTTTTCTGTCACACATTGCCCTGACACCTTGTGCCAGTTGGCTGCCCCTACTGTGATCCTAGTTTTGACCTCCTCATTCAGGCTTCCCTTCTCCTCAGCCACCCCTCCCAGATACTTGAAGCTATTAGCCTGTTCCAATACCTTCCCTTCTATCTCATTTCTTAGCTTCTTCTGATTTCCTCCATTTGCTGCCATTACAGCTGTCTTATATTTACTCAGTTTCATCCTCTGTGCCTGCAGTTTTGCATTCCATTCCCCTATCATTTAATAAAGTTCTTGCTCATAGTCTGCCTGCAATGCCACATCATCTGCATATAGCAGCTTTGTTGATCTATGGCTTCTGACCTGTTTTCTAATGTAATCCACTGTGAACAGCTGTGTGTTCAGAGCTAAACCCTGATGTATCCCACTCCCACTGGGAACCCCTCTGAGTCTGAACACTGTTCATACATGTTTCATTGGGACCTTGTACATTGACCACACTAATTCTACCAATGTTTTGGGGACTATGAACCATAACAGGACTGCCTAAATCAGACTTCTTAGGACACTGTCATATGCATTTTCTAAGTATAGGAATGGTCAGATGGACTCTTCCCTCATCTTCAGCTTATTCACCATCTGTCACATTGCAGACAATGGGTCGGTTTTGGTGCATGCCAATTTGAATCTGAGCTGTACATTTCCAATCTTGGGTCTATTGTGCTGCATCTTGATCTGAATCTGATCTACACATCTCCAATCTTACTTTCTACTACTCTGCATATTCTTTTATCAGTCACCCTCTCAGGAACTTTCATGGAGTATGACAGAAGTTTGATATCTCTGTACAGTTGTGAGTATCCCTTTATTCTTGTACACTGGCAGTAAAATAATTATTCTTCAGTCATCTGGTATATGCATTTCTCTCCATACCACTATGAGGACCCCCTTAGGAGCTATTTGTCCCTTAACTCACCTAGCATCTCGATATAATTTGCATTGACTTCATATGAGCCTGCGGCTTTCCCTGACTTCACTTTCCCTAGAGCTGATTTTACTTCTAGGGTGAATTCTCCTTTCTCTTACATCATAGGCTGTGCCTGGGGCAGTACAGCTTCTGTGGGGTTTTCTTCATTCAGAATCCGCTAGAAGTACTCCTTTCATCTACTTTTAATGTTCTGTGGACGGGTGAGCAGGTTGTTGCTGGTGTATGATTATCTTTATCTTTCTGTTTTTGCCTTGCAACCTAATAGAATGTATTTGTGCCATCTGCTGAGTCACTTTCCAGAAACTGGTCGGAGGTCTTTGTTGCAACTATTCTTTTAGCCTCATTATTAGCCAGTCAGTATTCATTCTTAGTCTTGTCTGTCTTTTCTATCTCCTACTTTTTCCTGCACTACTTTCTAATGATAAATTCCTAGACTTCTACAATCCACCACCAGCTTTCCTTATGTACCTTATTTCCATACTTGGCTCAGCTGCATATCCATTCTAGTATCCGCACACATGCTATTTTTGAGGCTCTGACGTTCTTTTTTGACTCCGCCTATTTTCTCTCCTTCACAGACTGAGAGAGGACTGAACATTTCTTTAAATTCCTGTACTTTCATTCCAGTCAATTGCCCAGGTTTTCAGCCAAGTCTCTGTTGACCTTAGAGCCTTCTCAGTGCACTAACAGCTGGTTGTGATTGCTTCACTCAATATGAGCATTTAGTATCCCCAGAATCTGCTCATGTTTCCCTGCTTTATTTAGCTGGTCCTGCAACTGTTACCTGAGTGCACTTTTCTCCTTTCCACCATAACCCTGTTGAGGGGCACAGGCTGAAATTATGACTACTGCCCTATCTTTACTCTAGACTCTGATTGCTGTGAGACTATCACTAACTCCAGGGCACTAATGAAAATCAGAGATAAGGCCTGGGAGCACTGGTGCTTAACAAACCCCCCTCCTCTAGACAGTCATTCCTAGAGTTGCACAATAAGGTGAAAAAGCAAATAAAAGAATATAAAACCCAATATTTTCAGAAAACCCAACATTTTCAGTCTGCCCTAAACTCCTCCCATCACAACCCTAAGCAGTTCTGGTCCACAATAAACTACATTCTCCACCCAGGTAAAGTAGGCACCCCCCCCCCACCTACCACTCCCCCTTCCTCCAGCAGTATTGCTGACTCATTCAATAAACACTTTACTGAAACCATTCTGTCTTTGACTAAACAACACAACCCTCTACCCACCCTCCCCACATCAAAACCAAATAATCTGCCCACAGTCTTTTCTTTTTCATCAGTACCTACCTCCTATATAAAAAACTTCTATTGAAACCTAAGTCTACAAAACTTGCAGCTGACAATCTCCCCTCTGAATACCTATAAATAGCAGCAGAAGCCCTAACTTATCCAGTCTCTATGTTAATTGGTCCTTATCAGAAAGCTATATCCCCACAATGTGGAAAATATCTCACATCATTCCACTCCATAAAGGAGGGTCCTCCACTGAACTATCCAGTTACCGAACCATAGCCATCCTTTCTCCACTTTCCAAGATACTTGAGAAATGTATCCATTCTCAAGTCTTAGACTACCTCTCAGCTAATAACCTCCTCTCTAGCTCCCAGCATGGCTTCAGGCCATACCACAGCATTACTACCATCTTGCTGTCTTTCACTAACACTATCCTTCATCATAAAAATAATGGCCTGTTCTCCTCTGCTATATTTCTGGATCTATCCTAGGCTTTTGACATGATCTCACATAAACTACTAATCTCTGTTCTCACTAACCTATCCTTTTCCCAATCAGCTACTGATTGGTTTCACAGCTATCTAACTGGCTGCTAGCAATCAGATGTCTGACATAATGACCTATCTCCTCGACTTCCTGTAACACTCTGTGTTCCCCAAGGCTCCATCCTTGGTCCCCTACTATTCTCACTCTTCACCAATGATCTGTTCACAGCCACCAAGCATGCTTCTCTTATACAGTATGCAGATAACTCCACCCTCATCTGCTCAGCCCCAACTGTACCTGAACATCACAAGATCACACAGGGAGCCTTTTCATCTGTAGAAAGCTGGCTATCTAATGCCCAGTTATTACTCAACCTGAGCAAGGCTAAACTCTTTATCTTTCAACCCACTAAATCTAATCCAGTTATCCCACACTTTAATATTCTAGCCAAAGGCAATACCATCATCTCCCCAACAAAACACACCAAACTGCTTGGTGTTGAGATTGATAATCTCAGATTTGACACTTACATTTCTTTTACCATAAAAAAAGGTTCACAAAAAATAGATGCATTGCACAAAAACAAACAATTCCTCAACAAGACAGCCAGAATTTCTGCTGCCAATTCCCACCTAATATCCACTTTACTCTATGCCTCTCCTATACTTACCTACCTTAGACAAACAGACCTAAACAAGCTTAAGGCTTGCTACAATAAAACTGCTAAGTTTGCCACTGGTGCATCTTACTGCAGCCATCACTGTATCTCAGAGAACTTGACTGGCTTGAACTCCCTCAACTTCTTCACCTGAATCAACTCTCTCTTGCCCACAAGCTAGTAAAATATCCTCTTAAAGTCCCATCCCTTCAAAACCTTCTACAGCCCTACTGCTCCACTAGACCACTATGCTCCAGCAGCAAAAATCTACTTCTAGTGACCAATCCCAAGAACTCAGCAGAAGTACTGTTCTCCTGCATCATATCCAGATTATGGAACAATCCACCCCCCCCAACCCCACTACCTTCTTGCAATCACTTCAAGACTGCACTAAAAACTCACTTAAAAAGTCTCACCCCAGGATTCATGAAGCTTGCGCCAGGCGCATGCATAGCGTAGGCGTTATAACGCCAAATATGGCCGTCGAGCGATTCAGGTACGATCCAATTCCAAGTGCACTACTGGCGTACGCCAGATCTGCGCAGCCCCCGGCGTAGGTATGCTAATCACCCCATGTGCAGTGTCGCACCATGCAAATGAAGGCATATAGCGATTCATGAAGTGGTGCAGACGTAGCGTAAGCCCACGGAAATGTAAACCAAAAAACACGGTTTACATTTTCCCAAACAGAACATCGGAGCTATGGAAGAGGGCCAGACCCAGGTATCACAACGTTAACGCATGCCAATGGCGAAATACACAGCCAATGGCATAAGAAAAGATGCACAACACGTAAATAACAACATTTAATGTCATGTCCAGAGTAACGCACAGCACAACCGCAGGGCATGTGTGCGGAAGCTGTAACAAAGAAATAATATAAAAATGTCATAAAATTGCAACGTAATAGAAATCAGGTTTACAGCATAATACACAATGGTAGGCATGGAACACCACAACCAAGGTGCAAGGGTTGCTAAGGGCTTGCAATAGTGTTCGGCGCGGTAACTATGAATTAGTAGTCAATGCCATGCAAATGAGGCAGATAATACTGAATCGCAAATGTCCCGCCGGATGAAGGTTGTACCATACGGTGCAGCGGTATAACACCGAGGAATGGCTCAGAGGAGATACATGACATCAGCAGAGGGGTGTGCCACCGTAGCAGTAAGCACATTGGAGCATTGCAAATCTGGCCTGTCCGTTGCTAAGCAAAGCTGCAGGACAGGGGTGGGGAGGAATCGTTTAGCTGAGAGCACACATGGTGGCCAAAAGCGCATGTGTACGAGGATGAAAACATGCCCGAAACCCAGTAATCGGACGCACGCGCCGCAAACACTAGCAGAAACAGGAAGGTTAGGGGAAGAAAAGAAGGAAATGCGGAAGTAGGGTAACTGGAGTACTAATGAGCAATCAACACCAATCAACCCACGAAGGCCAGTCGACGGCAGCTGACAAGTCTGTTTGCAGAAACCTGCAAAACAGGATAGGGGAGGCATTTGAATGCAAAGAAAGGAGGGGAGGTATTGGCTTGCAAAGATAGGAGACCTAACACAGCAGAGCAAAGCAAACTGACAGCAGACCGGCAGTAGCACACATAACGCAAGATACGCCAGGTCCAGGAAAGTACAAATGAAAGTAGGCTGCAGGATGCACGCCAGAAAATGGTAGGTGCAACGCGCAGAAATGTAAAGGGAAGGTCAAGAGGTAATCCACGGCAGGCAAATGTAATTCAACACCAAAGGCACCACAATAGTAGTTCCGGCAGTAAAACACATAACATAACCTGTAGCTACGATCGTACATACAGACCCTATGACATCATCGGTGTTCACAGCACAATAGTATAAAGTGTGAAAGCACCCAACACACACCTGTGTATTCCCAAACACTGCACCATAGGTGTAAACACACGGGGAACTTTTAAAATGTACATGGGAGCTGCCATAGCTGTGATTCATCAGCATGTGTTAGAGACTGATGGTGTTGTGGAGGATGATGCCGACAACCACCGAAGGCCTCGGAGGAGAAGGAGAGTGTTCAGACCAAGGGTAACCTACCAGGGGCTACATGACCTGGAGATAGTAGAGCGTTACAGGGTGGACAGGGACATCTTACAGCAAATAGTGGAGCTGTGCCGGCCACGCCTGAGAACCAGAAACAACAGACGGGAACCCATCCCAGTGGACACAAAGTTATGTGTAAGCCTGCGAATACTGGCCACAGGTACCTTTCAAAGGCCAACTGGAGATATAATGGGTATCTCACAGGCATCAGCATCCAGGATACTACACCAGTTCCTGGATGCCATGTTACCACATGCCAATGAGCAGATATACTTCCCCAGAACTCAGGAGGAGTTGGCCAGCAATATGCGCCACTTCCACCATGTGGCACAATACCCGGAGGTACTGGGTGCGATAGACTGCACGCACATACAAATCAAGTCACCACCCGGTGAGCAGGGTAGGCACTACATAAACTGCAAGGGATTCCACTCCATCAACTGCCAGATTGTGTGCAATGCCCAGGGCATTATCATGGATGTGTGTGTTGGCAGCCCTGGAAGCTACCATGACTCCCATATCTGGCATGCCTCACAGCTGTATCAGGTATTTGTCAGGGGGGACATCCCACATGGCCATCTCGTGGGGGATGCTGGCTATGCACTGGAGCCATGGATGATGACTCCCATCAGAAATGCACACACCCATGCAAGAACGCCATAATGAGGCACACACACAAACCAGAATCATCATAGAGCGTGTGTTCGGGATGCTGAAATCACGGTTCCGGTGCTTGGATACAGTACTCTCCAGGCACGTGTGCCCACATCGTCATAGTATGTGCCATGCTACATAATATGATCCTGTGGAAGCAGCTGCAGCAGGGACAAAATGGTGAAGGCCCTCATAGCCCACCACAATTGCCAAGGCCATTACAGGCATGGATGTGTGATACCAGCCTTCACAATCCGCACCTCCACTATGCAGCATGCTGTCTACCTTGCAGAAGGACATTTCCTACACCATGATGATGGACATGCTACATGTCCATATCCTGATCTATATGACATATGTCATGGACAGCCACCATCCTAATACTAGGATCGCCACAGGCTGGACAGATCCCTGTGCCATATATGTGACATACTCCCGCCATACCATGCAACCCTGTCCATCAAAGCTGCACATGTCATCCCAGTCATACATAGTGTGATGGCCACATGGTAGATGTACTATCAACTGACTGGATCAGTAATGTGGCACTGATGCACCTTGCGGTGGCACAATGGCTGTCTGTTACAGCTTGGAAACCATGCTCGCACATGCTATGGTTGATGACCATCCCTGCGAATGTCGTCTGACTAGCCATTGTCCCATGTCTATCACATGTGCAATACAGGCGATCCATGGCAGGATGTTGAACAGTTGTACAGTGCTGTGTAGATGTATATGGCAAAACACATGCATGTACAGGTGTCCATGTGTATGTGTGCATTGTCACTGCTCGAGTCCATTACGGCTGTCTGTGTTGATATGTGACATATACACAGCATCCAGGTCAACAGTAGTACCGTGGACACATCGAGGCATGTGCAGATAGGTAAGAACACAAGTGCAGGCAAATAGACATGCCCACAGCAAGACAGCATTTACATGGAGTATGAACACTGTAATGAGGTGACACACATATATGGTGATGATATCCAATGCATAATGGGTGTGACATGTGTGACACAAACACGTCAGTCGTGTCAGTGTCATGATGCTTTGCAAAGATAACTGTGCAGATGTAGTAGATGTCATAGAAATGTATGTGCAGCAGTATCTCTGTACATCTCTGAAACTGTGACCTGTCACCATCATTATGTCGTACAGATAATGCCCTGTACACTTCTCCCAGCATACACCCACCAGGAGGATGATGTCCTCATCCCACAGCTCCATGACAACTATGACTTGTTGTTCAGCCATGTGCCACAGCATGCCCAGCAGCGGGATGACCTGTGGCAGGATATACGCAGGAGGGTGAACGATGTGGGTGGCCATAACCGCACCTACCAGCAGGTGCGCAGACACTGCATGGACCTGATATGACATGCAAAACAGTGTGCCACTGCAATCGCCAGGGAACAAGGTGGAACAGGTGGTGGGCCACCAACCCAGCCCCCACTCACACACACCGAGGAGCTACCGGCCAGTCTGGGGACACCCAGGGAACAGCATCCAGAAACACTAGCTGCCATCGTGGAGGTGGGTGTCTCCCAACCAATGAGCCTGGAGTTGCCTGGTAAGTCAGTACTGCATATATGGCTATTATATCCCATGTAATTGCATGTGTCACTGCACATTATGTAAAGTAACAACATATGCCAGGTATGTGGACACACATGCTGCATACTACAGTATGCTACGTTGTGTATGCACACATGTGCATACTATATGCTATTACACAGGTGAATGTGTTCACATGCACAGTGCAACCTGTGGCTGTCATACAGTCATGGATAATGTTCATACTGGTGTGTCACCCCTATACAGGTACCTCTGGCGTGCCGCACAGACATGGGTCCGTTGCAGGTGATACTGTCATCAGTATCAGGCATGTTACAGTGTAGATCTATTTGCCATGTGGCCAGTTAACACTTGCACACCTGATGTTTGTTCCAGTCATGATATGCAGGTCGCACCACCCTTCATTCACACACACCACCCATGTGCAATATATACAAACGTAATGATACACCGACTTGAAACCACAGTACTTGTCAATGCGACATGTGTGGTCAGCTGTGCATACAACGATGGAGGTGTTCTACAATGGAGGCATATGTAGTATGCATTGGAACAACATGTGTGGTACGCACAAAGTACCACACAGTGAGCTGTGATATGGGCAGCCCACAGGTGTCACCATTGTGTCATATGCCCCTGCATTGGGTGCACACATTGTGATGTGCCACCTGACATGTCCCAGACATGTAGTGTTCTGTCTGCAATATTGTTACACTATCGCATGACCTATACTCCACACACCAAACATACAACCCGATGTCTGCATAGCCCTGTGGATTGTGACATATCTGACATCTATGGGTGTATGTCATATGGGACAACACAGACATGTGGAAAAGATGCCCATCACACACAATTGGCCAACACATGTGCACACATGGCCATGGGGGATGGCCAGAGACATGTAGCCACACAGTACTTGGGATGTGTATACACCCTGTTGCACATTGTCCACACATGGTCCAATTATAGCCTTAGTTGACCGATTATACAGTTGATGTGGTACACTGGACAACCTAAAAGCCTGTGCACAGCTACTGGAGGTGTCACTGAAGTCTACCATATACGATCTGTTGAACATCACGACTGTGTTGCAGTTATGGCTATGCAATGTGTACATATTATGCATTCTACAGCAACATAGATGCCTCATGTTGCCATGCAATGGCACAGTGTCTGTACTTCACACTGTATAGCAATGTAGACGGCTCACACTACCCTCCCATGCTCATGCACATTTGCTAAACATGCATTCTATGTGTAGGGCATACACACAACACTGCAATGTGAAGCCCATTATGATGCTGTACATGTGTCAGGACACCATTGTGTCAAACATGTATGCATGTTAATGCACATGTCAGCAGATTACATGTCAAGGTCACATCAGCCATGTGTACTGTTATCCTGTTCTGGGCCACATGGTGTATCACAGGGATGCATGCATACTACCATGATTGTGTGAACTGCATGGCTACTGATATGACACCTGCTTGCTGTAGTGTGCACCCCAGGGAGGTATGCTTACTAACACTATTAATGTCTGAGCTGCATGCCCTCTGCTGTATCGCAGGCATGCTGCATGCCATCTGACAAATCACATGCATGGTGTGTCTGTGTGTGTCTGTGTTTGTGTGTGTGTGTCTGTGTTTGTGTGTGTCTATGTGTGTCTGTGTGTGTGTGTGTGTGTGTGTGTGTGTGTGTCTGTGTGTGTGTGTGTGTGTGTGTGTGTGTGTGTGTGTGTGTGTGTGTGTGTGTGTGTGTGTGTGTGTGTGTGTGTCTGTGTGTGTCTGTGTCTATTGTACTTTACAGTATTTCTTTGCATTCACAGGTGATGTAGGTGAGTTACCCTCCTGCGGTCCATCTGATGTTAGTGTCCCCACAGATACTAGCGGTGATGAACATATGCATGAGGTACAGGCAGGGTTGTCAGGGGCTGAATCTGTGCCAATGGTTACCATCCCAGCTATGTCCCCCTCTTCCCCGCACACAGTTCTGCTGCCAACACATACCGCATCACCAGTGGCCATAGAGGAAGGACAGTCAGCGTCTGTTAGCGTGGAACAGGAATGCGTGGTGGCTACAGAAGGTGTGTCTACCCACCATGGTGTCAGTGTAATGACTGCAGATGTACCACACAGGCATGTGGCTGGTGCTGCTCGTAGGAGGACCTCTGGCAGACATGCACCTGCAGGACAGAGCGCAGCAGCTGGTATCACCAGACGCATGTTCCAGACTGTAATGGTGGCACAGGCACATGCTGAATGGCAGAACAGAGAAGGGCAGAGGCTGCAGAGGGCTGCTATCCATACCCTAAATGACAACATCCAGGAATTGGCAAATGCTCAACAGCAGATTGCTAATGTTCTGGATAGGCGATTAGGTGAAATGGTCAGAATCCTTGACCGAGGCATGGCAATCCGCGAGCGGGAGCTGTCTGTGCTGGAACACCTGGTAGGAGTGAGGCGTAGGCCACGTGGACGTAGGCCAGCAACACCACCTAGTGTAGGTCGATGTGAGCATGCCACCTCACATGCCCGCTCCCATAGTGCCGGTAGCAGTAGCAGTGCAGCTGGTGCTTCACTGTCAACACCAGGACACAGCAGGCCACGGGGACGTGGCCCTGGACGGTCTCAGTGGGGACACGGTTCCAGCGGACATGTGTCGTCGGACAGTAGCCACTCTGTACCTCCACCTGGTAGTGCCCGTGCAACCCCAGGCAGGCACAGGTCACGTGGCCGTGGACGGACACAGTGAGATGTACAACCTGCTCTGTACAATCTGGGGCTGTTAATTATACCCCGTGTAGCCATCACAAATGGCAGAACTGTGTACACACATACACACACACAGCAAACATAACTGTAGGGCTCCACAACATCCACATGCATTCTGCACAGACATGTCCAGTCAACTCACCGGCCCTTACACACACACATGATGTTATCCATTGGTGCAGCCTATGCCCCTGGCAAACATATCATCCTGTGCATATGATGAAGCCTGTGCTGCATCCCTGTCATCCACACCATCGGTGCAGGGTTATGCACAAATATTCTGATGCACAGGGTGAACAGCATAGTGAGAGGTGTATGTAATATTACCTGTGTATGCATAGTGAGGGATGTGTATGTTGCAGTGGTTGTGTGTGAATACTGAGAGATGTGTATGTGACATAGGTTGTGTACTGTCGACATGCACCAGTCATACCATGTAGTGCAGGTGCAGCATGCATTGTGATGTGTTCACGGTATGTGTCTCGGTTACATCTGTAGCACCATGTTGGTTGTGATACCCTGGTTCCCTCCTATGGTGTACTTGCATGTGCCTACAGGTAGCAGTGTTTGCAGTCCCCACGTGTAACTGTGGATTACTCACAGGCACATCTGGCAATATCAGCATGCTACATGTACCCTCAACCTGACTGTTGGACACACCAACATGACACAGATGTCCGCACATATACTGCACCTGACGCATGTGGTCGGTGCCACAGGCTACACTGGACAGAGACGTGACATACATAGCAGGACACATTACAGGTATGGTGACATGGTGCAGGGGTTGTACACAGCAGCCTGGCCAATGATGATGTGAGGTGTCACTTGGTAGCTGGAGGCCACACTGTGCAGCAGTAGAACCCTGTAACAGTACGGGAACATGGCCGCATTCACGGGGTGTACACCACTATAATGCACACCCCATAGTGTGCAGGTAGGGACCCTTGCCTGTGTGGTCATCACCCTCACAGTACTATGCACCCACACGATGTGTCACAGAGAAGGGACATGCACAGGTAGCCAGTATGGCTGGGACCTATGGCATCAACAGGGTTGTGCAATGCATCACCGTTACGGGTTAGTCACCACGTGGGGTTAGTGATCATTTCCCACCGTATATTAGCATACACCCTCACACCAAGCACCAGACATATATACAGACACACACACACACTGTAGTGACCACACGTGTATACGGACAGCCGACATGTGTAATGCACCACACCGGCCGACGTTATGCTTCCCACACTGACGTATGTACAGATCTCTACAATGGTGTACAGGGATGTGTAGCAACTGGGACATATTCCCCACGATATGTGGCATCCCTGGTCACACATTCGGACACACATGGCAGTGCTGGGAATGATACACCTGCCATATGATGACACGTTTGATAGACATGCAGCGGTATTGATTGCATTATGTGTACCAACGCTATATCTGGCAGATGTGCTGCTATATGCACACGGGAGGTTGTAGGTGTTACAGGTGCCATGTGACATATAGTTGTTAACACCTGACCGCTGTGTATGCATTATGTCAGCACCGTCACGTAACAGCGACATAGCGTACTGTTTGCACATGGCATGATAGGATGGTGCGTGACACAACTGCGAGCCACCCCCTGCACACATACATCTAGACAGGTGGTTAACCACGTTATGTACACACATCCCTCCATACGTGCTGTTTGTATGTCACCATATACAGGTGTCAATAATGGGTCTGCATTGATCTGCATGTCGTAGGTAGGTGCAACTATGTTATGGACATTGGCCACTGCACATGCATGGTTGCTGCATGCACAGTACAGATGTCACATGTGTTGCCATGTTTGTATGCATTGCTATTGTTGGACGTGTGTTGACATACATAACACATGGACTGCGGTATGATATCACAGGTGACCAGTACAAGGGTATGTGTCCCAGTCAACATTGCTACCCCCTGTAGTGTGAGCATTCAACAGACATGGGCCCACCTTCCATTCGTGTGTGTAGCATTGATTAGGCCAGTGTTATGCATGTGGTACATCAAAGGCTTTGTATGTGTGTGCAGTCCATGCATACATCCACACAATCACATATATGACATATCCAGACGTGTGTTCATTGGTGTACAGCAACAGTCAGGTGTCACAGCTGTGTAAGGGCCGTGGTATGTGTTGAGCCGACCTGTTCATGTATACTGGTATCATTGCAATGCATAACACCTGTTGGATCATGTGTACTCTGCACAGCTGGTGTACACCACTGTACAGCCCAGTGGTCATGTGTCACATGGTGTTGTGGGACCGTAAGGCTGTGTAGTGCTGCACCGACGACATGGTGCTGACTTGACAGCTACAGTGTACACTGCAGTGTGTACGTGTGTAACCTGCACCTGTGACAGCTGTGATGGCAGCTGTGTGTGTACAGGTCACTGCATGTGTAACCGCCCTGTGCGTGAGGACAGTTATACTTTACTGTGCCCTTCTGTACTGTGCCCTTCTGTGTGTACACTCCATCTGTATGCAAGACGGCCCTTTGCAACAGCTAAGTGTGTGAGCATGCCCAGTATGCTGTTGTATAGATGGACACACAGTACATTCCACACTGCGCCCTTCCGTGATTAGACTCCGTGTGCATGCAAGTTGGCCCTTTGCAACTGCTAAGTGTGTGAGCATGCCCAGTATGCCATTGTGTAGATGGACACACAGTACATTCCACACTGCGCCCTTCTGTGATTAGACTCCATGTGCATGCAAGATGGCCCTTTGCAACTGCTAAGTGTGTGAGCATGCCCAGTATGCTGTTGTGTAGATGGACACACAGTACATTCCACACTGCGCCCTTCCATGATTAGACTCCGTGTGCATGCAAGTTGGCCCTTTGCAACTGCTAAGTGTGTGAGCATGCCCAGTAAGCCATTGTGTAGATGGACACACAGTACATTCCACACGGCGCCCTTCCATGATTAGACTCCGTGTGCATGCAAGTTGTCCCTTTGCAACTGCTAAGTGTGTGAGCATGCCCAGTACGCCGTTGTGTAGATGGACACACAGTACATTCCAAATAGACGTGTGATACTAAGCATGTGGGCATGGCCATTGACATCCTGTATAGCCATGGTGGTCATCCAGGCAACCGATGTCCATTTTCAATGTCACGATGGATGCCTACATTGAACACACTGGTTGCTCTCTCGAAGGGTGTACTGTCTGTGGTGCATCCCGTATCTATTTAGTGTTGTAGTGCTCCGTAGATATTTAGTTGGCCCAATGACAGCACTGCCGTGTTTGTGTACGTCTACCTTGGGACAGTAATATGCTTTCAGACTGCTCAGTCTCTAAACATTCCCTATCGGCATCTTTGCCTTTGCGGATGATGTCACCCACCTAGAAGTATGCCTCTGGGAGTGCTGTGTTCAGCAATCTCGGTAGCGCGTTCTGTAAATGCGTAATGCTGTAGTGTGTTAAAGTAGTTAGGTGTATGTTCAACTCCCGGCCTTTCCAAGTGTGTGTGTGTGTGTGTGTGTGTGTGTGTGTGTGTGTGTGTGTGTGTGTGTTTCCAGCTGCCTGGGGACACAGTAATGCTTTTAGATGCCTCACAACACATACATTCCCTATCGGCGTCTTTGCCTTTGCGGATGATGTCACCCACCTAGAAGTATGCCTCTGGGAGTGCTGTGTTCAGTAATCTCAGTTGCGCATTCTGTAAATGCGTAATGCTGTAGTGTGATAAGGTAGTTAGGTGTATGTTCAACTCCCGGCCCTGCCAAGTGTGTGTGTGTGTGTGTGTGTGTTTCCAGCTGCCTGGGGCCACAGTAATGCTTTTAGATGCCTCACAACACATACATTCCCTATCGGCGTCTTTGCCTTTTCGGATGATGTCACCCACCTAGAAGCATGCCTCTGGGAGTGCTGTGTTAAGTAATCTCGGTAGCGCGTTCTGTAAATGCGTAATACTGTAGTGTGTTAAAGTAGTTAGGTGTATGTTCAACTCCCGGCCCTTCCAAGTGTGTGTGTGTGTGTGTGTGTGTGTGTGTGTGTGTGTGTGTGTGTGTGTTTCCAGCTGCCTGGGGACACAGTAATGCTTTTAGATGCCTCACAACACATACATTCCCTATCGGCGTCTTTGCCTTTTCGGATGATGTCACCCACCTAGAAGTATGCCTCTGGGAGTGCTGTGTTAAGTAATCTCGGTAGCTGCTCTGTAAATGCGTAATGCTGTAGTGTGTTAAAGTAGTTAGGTGTATGTTCAACTCCGGCCCTTCCAAGTGTGTGTGTGTGTGTGTGTGTGTGTGTGTGTGTGTGTGTGTGTGTGTGTGTGTGTTCCAGCTGCCTGGGGACACAGTAATGCTTTTAGATGCCTCACAACACATACATTCCCTATCGGCGCCTTTGCCTTTCGGATGATGTCACCCACCTAGAAGTATGCCTCTGGGAGTGCTGTGTTAAGTAATCTCGGTAGCGTTCTGTAAATGCGTAATGCTGTAGTGTGTTAAAGTAGTTAGGTGTATGTTCAACTCCTGGCCCTTCCAAGTGTGTGTGTGTGTGTGTGTGTGTGTGTGTGTGTGTGTGTGTGTGTGTGTGTGTTTCCAGCTGCCTGGGGACACAGTAATGCTTTTAGATGCCTCACAACACATACATTCCCTATCGGCGTCTTTGCCTTTGCGGATGATGTCACCCACCTAGAAGTATGCCTCTGGGAGTGCTGTGTTCAGTAATCTCAGTAGCGCGTTCTGTAAATGCGTAATGCTGTAGTGTGTTAAAGTAGCTAGGTGTATGTTCAACTCCTGGCCCTTCCAAGTGTGTGTGTGTGTGTGTGTGTGTGTGTTTCCAGCTGCCTGGGGACACATTAATGCTTTTAGATGCCTCACAACACATACATTCCCTATCAGCGTCTTTGCCTTTGCGGATGATGTCACCCACCTAGAAGTATGCCTCTGGGAGTGCTGTGTTCAGTAATCTCGGTAGCACGTTCTGTAAATGCGTAATGCTGTAGTGTGTTAAAGTAGTTAGGTGTATGTTCAACTCCCGGCCCTTCCAAGTGTGTGTGTGTGTGTGTGTGTGTTTCCAGCTGCCTGGGGACACAGTAATGCTTTTAGATGCCTCACAACACATACATTCCCTATCGGCGTCTTTGCCTTTTCGGATGATGTCACCCACCTAGAAGTATGCCTCTGGGAGTGCTGTGTTAAGTAATCTCGGTAGCGCGTTCTGTAAATGCGTAATGCTGTAGTGTGTTAAAGTAGTTAGGTGTATGTTCAACTCCCGCCTCTTCCATGTGTGTGTGTGTGTGTGTGTGTGTGTGTGTGTGTGTGTGTGTTTCCAGCTGCCTGGGGACACAGTAATGCTTTTAGATGCCTCACAACACATACATTCCCTATCGGCGTCTTTGCCTTTGCGGATGATGTCACCCACCTAGAAGTATGCCTCTGGGAGTGCTGTGTTCAGTAATCTCAGTAGCGTTCTGTAAATGCGTAATGCTGTAGTGTGTTAAAGTAGCTAGGTGTATGTTCAACTCCTGGCCCTTCCAAGTGTGTGTGTGTGTGTGTGTGTGTGTGTGTGTGTGTGTGTGTGTTTCCAGCTGCCTGGGGACACATTAATGCTTTTAGATGCCTCACAACACATACATTCCCTATCGGGCCTTTTGCCTTTGGATGATGTCACCTACCTAGAAGTATGCCTCTGGGAGTGCTGTGTTCAGTAATCTCGGTAGCGCGTTCTGTAAATGCGTAATGCTGTAGTGTGTTAAAGTAGTTAGGTGTATGTTCAACTCCCGGCCCTTCCAAGTGTGTGTGTGTGTGTGTGTGTTTCCAGCTGCCTGGGGACACAGTAATGCTTTTAGATGCCTCACAACACATACATTCCCTATCGGCGTCTTTGCCTTTTCGGATGATGTCACCCACCTAGAAGTATGCCTCTGGGAGTGCTGTGTTAAGTAATCTCGGTAGCGCGTTCTGTAAATGCGTAATGCTGTAGTGTGTTAAAGTAGTTAGGTGTATGTTCAACTCCCGGCCCTTCCAAGTGTGTGTGTGTGTGTGTGTGTGTGTGTGTGTGTGTGTGTGTGTGTGTTTCCAGCTGCCTGGGGACACAGTAATGCTTTTAGATGCCTCACAACACATACATTCCCAATCGGTGTCTTTGCCTTTTCGGATGATGTCACCCACCTAGAAGTATGCCTCTGGGAGTGCTGTGTTAAGTAATCTCGGTAGCGCGTTCTGTAAATGCGTAATGCTGTAGTGTGTTAAAGTAGTTAGGTGTATGTTCAACTCCCAGCCCTTCCAAGTGTGTGTGTGTGTGTGTGTGTGTGTGTGTGTGTGTGTGTGTGTGTGTGTGTGTGTGTGTGTGTGTGTTTCCAGCTGCCTGGGGACACAGTAATGCTTTTAGATGCCTCACAACACATACATTCCCTATCGGCGTCTTTGCCTTTGCGGATGATGTCACCCACCTAGAAGTATGCCTCTGGGAGTGCTGTGTTCAGTAATCTCAGTAGCGCGTTCTGTAAATGCGTAATGCTGTAGTGTGTTAAAGTAGCTAGGTGTATGTTCAACTCCTGGCCCTTCCAAGTGTGTGTGTGTGTGTGTGTGTGTGTGTGTGTGTGTTTCCAGCTGCCTGGGGACACATTAATGCTTTTAGATGCCTCACAACACATACATTCCCTATCGGCGTCTTTGCCTTTGCGGATTATGTCACCCACCTAGAAGTATGCCTCTGGGAGTGCTGTGTTCAGTAATCTCGGTAGCGCGTTCTGTAAATGCGTAATGCTGTAGTGTGTTAAAGTAGTTAGGTGTATGTTCAACTCCCGGCCCTTCCAAGTGTGTGTGTGTGTGTGTGTGTTTCCAGCTGCCTGGGGACACAGTAATGCTTTCAGATGCCTCACAACACATACATTCCCTATCGGCGTCTTTGCCTTTGCGGATGATGTCACCCACCTAGAAGTAAGCCTCTGGGAGTGCTGTGTTCAGTAATCTCAGTAGCGCATTCTGTAAATGCGTAATGCTGTAGTGTGTTAAAGTAGCTAGGTGTATGTTCAACTCTTGGCCCTTCCAAGCGTGTGTGTGTGTGTGTGTGTGTGTGTGTGTGTGTTTCAGCTGCCTGGGGACACATTAATGCTTTTAGATGCCTCACAACACATACATTCCCTATCGGCGTCTTTGCCTTTGCGGATTATGTCACCCACCTAGAAGTATGCCTCTGGGAGTGCTGTGTTCAGTAATCTCGGTAGCGCGTTCTGTAAATGCGTAATGCTGTAGTGTGTTAAAGTAGTTAGATGTATGTTCAACTCCCGGCCCTTCCAAGTGTGTGTGTGTGTGTGTGTTTCCAGCTGCCTGGGGACACAGTAATGCTTTTAGATGCCTCACAACACATACATTCCCTATCGGCGTCTTTGCCTTTGTGGATGATGTCACCCACCTTGAAGTATGCCTCTGGGTGTGCTGTGTTCTGTAATCTCGGTAGCGCGTTCTGTAAATGCGTCATGCTGTAGTGTGATAGGGTAGTTAGGTGTAAATTCGATTCCCAGGCCTGCCAGATGTGTGTGTGTGCTCCCATCCGCCTGGGAACTCAGGTTATGCTTTTAGATGCTTTGCAACACAGATATATCCTGCTGACGTCTTTATCTTTGTGGATGTTGACACGCACCTAGTAGAATGCCTGTGTGTCTGCTGTGTTTAGTAATCTCGGTAGCGTGTTCTGTAAATGTGTCATGCTGTAGTGTGATAGGGTAGTAATGTGTAGGTTCGATTACCAGCCCTGCCACATGTGTGTGTGTGTATGTCTGTATCTCTCTGTGTGTGTATATATATATATATATATATATATATATATATATATATATATATATATATTTATGTATATATAATCTATTTTCTGCCCATAACTCTGCTCTTGCATGGACAGCTGACTGTTTCATGTATCGCATATTTGCATAGCTTTCACATACCAATGGGGTATGTTGCAAATCCCAACATTGTCCATGCAACGTCCATATTACAGGCGGTGTTACACGCCCTTACAGGCATTTGCTGTATATCTTGGCAGACATCTATCCTTGCTATACTCTCACTGTACTCGTACACACCGGAGGCTTCATGTATCATGGCCTAGTTTTGCTGTGTGCATGGCTGTGGGTATGTCCCACTATCATCATTTGTAAAGGTGACAGCCCTATAGGTACTTCATGTAGACTGCTGTGTCATTTGACATGTCAGCACATACCTGTGGACAGTACTGAACGTCCTACTGCAGCGCATTTCATATCTTCTGCATTATCTTGCAGTCGATATTGCTGTTTCCTCACACATGTATCTGTTTCTGATCATACCACTCCACCTCCTAGAGCAAATTTCTGGACAACACCTTATCTGATAGTGGGACACATAGGGGCAGTATTGACATGTTGCTCTTACAAACGTAGATAGTTGACACAATAATAGGTTTTGCATTAGTATGGCTTTTCTGTCGGATTTGGTGTCTTAATCACATGTTTGTCATTATTTCATGACTTCAGTTATCAGGAATGTGCCAGAATGTTACTGATGTTATGTGGAACACACCAAACATATGAGTCAGAACTCTGCACATTCTGCGTAAATCTGTACAGTTGCGGAGTATGTGTCTGATACAAGATATCAACTTTCTGACACCAATACACACACTGTATGGTGGCATCACAGGCCACATGCCATCACATTTATATTGCAGGACACACCCACCCAGACAGTTGTATTCCTCACACAGGCCAACAGCTGCTTATCCACACTAATTGGTCTATCATGTACAGTATGTGTGCGCCGGTATTTGCGCTTTCCGTCAGTGGCAGAGCTCACGTACGAGTATGGGGGACTGGACATTGTTACGGTGACACTGCATGACACCCTGAGGGACACATTACTTTTGTGTCTATTAACCTTCCACATTGACATTCACAAGGCATACGTTGTCATTCACATTTGTCAGAGTACATGCGTATGACTTGTACATGTTTTCTCATTTGTCCTGATGTCTTTCTTCTCACCTGTCCACCTAGTATCACTAGTTCTGTACATGTATTTTGGACAGGTTACCTTCATACCCCTAACCTGTACACATTATGGGTAAACGCCCTGATGTTTGACCTTTGCCCTTGTTACATTTGTCATAGTAATGTGCCTTTCTGGTAAATTGCTGGCAAGGCATTACGAACTGTGCGGTTAGATAATAGTGACTGACATTTACATTACATGATTTCATGTACTATGCCTTAGTGCAGCTGTGTTATTCTGACAGTTTGCCAGTTATGGGTACCATCTTGGTCGTACGCATGTCCATCCATGATAATCGCCTACATGACACTGATATAGGGCCCTACATATTGCCAAAATGGTTTACGAAATATCCAGTGGATGGTTTGCCCCATTATTGAGAATATAGGCGTGTGCTATACCCACATCACTCCACGGGGCGGGCCTACGAAATCTCTGCCAAACAACACCTAGGCCCATTTCTGCATACCCATGATTCCCATACCTGACAACCCTCTACAGTACCCATTACACATGTTTAATGTGTGCGGTACTGAAGTGTGGGGACACTTATATGCACTCCCCACTCTCTGGATATCAGTTCGTACGTCATACAGTCTATCGACACATGTGTCATCACCCTTGCACCTGCTACTGTTGCATGTACAGCTATATCGTATTTGCTGAGGTCACTTATTTTGCGTCAATGTCGGTTGACACTACGTATGGATCAATTTTTGGGGTCCTGCAATGGACACCTATCGGCATGTTTAAAGTGTAGAACTTGCCGGACTGTCACTTTCTGGCCAATGGTTTGGAATGCAGCGGTTTATTCACCTTTCGTGCATGTCTGTTTGTCTACCCATATTAGCTATAACGTGGCCTATTTATGTACATATGTCATATCTACGGGACATATGTTTGTTGTGTATACATATATACATGTACAATCCTCATTTCATAACTTGCTTTGGTTTACGTCTGTGGATTATGTGTATACACATATATCTATATCCATACCATACCTTTCCACTGTACAGATTGTCGCAGAGTGTACAGCTGGTTGCCTCTTTATCTTCGGTGTGTTTTACATAAACCTGTGTCTATCTGGCAATGTAGTGGCATTTCATTTGAGACTTACGGTGGGGAATACTGGCAAGCAGTTCAGGTTACGACTGCATACCCTTCAGAGAATCCATGCTACTGACACACCCGTTATTCTATCCACTTTCTATGTTTGTTCTGGCACATATCTGGGGTTTGTCCCTATTTGTACTGGTAGTTTGCATGCCTTTGTCCGGTTTCATACTTTATGGGGTTAACAGGTTTGAGCCATGTATAACTAACGTGGGGGAAACAGCATTCATTTACTATGCTGTGAGCGGATCACACACGCACAGGCGCACTTGCATTTCCTTATTTTGGGTTACGTGCAGGCGCGCATGCATATCCTTATGGTAGGTTACATATGTTTACTAAGTCTTTGTGCTTACGTGGGCTTTATTACTTGTGACAGTACCAGTATATTATCTGTAATCCGGTTAATGGACGTATGCGAAACACACGTTCACCTTTACATATTTAACTGTCTGTACAGCACAGACGCATTCATTACACTTTCACATTATATGTGCTGTAGTCGTAGTTGAACCGGGACTGCATTCACGTTGGCCAGATGCTGTAACCACTATACGTTTGGTGTTCTGACTCATTTATATGCATACCCATAGTACATAGCTACATTAATATATGCCTCACCGCTTCATTTACAATGCAGGCATCCATTCTCCTGCTGGGAAAAATGCGGTACTACATGTTACACATTCCCTATTCCCTACTGCTCTGGTCCCAAGCTGCATATTTAATCACTGCAGGGATATTCAGAACCCCAAGGCTTATAGTCCTGACACATACAGGTCTTTAATTGTCAGGGTGTTCAAGTGGTGATCTGGGTTTAGGCTTGTCCGCCTGGTGAACAGAACTGCCCTGACCATGTTCAAATGTCAGACAAAGCACATGGACAGGGTTTGTCCATTTTAAACATTTTATCTGTGTTTACAGACACAGGTGTTTGGGCACCTGTCAGCAGCTTATAATGTTGGCAATACATAATATGGGTGGGGGTGGTTACAATACATAATACACGGTGAGTGGTGTTCCCATTCACATTTGACTATTTCCTGTATTCATTCTTACGAGGATTATTATTTTGCACATGACTTAACTATGAATTAACTACAGGTATGCAGTAGTACAGTCAACATATGTGATGGTTTGTTACAGTATAAATGTATAGACCTCTGTAATGCTGGGGACTACCCCACATCCTTCCCAACATTTCATGCTTATGTACATGCTATTATTCTGTGAACTTTCGAAGTTTGTGAGAGCAGTAATTACATCTGTCCCTATTTGTCCACCCATCCTTTTAGGCTTTGTCCAGATTTTGTTGCTGTAATAGGTTGAGAGGTGGTGTCAGTATGTGATTGAGTTGAATATATACTGTCGATAATTCAGTGGGGAGTAGGGTTACCATTTGTTCCTCTTTGCGAGGGGAGGTCCCACTTTGGACAGTTGTGTCCTGCAATGAAACCTAAGACATGGCAAATGTCCTGTGATTTTAAGACAAAAATATATTTCTTATTTTCTTTACTAGCTGCATGATACAGGTATTTTGTATCTGGTACACATAACTATTATTTGGGATAGCATAAGCTATTCAAATGCTATGGAATAAGCTTTTATCTTGGCAATCAAGTGTAATTCTGTCCTTTGCACTGGCCGGGGGTATGTTTTATCCTGCAAATTCTCACATTTCTACAAGGGATGTCCCACCTTGGCCATCTGAACAGGTGGCAACTCTAGTGGGGTGACCTGCATGGTGGACAGCTGTTCCATCCTGCGTAGTATGTTTTGCATGTCTGTGTAGAAACTGAACAGTACCGTGACTACACATACATGTTTTGTCCAGATGTGTACAGTACTGGACACCGTGGCGTGTAAACAACTCTGAGGTTTCAACAGGTTACCTATCCCACGCGGGATGTACACACTTTTTGCCAAAACATGAACGCGCGGGCATTTTGATTTACGTAACTGTGATGGGATGTTTACAAATGTGGGATACATATTTGCAATCCTGACACTGCCTAGGACGATACTTCCTACTACATATGGGGAATACTCGCTATGTGTAGGTGTACGGCTGCACAAGGCTGGTAGCTGGATTTTGTGGACATTCGGACATGGGTGCGGGTTATGTGCTATACAGGGGTTGTTGCATATTGCATTTGCATGCATGGGTTCTGCTTTTGGATATCCCGGTTCCGCATATAGCATCCTATGTGTATGTGACGGTTACGTTCCTGTTCATGTGTATAGCACATTTTAATACACATATGTTTGTGTGTGTTTGGTATACAATTTGGACTGTCAGGTTTCTTTACGGTTGTTATATAGCCACAACTGCCCAGCTGTGTACTATCACTACCACTGTGGGACTGCTGGTGACCATACCCATGGGGCTAGACGTGTGTATTGGCGGCGCACTGACATGATGCGCTTCACTTCCACTGGGTATAACTACTGACAGTGCATTACATTACGGACACACGATTTTAAATATCATTTGTTCCATGGACGGAAACTCATATTGTGTTGCGTGCATTTCTGTTTGGTTCTCCATTTTGTGTGGCCGGGAACTGTCTTGCATGCTTTGCATACGTTTCATTATCCACGGACACTGATAGTTGTGATTACTATTGCAGGCAGGCTATAATATTCAGCAGTTTAGGTTGCTCATCACCAGCCGACATTGACATGCCTCCGGGCGCAGCTTAGTAACCCCCCATGCACTCGTGCATGTGTCCTATGCACGTGGATGTGGTGGCAGCACACCTTCATTAATATGCATATGGCGCTACTACACCATTTATATGCCGCACGGCCAGTGCAGGCCTTACACCGGCCTTGCGCCGAGCTTCATGAATCCGGGGGTCTGCTTATGCCCATGCACCAATCCTAACTAGTAACCCTCCTTTTAACCTCCCCTTCCCTAGCCACCCTGCCTCACAACGTCTGATCACTGCATTCCTTTTTCTGCAGGCTCTGGCTCACCCTTTGCCCTCCCCTTCCCTCCTCACTCAGTCTCTCAGACCTGTTATAACATGCTTAACACCTCACTTCATCTCATCTCCAAATACATATCCAACTGACTTACACCTAGCTTTCTCTCACTACTAGGAATACTACTTACTCATAGGTAGGTACTAGGCTATCTGCCCGAGGGCAATTATAAGCCTAGCCAGAGTGTGTCAGCTTTCACCGCCCCATTGATTAATTAACTGAGCCTCTGTCAAGAAGAGCAAATAAAGTGATCCCAGGGGTGTATTTTCTGTTTCCCATCCACTTGTCAAGGTTTCTTTTGAAGAGTGTTAGTGGGGGGGGGGGCTCTGCCTAATGTAATTAGGAATTTTGTTCCAAAGTATGGGGAGTCTCTGTGACAGGAATCTATCCCTCCAGCATGTTCTATTTATTGTTGTGGTGAGGTTTAGCTCACTAGAGTGAGTGGCTCGCAGTGACTTGTATTTCTTTAGGTGGAGCATGTCCATCAATTCTGAATTGGACATGGCTTTGTAAGTCAAGCAGAGATTACCTCTGAGTAAGCGATATGCCACTGAGTACAGCCAGAGTTTTTCCAGTCAGGCTGCATAGAACATATGTTTGAGGCCAGTAATCCTCTTGGTGAGGTACTTTTGTGGTCTTTCCAGCTGTTGAAAGTGTCTTGTGAGGTACATCCCAAATGGGGCATTGTACTCTATGACGGGTCTGATGAGTGACGAGCAGAGGGGCACTATAACCTCTTTATTTTTAGATGCGAACCCTTTAGTAATTAGATGGGCTACATAAAAGGATTTCCTAACTACTTTGGCAATATGATTGTCAAAGGAGAGATTACTCTCTACCTGGATCCCCAGATCTCTTATTACCTCTTCTGTATTAAGGGGGTTGCCACCTATGTGGTAATTCATGGGTGTTTTGTTTTTCCCAAATGGGATGACTATGCATTTTTTGGCATTTAGCTTGAGACCATGACTTTGACACCAGGCGTCTGTCTCAGTAAGGCCCTTTTGGAGAATGTCATCTCCTCTCTTACTCCTCTGTCTTCCCCTTCCATCCCATTAGCCCTTCTAGCTTGCTCCACCTTCGTGTACATCTTCTGCTTTATATCTGTTTGAGTTTAGTGCAATATTTGTATACAAGATTTAGATTTATGAGTTTAGAACAGTATCCGTTTGAGCTTAGTACTATCTGTATATACATCCTACCTTTATTCCTAGCCTCTAGCTAGATATTGGTATATCTGTTTATTACTATGTTTCATATTGTATGTATAGCTAATGTTTGCTGCAGTATGTATTATTTGCTATTGCATGCATATCCAATTGTTCTTCTTGTACTCTGCTGCTCACTTATTGTTCTGTGCAATTTTTCTCCCCGGGCCTCTGCTGAAAAAGGACCTGTGTCCAGTTGGAATTTACCAGTAAACAAATGTAAAATAAATAAATAAATAAAACTCTGATGACAACCCTCATTGGCATATCTCTCAAGTTTAACCTTTAGGTGGAAACATCCAGCTGGTCTTTGGGAGGTGGGAATAATACCACAAAAACATGTGGAGAACATGCAAATTCCACACATGCATAGGAGGGAGTTCAGGATCAAATACTGTACCTTCTGCTTGAATAAAGACATTACCCATTATGCCAACCTTGTCCAAGAGGAAAACAAAAGCATGACTTCTGTTACAGATGGATCAGTTTTCCAAGGAAAGATTCAAACTCTAAAAATAGATGTAATTTTTTTCTACTTTAATCATGTCTGTGGTAAACCAAACATATGGACCAGAGAATGGGAATGTGAAATTAAATATCTACCTAATTTAATTTTTTTTTGTCTATTCCTTCTAGCATGTCGAGGGATCAGTTGCTAGTGTCCTCTCCTGCTCAGCTGGTGAACCTGGGAATATTGAGGCAATGACAACCCTCTCCTCCTCCCACAAAACACAAATACATGCGAGAGATAACTACACGGCCAAACTGGAGGCTGAGCTCTCAACATAGGACTGGCAAGACCAGTCAGGAGGAGAAGGTTACCACACACACTATAGACCCAGTCTCACATATTACCATTACAACCTCAAATCATACACATAAACACACAAAGACATCTACCAAAACAGCAGAGGCCACCAAAGCAGACACCCAAAAAACCACCACCTCAGAACACAACACCTGCAACACATAGACCTCACAGTCAGAGTGTCAAACAGTCACAGCCCTTAAGGCCAAACACAATGCCAGACACACTAGTCATTGGTGACTCCATAGTCAGACACCACCAGACTGAGTAAGGAGAAGGCAGGTCTCTCAACAGCAGGTACAAATATGATTCAGTCATTGTCCACGCTGGTGTAAACGACCATGAAAAGAGACATTGAGGAGCTCTCTGATTATGTAGCCCAGACAGGTATGACCCTGACCTTGAGCAGTATCCTACCTTCACCAAGAATGATGCCACAATACAGAGATAAGATGATCAGCTTTAACAATTGGCTTAAACACTGGTGTCATTCAAAGGGGATCCAGTGTCTGTCTGCCTGGGATGACATGCTGGACAAGGCACGCTCGCAAAGGGACGGCTTGCACCTGTCACCCTGGGATTCCGGATATTGGCAAAGGCTCTTGCCACCCCATAGTGCCTTTTTAGGCAAGGCTCAAATTCTAAACCTACCACCCTAGAACACAAAAAGGAAAAAACTAAGGGTAATGCTGCTCAATGCCAGAAGTCTAAATCTCAAAATGCGAGGCCCTTCTCAGTATGGAGAACATCGATGTCTGTGCTGTGACAGAAACCTGGTTCAAGGCTCCTGAGAGCACCCCGCTATCAGGTTTTACCTCATATCATGCCCGCCCCAAAATCTGGACAATATATCCATATTCATCAAGGACACCCACACCTCAAGACTGGTGGCAGATGCATCGGAGACCATCCAGGTGCAATTAACCATAGGCAAGACTGCTCTGCCAATTGTAGCATGTTACAGGCCACCCTCACAAACTCAGGAACCTCACATGGCCTTCCTCAAAACACTAGAGGGATAAATGTATCACCAAACACCATCATACTAGGTGACTTCAATACCCTAATATAGACTGGGAACACTACTCAAGCCCAAACACCCTAGCCCAAAAGTTCCTGGAATTCATAAACTCAAATCCCATGGAACAACTAGTCACCATCCCCACAAGAGGAGATAACATACTTGATCTCATCATCACGAACATGGGAGCACAATGTTCAACACCGAGGGTACCCCTCACTGGTGAGATCAGACCACAACTAATCTCGCTGGAGGTCCTCATCCCACCCCACCTGAAATAAAAAGACCACAGTAAAGAACTTCTCAAAAGCGCTTCACACTTCTAAAGACTAGTGACAAATGCCTTCTACCAGCACCTGCAGGACTGCATGGATAAGGCAATCCCAAGCAAAACAAAGACTCTTTGTACCAAAGGCAAGCATCCAGTCTGGTGGACCCCAGCCATAAACAAACTCTACAACAAAAGGAGGAAGCTACTACAAGATAGAGCAAAATCCTTAAAAGGTAAGACACCCTTGATCACTATAAGTAAAAACTAAGAGCTCTCATAAAATCATCCAAAGCAAATTTCGAGAGAAAAATAGCTAAAGACTCAAAAGACAATCATAAGGCCTGAAACCTGGGAGGAAACTCCCAGATATGCTCAGAGCTAGTTCAAAATGATGTGAAGATTACTGATCCTACAGACATTGCCAACATACTGGCTGACAGGTTCAGTGCAAACTTCTCCCCTCCCCAAAGGAGAGATATCTATACCAAACGATTGCAGCCCCCAAACATCTCCAGCGCCCAAGTGAGAACTGCTCCAAAAACACAGCATCCATGGGACCTGATGGTGTCCCCGGCTGTGTGCTCCATGAACTCAATGAGGAATTAAACCCACAGCTAGGACAGCTGTTTAATCAAAGTCTTACCTCTGGATCGGTGCCTCCACCGACCCTGGAAATTACCGCCCATTAGCTTGACAAGCCTTATCTGCAAAGCCATGGAGAGGATCATAATGGACCTCATAAATAAAGACATAGGGAATTTGCAGACTTTGGATCCAACCCAGTTTGGCTTTGTCAAAGGCAGATCATGCCTTTTAAACTTGGTTGACTTTCACCTAACAGTCACCAAAGCCATTGATGAGGGAAAGGCAGTCCATACAGCCTACCTCGATCTGGCTAAGGCCTTCGATACAATACCCCATTCGGGTATCATTGAAAAACTCATCAGCTTAAATGTCAACCCATACATCACAAGATGGGGTGACAGAACCCACAGGGTCAGAGCTGCTGGCGCCATGTCAGACTCAAAGCCTGTCACAAGTGGTGTCCCACAGGGCTCAGTCCTGGGCCCACTCTTGTTTGGCATCTACTTTTCTGAAGTACAAGCAAACACAGGAGGGTTATGACAAAGTTTGCAGATGACTGCAAACTGGGCGCCATAGTAGAAAACACATCTGACACAGATATCCTTCAGAAGGGTCTCACAGAAACGGATAACTGGTGCCAGAGCCAAAAGTTAAATGCCAAAAAAAACAAGGTTACCCCTAGCTACCAAATAGGTGGCAATCCACTGAGCACAGAAGAAGTTATCAGGGACCTGGGGACCCAGGTTGATAGTAGTCTGTCATTCACAACCCATGTAGCTAAAGTAGTTAGGAAGACCTTCTACATTGCCCACCTTATCATGAAGGGATTCTCATCTAGATCAAGGGAGGTCATAGTCTCCTTTACTCATCACTCATCAGACCAATGATTGAGTACAATGCCCCATTCGGAATGTATCTGACCCGACACTTGCAGCAGCTGGAGAGGCCACAAAGTTCCTCACCAAAAGGATAAAGGGTCTCAAAAATCTGTCCTATGCTGCCCGACTGAAAGAACTCGCTCAGAGGTGACCTTTGCCTAACATACAAGGCCATGTCAAACCCAGATTTGATGAATATGCTTCACCTCAAAAATCTAGATCCATCAGAGCCAGGAGGGATAGATTCATCACCCAAAGACTCCCTATGCTGTGGAACAAATGTGAGGCAGAGCACTCGCTGGCCTTGTTCAAGAGAAATCTTGACCAATGGATGGGAATTACCTCAGTGTCACTGAGAGGCACAGAAAAATAATGGGTATAGTTCGGGCTAGGCTTGTAAATGCCCTCGGGCAGATAGCCTAGTATGAACCTATGAACCTATGAACCTAACCTAAGGGTTTGTAATATATTATTTTTTCAGATGGGTATTCTACAAATGCAACACCTGGAGCTGCTACCTCCATATATCCTCAAAATATGAGAGCCAAGACTGTGAAGTGTTTGAATTATAATGGTACAAGAAAGATACTTCCCATCAGTGAGAGACAGTGGCATATTCATATTGGAAGTATCTTCTAAGGAACAATCGAAACAAATAAGGATGTAGATGCCAACTACAGTGCAACATAGGAAGAAAACAGAAGGTGGTGGCTATTGCAAAATGAAATGGGAACTGTTAGAAAGCAATGCAGCCAGCAGTAAGGAGTCCAACAAATGAAGCATTAACATCAGATATGTTATAACAGAAACTGACATTCAGTAAAAATGTGCAACTTCCCACGAAATAGAGATGGCATCTTTAAATATACAGAATTAAATAATACAGTTAAAGAAGAAAAAGGAATTACTGATATAAACGAACGGATGCACGTGTTTCAGAGGATAATAGAAAACAGTGCTCAAAAATGAAAATGGTCTTAAAGACAATGTGCCCCAAGCCACCATGATGAACAACCATAGGGCTGCCACAAAATGGTACTGGCCTCTTCTCATGGCAGCTTACTTACATGGCAGAGAAGAAGGCAGCGTGTTCTAAATGACTGCAGTAAAGCAAGCTGGGATGGGTGTTTGGTACAGGTAATAAATGCATTCATTGTAGACATCATGATACCACCCATGGCTTTTTAACTGAATACTGGTTCTGTACTCAAGCCCCTTCAGTAACTGCCGATCATGCCACTCCCACCATCAGCATGACCTTTACCCAGGGCAGCCCTGCCCTACCCAAGTTATGGCTCTGAGATAACCTGCGCTGCCATAGATTGCATGTGAGATTGTACAACCCCTCCATACCCACCTTCCTCATCAAGAGTCCTCAATTTGTCCATGTTCTCTTCAGTGCCACTAAGAAGTCCTTCTGTCCCGCTCCTGGAATTCATTACATTAGTCCATAGCCCTCATTATGAAGAAGTGCTTTCACAGATCCAAGAAAGAGTTGATGGCAACAGTCTTTTTCTAATGCCCCTCCTCCTCTGTCTTCTTTGTTTAGGGTGATTACCTTCACATCTCAGCAACATGAACCTGAGGACCAGTGTTTCATCTCCTTGCCTTTTGTGACCTCTGGTAAAAAAGAGATCAGACTCTTCTTGGATCTCGTTATATCATTTCCTTTCCAACCCACACTCCCTTGTTGCATCTTTTCTCTGGACTGTTTCTATCAGCCTAATGTCCATTGTCGATCTTTTTCTACAGCCTGCACAACTCCTCATAACTTTTACAATTTGCCCTGACAAGGGCCCAGTGAGGCAGGCATATTACATTTCTAAAGAAAACATAGCTTGGTGAATGTTGCAGCTGCATTCACTGCTGAATTTGGTACAGAAAAGAGTTGTAAAAACAGCCTGACATTTTTAGAACAATCATAGCCAAAAATTAATTGAAATTGTTTGTTTCCTGACTTTATTTCATGATAAAATAGCAATTAGATGATAACAGATAATATTTTGAAGTAACATTCATTTAAAGTTTATAGGTTATTACTAAGCTAACTGCCCTTGCGAGCCGAGCCATCTTAAGCCTAGCAAATTATCCCTTGTGAGAATCAAAACTTGCATCTTGTGTTTGTAAGGCAAACACCTTAACCATTAGGCCACCCTCCTTCATTTTCACCTTCTATATTCATTCTACAAGGCTGTGCAAAATGCAGCAGCTCTCTAACATATTATCAAAGCTTGATTTAATGTGTAAAACAATTAGATATTCTAACTCTCTTTTAACTATTAGCAATGGTCTTATTGAAAATAGACATAAAAACAGAATACAAACCGACCCACATAGAACTTACTTAAAATGCTTCTCTCACACATGAAAACAATGTCTTCAAAAGCTTTCTACTCTCTCAGTTACATAAAAAAAAATAATTTAGTAAACCTAAAAAACATATTAGAATATCTGGCTGAAAAGAAGAATAAAACAAGAAGGCATTGTAGCTACCCTTCAAACACGTTTACTTCAAGCCTTAAAACAAACGCGGTCTATACACTAATTTTGAAAGGGATCGCAGAGCTTTAAAACATCCATCAAGCTGACAAATTAAATTGTTGTGCATTATAGCTAAACTGTTATATTTTGCAGGAAACAAGTAACTGTACCAAACTGTCCAGTCAGAGCTGTGTGCTACTACTTCAAAAGAGCCCTACAACAAAACAAAACCCTTAACAGCAAAGCAAAAGTTAAATAGCAGAGGCATAAATAAAGTTTTATTGCTGTATTCTTCTAGACTAAGTTGCTAGAAATGAAGATCAGAGTTGTGACTGGTATTGGGCAGGGAGGGGGGTGGGGGGTTGGCTACCCTGGTTGGAAGCTGTTAGATGGCATTAACACTAAGTGTTGAAAGAGCACAATTTCAGGACTGGCATTCACTTAAAAAGCAGCAGGTGATATTGCAGCTTCACAAATGAATGCTAATACTGTAAGTATTTTATTTCTTTTAACCTGTGTAGAAATTTTGGGTATATTACATAAAAAACAATTAATCTTTCCTATCCTCAACAGTCCACTTTATTTACTCTATTCCTATTATATCCAATCATTTTTTGTAGACTGCTATTTTCATCTGCCTCAGTGGAGAGGGGTTACAGTTAGTCTAGGGGGAAATTACAGACCAGTTACCTCATCTGCCCCCATAAGGAAAATAGTGGAGAAACATTCATAATTCAATAAATACCTTTTGGAATATTATCTAATGCTCAGGTAATATTAACTATAGCACGGAATGAAATGAAAACCCATGGCACCTTAATTCACCCTAATTCAAAAACACTAAGGAATGTCCCTTCTGCCTTATTCATGTGGCCTTAAGGTTGATAGTTGAGCAAAAGGTTGCATTGGATGAAACCCTCAAAAGAAAAACAGACATGGGATTTGTGTGATTTTTGAACAATGAGTGGGAGTCAGCTTCAACTATGCTTACATTGTACTTGGATGTCTGATAAAGATTCAGATGCTGACATCAAATGTTTACTATATTAAGTCTCCTTACTAAATCTGTTCTAAAGAGTAGGGATGTATCTTACCTGCACAGCCATTTTCCTGTGACTACCCAAAAGTCTGACTCCAGAAAACACATTTCCTAGTAGTATATTTAAAAATAGATTGAATCCATTTTCTCCCAGATGCCTGTACTGAACCCTAGGCCTCTGACGTTGATACACTCGTCACAAGCCAAACTCATCTGTACACCATACATCATGCATGTCGCACAAATGTACAGTCATACATATGCACATTGTTTTGTATGAGGGTTCTTTGCCATCATAGCCACCAATATTAATATCTTAGCTCTGAGGTCACTGTTGCCATGGAAAGAAGCACATGGTATGTCGAGGAGTTATACAAAAGTACAACAGACAGCAGACCATTCACATAACTCACTCCAAATTCAGATGCATGCACCTACATAATATAAATACAATTCACAACTCAACAAAAGAGATTAAAGCTGTGAGTTACTATCATTCATCCAACAGAACTGCATTTGAAGACCAAGGACATTGTTGCACTTCTATGTGCCTCAGCAAATCACTTAACCAAACAGGTGCTCCGGGATAATAATAAAACAAGTAATTTAGATCTAGTGAGCTTAATACTTTGGATTAAAAAGACTAACAGTCACAGCAGCAAATATCATAAAAAAGACTAAATGGTCAAAAAGGACAGAAAAAAGTGAAATATGTACTTTTTTTTTCTTCAGGGAGGGAACAAGCAGTAAGCCAATCAAAAGTGGGGATTTTGAATTTCAGTTACAAAAATTTTGACAAAATGGCAGTGCCTCAAAAAACTTAAAAATGATATAGAAAAACAATAGAAATACATAGGTTCATAGGTAGGTATTAGGCTATCGGCTCAAGGGCCTAAGTAAGCCATGGCAACAAGGTTCCCTAGCTTACGCCACCCAAAAAAGTTATTTTCCTGTGCCCCTGTCGAGCAGAGCCACATAAGTGATCCCCGGTGTGTACTTCCTATTTCCCATCCACTCATCAAAATTTTTCTTGAAGAGTGCTAATGAGGAACTTTGCTTGACATAGATGGGTAGCTTGTTCCAGAGTATGGGAAGTCTCTGGGACAGGAATCTATCCCTCCAGCATGTTCTGTTTATTGTGGTGACAAGGTTTAGGTCCCTAGAGCATCTAGCTTGGAGGGATTGGGATTTCTTTAGGTGTAGCATGTCTAACAGCTCTGGGTTTGACATAGCTTTATATGTTAGGCAGAGATTACCTCAGAGTAGGCGATATGCTATGGAGTAAAGCTGGATTTGTTTTGGGACGGTCAGTGTAGGGCACCTGTTTGAGGCCAGTAATCCTCTTTGTGAGGTACTTCTGTGACCTTTCCAGCTCCTGCAGATGTCTTGTGAGGTACATTCCAAAAAGGACGTTGTACTATATAATGAGTCTAATGAGTGTCGAGTAGAGAGGAACAATGACCTCTTTTTTCCTGGATGAGAACCCTTTTGTGATGAGGTGTGCCACATAGAAGGATTTCCTGACTACTGTGGCGATGTGACTATCAAAGGAGAGACTACTGTCCACCTGGGTCCCAAGGTCTCTTATCACACATTTGGCATTAAGTAGACTGCCACCTATGTGGTAGTTCATGGGTATAGAGTTTATACCAAAGGGGATGACAATGCACTTTTTGGCATCGAGCTTGAGGCCATGGCTCTGACACCAGGCATCTTTCTCAGTGAGGCCCTTCTGTAGGAAGTCCACATCCTTTGGGGACTTGACTTTGGCTCCTAGTTTGCAGTCATCTGTGAACATCATTAGCCAAAGGCCTTCTGTGTTAGCCTGTACTTCAGAGAAGTAGATATCAAACAGGAGAGGTCTCAGGACTGAACCCTGTGGTACTCCACTTGTCACTAGTTTGAAGTCAGATTTGGAGTCTGCAACTTTTACAGTGTGGGTCCTGTCAGTGAGCCAGTTGGCAACCCATCTTGTGACATAGGGATTTATACCTAGTTTAGTGAGTTTAGCTATAATTCCAGAATGGGGGATGGTGTTGAAAGCCTTGGCGAGGTCAAGATAGGCTGTGTGAACCACCTTACCTTCATCTATGGCTTTGGTAACTGCCTCAAAGAAGTTGATCAGGTTCAGGAGGCATGATCTGACTTTCACAAACCCAAATTGGGTGGGGTCCAGAGTTTGGAGGTTACCAATGTCTTTGTTTATGAGTTCCATGATGATACATTCCATGGCCTTACAGGCCAGGCTCATCAGGTTAATAGGGCGATAGTTCCCGGAATCAGCGTTGGCTCCCCCTTTGTGGAGTGGGATAACTGTTGCTGTGTGCCATTCAGTGGACACAAAGCCTGACATGAGACTATGATTGAATATGGTGCTTAGGTGGGGAGACAGTTCGTTCTGAAGTTTGTGTAAAATGCAGCCTGGGTTGTTGTCCGGTCCCATAGATGCTATGTTTTTGGCTTTAGAGAGTGCAGCGTTTACCTGTGTAGTTGTGATTACAGGGACTCTGCATTCTTCCTGTATAGATATGGACCCTTTAGGGGTGAGATGGGGTAAAGTTAGCACTGAACCTATCTGCCAGGATGTTGGCAGTATCAATTGGTTCTGTAATTTTCATGCCGTTGTCCTGTAACTCAGAGCAGATCTGGGTGTTGCCATTGAGATTCTTGACATAGCTATAGAATGCTTTGTGGTTGTCCTTAAAATCAGTGGTGACTTTGTTTTCATAGATAGCTTTAGAGGATCTTATAAGGGATCTCAGCTTTTTACTGAGGTTGACCAGGGAGCTCCTCCACTCATGGGATTTTACTCTCTTTTGCAACAGTTTCTTCCTTCTGTTGTAGAGTTTGTTTATGGCAGGGGACCACCAGATTGGTTTGGGATAGGACGATCCATGCACTCGTGTAAGTGCTTATAGAGTGCATTTGTGTAGGATTCCGCAGTCGTAACTGTATTGTCCATCTGCATGGGTGTCATGAAGTTCACCACTTCTGTCTTAAGAAGCATGAAGTTGGCTTTGGAGAAATTTTTTACCATGGTTTCCTTAATGGGAGGTGGGGGCGGGATGTGGATATGTAAGGTGATTAGCTTATGGTTAGATCTGACCAACGAGGAGTTGACTTCAGGTGTGGAACACCGATCACTCATGTTGGAAATTACTAGGTCTAGGATACTGTTGCCCCGGGTGGGGGTGTGGATAAGTTGATCCAGGGCATTGGAATTTATGAATTCCAGAAAGCGTTGAGCGAAGGAGATGATACATGAGTAGTTTTCCCAGTTAATGGTGGAGTAGTTGAAATCGCCCATTATTAGGGTGTTTGGTTGAACCCTAATATTTTCCAGTATATCGAGAAAAGAGGAGTGGGAATCCTGGGGCATGGTGGGGGATCTGTAGCAAGCTACACTTTGGATTTCAGTTTTTCCCAGAGTTAGTTGCACTTGGATAACCTCGGATTCATTATGCTGAGCAACTAGCCAGGAGGTGTGGATATCCTTAATAAATATGGACAAACCTCCACCTTTGGTGTTCCGATCCAGGTTAGATGGCTGAAAAGTGTGGTATGAGTTATAGCCTGGTAATGCAGGGGTGCTCTCTGGAGCCGTGAACCAGGTCTCAGTCACTGCACAGATATCGATGTTCTCCATTTTAAGGAGTGCCTCGAGGGAGTGCATTTTGAGATTTAGACTTCTAGCATTGAGCAGCATTACCCTCAGTTTTTGCTTGCCTGTTCCTGTTATGGTGGTGAATTTGTCATTTGAACCTTGCCTAAAAAAGGCACTATGGGGGCGGCAAGAGCCTTAGCCAGTATCCGGAATCCCAGGGATGACAGGTGCAGGCCATCTCTGGCAAAGCATTGTGGTCTGCTGACCATGTCATTCCATGCAGACAGATACTGGATCCCCTTAGAATGACACCAGAAGCTTAGCCAATTGTTGAAGTCAATCATTTTGTCCTTGTACTGAGGTATCATTCTGGGTGATGGCAGGATGCAACTCAGGGCTAGGGTCATACCAGTCTGGGCTACAAGATCGGAGAGCTCTTCCATGTCTCTTTTCATGCAGTCCAGGGAGGTACGTCTCAGGTGATTCACACCAACATGGACAATGACAGAGTCATATTTGTACTTGTTGTGGAGTGACCTTAGTGCGTGGGTTATGTGGTGGATCCTGACATCCGACAGGCAGCTGACAGTAACCTTCTTCTTGTTTAGCCTGGTGAGTAGGACATCAGTGTGCCTGACTATAGAGTCACCTATGACTAGTGTGTTGGGTACATTGTTTTGCCTTATGGGCTCTGATTGAGTGGCACACTGAATCTGTGGGCTATGTGTCATTTGGGTTGTGTTGGGGGGGTGGAGGTTGCTTGCTTTCTGCTTTGGGGGTCTCTGTTGCTTGAGCAGATTATTATTGAGAGCCTCCGTGAATGTTTTGTGTTTCTATGTGTGGACTTTGGTGGTGTAGGTTTAGTGGGACTATGTGATGAGTGTGGTGTAATGAGTGTGGTGTGGTGCTAGTGTTTACCTTTTCCTCTTGACTGTCAAGTTCAGTCTTGGTTGGAGAGAACTTTATCTCCAGTTTGGCTAGATAAGTGCATCTCTCACAGGCTGTTGGTGATAGGAGGAGAGGGTTTTCTGTGTACATGATGCAATTGCTACATTGCCCCAAGATGCCCAGATTCATCAGATAGACAGGAGAGAGCACTGGGAGCTGACCCTTGGACATGCTTGAATAAAAAAACTATTTTACTCTAGACAAGTGAGGATCCACGGTGGTGGTGCTGCGGTAGCACTGTCGACTCACAGTAAGACGCTGTCCGGTTCGACTCTCAGCTAGAGCGCCTTCTGCATGGAGACATGCGTGAATGGGCATACCTTCGTTGAAGGTTGTGCATTAGGGCTGGCAGCTCAGCACGTAAAAATCAACTGCCAATCATTAGCGGACCGGAGTTCCGCTGTGGCGACTTTCAACCGAAAAGCCGAACGACACAACAACTCTAGACAAGTGAGGAAAGTGAGTACAAGAGCTGTTTTTCTCTAAGAAAGTGAGGAATGTTAAGTACAAAAACTGTTTTCCTCTAGGTAATAAGGAAGGTTGAGTGCTGTAGTAATTTGCAGCTTATTTAGTGCTTACAACAAGTTCTGAACAAGTGCTGAGCACGAATAAGCAAATTCAAGTGCTAAAACTAAGAATCTGTGTCTGAACTAGACTAGTTATAGGAAAGAAACAAGTGCAAATGCGGGCTTTTAAATCAGAAGGTTGAGAGAGATGGAAAAATTGCCCAAATAGCCAATAACTACAATTTCTGGGCCAGAAACTACTCCTTATGTGGTAGATAGCTTACCTAGTGCTTACCACTCCCACTGATAAGCTAGCAGGCTTCCCTCCAGCACAGAAAGGCTTGGGGGGGTTCAGGAGCTTACAAACACTCCCTATGTAAGACATGAAATATTTTGTTTGAAACAGACATGCAGATCAGGAAAGGAACATATATTTCACTCTGACATTGTGACATCAAAAGTTGGAGAGTACTCCAGTACATTTAATAAATATAAAAAAAAAACAGAAAGTAAAAAGCAAATTCTCTGATAGCTTTATGTTAAAAATAGAACAGAATCCTAGAGTAACAGGATATTGTTAATAGATTATTTCCATGGGTCTTGAAGATCTGCAGAAACTATCAGCAGTCTTATCCTGTAAGATGAAGGCAACTTAAAAAAAAATAAACATCACTGTTCATGATAGGGTTGCCAGCTGTCCGGTTTTCTGACAAATTGTCCAGTTATAAATTTCATTCAAAACCGGACACGTGAAGTCCGGGTTTTGAATGAGCCAAAATTAGGGACACCTTGGGGTAAACATAGAGATGATTTTTGTCCTTTTGCATAGGTGCCGGAACCATAGAGCGAGGGGGAGGGGCTTTTACAGCTGCAACCTGCAAGACTGTAATGTTTAGGACCCAATGGAGGACTCATGCATGTGCGTGCATCACAAGCAAACGTGAATTTTAAATAGTGTGCGGGTTCCCTATCAACACACTAAGCCTGCTATCAGAGTCATCCACCCACGATAAGCAAACTCCGTTTTATGTCTTAAAGCCTGTAAGCAAGCAGCTCCATTTTTTCTGAAGGCAAGCAGGGTCCGTTTTCTGAAGTGTGTTTTTCCTGACCCATATAGCAGAGACTAGTTGAAAATCTGGGTCTTAACAATGCTGATGGTAATAACAGGCAGCACAAGAGTAGGCAGGCTTGAAAGTGGAGGATACATTTAAATTGGATAGTTGATACTGGACAAGGCCTTGAAGAATGTTAAAGGTGCATTACATGTTTCACACTGTGTTTGCTGAAATGATACCTAACATACTTTCTTTGACAAGCAATCCTCTTCCAGCAATAGACAGCAAACAACCACTATCCTTGATTTTTCTGAAGGCAAGCAGGGTCCATTTTTGCATGTAGGCAGCTCCGTTTTCTAAGCCTGTAAAAGCATGTAAGCAGCTCCGTTTAATAAGCCTGTAAAAGCATGTAAGCAGCTCCGTTTAATAAGCCTGTAAAAGCATGTAAGCAGCTCCGTTTAATAAGCCTGTAAAAGCGTGTAAGCAGCTCCGTTTAATAAGCCTGTAAGCAGCTCAATTTTTCTGAGCAGGGCAGTGCTTTTGCTGTTATTACTTTACAAATGTGTCAGACTTTTTTTTTTTTAATTCTAAGTATGTTTATTTTATTTTTCTGAATTTGTTTACCGGGGTAGTGCACTTTGCAATTCTGACCAAGTAAACTGAAGAAAGAGTTTTTATAACTAAATCATAAAATTTTTAGTGGGTGTACTGTGACTTGTATATTGTTGATGCCTGCCTGCACTGTCTCTCCCATGACTTTAGTTTCATGAAAAATCTTAGATAGTTGTTGTGTAGCTGAATTAATATGATTTGTATTATTTACCATGGGTATCAGTCAAAAAAGTCTTAGCACTGTATGTGTGACAGACCCTTTCAATGTGGATTGTTGACTATTTAAGACTCAGAATGAGGTACACTTGAGAGCTATGCCTGCTCCAGTAATTTTGTCTACTTTATAGTAATTGCACTTCATACCTCTCAGCTGTTCCTGATTTTGGCTCAGAATGTTGCTTCCCCCAATCTCAAATAAAACTGGTGATTTTGGAAGAAGAAGAGAAGGTAGATTGCACTTAATAAATAATAATAATTAGTGTTGTAGACTAATTTTATTTCAGAAAATGCATGCTAATTCACCTTCACTAATTCTGTAAACTTTGCAAGTTAACAGTACTAATACTTTTAAAAATGTCCCTGTTTTTTCTGGATTTGTCCCCCGATTCTGGTAGTAGGGTTTTGAGAACTCTGCTCACTTTGAGTTCCATTACTTGTCTTGGGACCCTTTTTGCTGATGCACTGCCTGGCCTGCTGAACATTAGGCCCTGCCTAATCCCTGCAGTTGATAGCAGGAGTAAATGATGAGGTCTGTGAGTGTGACCTTGAGTGGTAGGGATGTGAGCTATTTTAGATTCAGATAGGAATATAGTAAAGAATAGCTTAGATGTTTTCTTTATTTATTTGACACTGTCCTGTAATGTTGTTTTAAATATTTCCTGTGATTTTGAACTCTGAAGTTACTGTGTTGATTTACTGAGTATTGTCTTGTTCTTTTATTATTAAATACATTTAAACCAATCTTTGTGGCTGATATTTGTGAGACATATTTAAGCTCTTAGACTACTTGCATATCTATATGGTGACACTGTACAGGCCACTCCAAAATAGCCTTGTTCTTGGTCAGACTACCATTTGGATAATAGTAACATTACACAGTAGGATCGACACCCTTTGGTAAGGGCCTTATAGTAACTGGCCTTTAACAGAAAAGCATAGTAAATCGGCTGAAAGCAAGCATCTGGTACAGAAAAAGAGGGTGTTCCCATCAGCTGATGTCATTGTGATGTCACAAAATGGGTGGGGCATGGATGGGAGAGGGGGTGGGAATGGGTAGAGTTATGGGTGATGCAAGGCATGACCTTAGTCCGGTTTTAGCCACAAAGAAAGCTGGCAACCCTAGTTCATGATTACATCTTATCATCAGAGCTGGAAGCTAATAACATTTTTCTTTTCATGAAGAACATCAAGAAGGAAAAAAAGAACAGACTGCACAGTTAACTGAGTGAGTAGCTGATCTAGACATAAGAAATAAATCTAAGTGTGTTATCTTCTTCTTCTTTTGGCTTTTCCCAGTTAGGGGTCACCACAGCGGATCACCTGTTTCCATTTCTTCCTGTCCTCTGCATCTTGCTTTGTCACACCAACCACCTGCATGTCCTCTCTAACCACATCCATAAACCTTATCTTAGGCCTTCTCCTCTTTCCACTTACCTGGCAGCTTCATCCATAGCATCCTTTTCCCAATATACCCAGCATCCCTGCTCAGCACATGTCCAAACCAATGCAATCTCACCTCTCTGGCTTTGTCTCCGAACTGTCCAACCTGGGCTGACCCTCTAATATACTTATTCCTAATCCTGTCTACCCTCGTCACACCCAGTGCAAATCTTAACTCCGAATCCCAGGGATGACAGGTGCAGGCCATCTCTGGCAAAGCATTGTGGTCTGCTGACCATGTCATTCCATGCAGACAGATACTGGATCCCCTTAGAATGACACCAGAAGCTTAGCCAATTGTTGAAGTCAATCATTTTGTCCTTGTACTGAGGTATCATTCTGGGTGATGGCAGGATGCAACTCAGGGCTAGGGTCATACCAGTCTGGGCTACAAGATCGGAGAGCTCTTCCATGTCTCTTTTCATGCAGTCCAGGGAGGCACGTCTCAGGTGATTCACACCAACATGGACAATGACAGAGTCATATTTGTACTTGTTGTGGAGTGACCTTAGTGCGTGGGTTATGTGGTGGATCCTGACATCCGACAGGCAGCTGACAGTAACCTTCTTCTTGTTTAGCCTGGTGAGTAGGACATCAGTGTGCCTGACTATAGAGTCACCTATGACTAGTGTGTTGGGTACATTGTTTTGCCTTATGGGCTCTGATTGAGTGGCACACTGAATCTGTGGGCTATGTGTCATTTGGGTTGTGTTGGGGGGGTGGAGGTTGCTTGCGTTTCTGCTTTGGGGGTCTCTGTTGCTTGAGCAGATTATTATTGAGAGCCTCCGTGAATGTTTTTGTGTTTCTATGTGTGGACTTTGGTGGTGTAGGTTTAGTGGGACTATGTGATGAGTGTGGTGTAATGAGTGTGGTGTGGTGCTAGTGTTTACCTTTTCCTCTTGACTGTCAAGTTCAGTCTTGGTTGGAGAGAACTTTATCTCCAGTTTGGCTAGATAAGTGCATCTCTCACAGGCTGTTGGTGATAGGAGGAGAGGGTTTTCTGTGTACATGATGCAATTGCTACATTGCCCCAAGATGCCCAGATTCATCAGATAGACAGGAGAGAGCACTGGGAGCTGACCCTTGGACATGCTTGAATAAAAAAACTATTTTACTCTAGACAAGTGAGGATCCACGGTGGTGGTGCTGCGGTAGCACTGTCGACTCACAGTAAGACGCTGTCCGGTTCGACTCTCAGCTAGAGCGTCTTCTGCATGGAGACATGCGTGAATGGGCATACCTTCGTTGAAGGTTGTGCATTAGGGCTGGCAGCTCAGCACGTAAAAATCAACTGCCAATCATTAGCGGACCGGAGTTCCGCTGTGGCGACCCCTAACCGGGAAAAGCCGAACGACACAACAACTCTAGACAAGTGAGGAAAGTGAGTACAAGAGCTGTTTTTCTCTAAGAAAGTGAGGAATGTTAAGTACAAAAACTGTTTTCCTCTAGGTAATAAGGAAGGTTGAGTGCTGTAGTAATTTGCAGCTTATTTAGTGCTTACAACAAGTTCTGAACAAGTGCTGAGCACGAATAAGCAAATTCAAGTGCTAAAACTAAGAATCTGTGTCTGAACTAGACTAGTTATAGGAAAGAAACAAGTGCAAATGCGGGCTTTTAAATCAGAAGGTTGAGAGAGATGGAAAAATTGCCCAAATGGCCAATAACTACAATTTCTGGGCCAGAAACTACTCCTTATGTGGTAGATAGCTTACCTAGTGCTTACCACTCCCACTGATAAGCTAGCAGGCTTCCCTCCAGCACAGAAAGGCTTGGGGGGGGTTCAGGAGCTTACAAACACTCCCTATGTAAGACATGAAATATTTTGTTTGAAACAGACATGCAGATCAGGAAAGGAACATATATTTCACTCTGACATTGTGACATCAAAAGTTGGAGAGTACTCCAGTACATTTAATAAATATAAAAAAAAAAACAGAAAGAAAAAAGCAAATTCTCTGATAGCTTCATGTTAAAAATAGAACAGAATCCTAGAGTAACAGGATATTGTTAATAGATTATTTCCATGGGTCTTGAAGATCTGCAGAAACTATTAGCAGTCTTATCCTGTAAGATGAAGGCAACTTAAAAAAAAATAAACATCACTGTTCATGATAGGGTTGCCAGCTGTCCGGTTTTCTGACAAATTGTCCAGTTATAAATTTCATTCAAAACCGGACACGTGAAGTCCGGGTTTTGAATGAGCCAAAATTAGGGACACCTTGGGGTAAACATAGAGATGATTTTTGTCCTTTTGCATAGGTGCCGGAACCATAGAGCGAGGGGGAGGGGCTTTTACAGCTGCAACCTGCAAGACTGTAATGTTTAGGACCCAATGGAGGACTCATGCATGTGCGTGCATCACAAGCAAACGTGAATTTTAAATAGTGTGCGGGTTCCCTATCAACACACTAAGCCTGCTATCAGAGTCATCCACCCACGATAAGCAAACTCCGTTTTATGTCTTAAAGCCTGTAAGCAAGCAGCTCCATTTTTTCTGAAGGCAAGCAGGGTCCGTTTTCTGAAGTGTGTTTTTCCTGACCCATATAGCAGAGACTAGTTGAACATCTGGGTCTTAACAATGCTGATGGTAATAACAGACAGCACAAGAGTAGGCCGGCTTGAAAGTGGAGGATACATTTAAATTGGATAGTTGATACTGGACAAGGCCTTGAAGAATGTTAAAGGTGCATTACATGTTTCACACTGTGTTTGCTGAAATGATACCTAACATACTTTCTTTGACAAGCAATCCTCTTCCAGCAATAGACAGCAAACAACCACTATCCTTGATTTTTCTGAAGGCAAGCAGGGTCCATTTTTGCATGTAGGCAGCTCCGTTTTCTAAGCCTGTAAAAGCATGTAAGCAGCTCCGTTTAATAAGCCTGTAAAAGCGTGTAAGCAGCTCCGTTTAATAAACCTGTAAAAGCGTGTAAGCAGCTCCATTTAATAAGCCTGTAACAGCAGCTCAATTTTTCTGAGCAGGGCAGTGCTTTTGCTGTTATTACTTTACAAATGTGTCAGACTTTTTTTTTTTTAATTCTAAGTATGTTTATTTTATTTTTCTGAATTTGTTTACCGGGGTAGTGCACTTTGCAATTCTGACCAAGTAAACTGAAGAAAGAGTTTTTATAACTAAATCATAAAATTTTTAGTGGGTGTACTGTGACTTGTATATTGTTGATGCCTGTCTGCACTGTCTCTCCCATGACTTTAGTTTCATGAAAAATCTTAGATAGTTGTTGTGTAGCTGAATTAATATGATTTGTATTATTTACCATGGGTATCAGTCAAAAAAGTCTTAGCACTGTATGTGTGACAGACCCTTTCAATGTGGATTGTTGACTATTTAAGACTCAGAATGAGGTACACTTGAGAGCTATGCCTGCTCCAGTAATTTTGTCTACTTTATAGTAATTGCACTTCATACCTCTCAGCTGTTCCTGATTTTGGCTCAGAATGTTGCTTCCCCCAATCTCAAATAAAACTGGTGATTTTGGAAGAAGAAGAGAAGGTAGATTGCACTTAATAAATAATAATAATTAGTGTTGTAGACTAATTTTATTTCAGAAAATGCATGCTAATTCACCTTCACTAATTCTGTAAACTTTGCAAGTTAACAGTACTAATACTTTTAAAAATGTCCCTGTTTTTCTGGATTTGTCCCCCGATTCTGGTAGTAGGGTTTTGAGAACTCTGCTCACTTTGAGTTCCATTACTTGTCTTGGGACCCTTTTTGCTGATGCACTGCCTGGCCTGCTGAACATTAGGCCCTGCCTAATCCCTGCAGTTGATAGCAGGAGTAAATGATGAGGTCTGTGAGTGTGACCTTGAGTGGTAGGGATGTGAGCTATTTTAGATTCAGATAGGAATATAGTAAAGAATAGCTTAGATGTTTTCTTTATTTATTTGACACTGTCCTGTAATGTTGTTTTAAATATTTCCTGTGATTTTGAACTCTGAAGTTACTGTGTTGATTTACTAAGTATTGTCTTGTTCTTTTATTATTAAATACATTTAAACCAATCTTTGTGGCTGATATTTGTGAGACATATTTAAGCTCTTAGACTACTTGCATATCTATATGGTGACACTGTACAGGCCACTCCAAAATAGCCTTGTTCTTGGTCAGACTACCATTTGGATAATAGTAACATTACACAGTAGGATCGGACACCCTTTGGTAAGGGCCTTATAGTAACTGGCCTTTAACAGAAAAGCATAGTAAATCGGCTGAAAGCAAGCATCTGGTACAGAAAAAGAGGGTGTTCCCATCAGCTGATGTCATTGTGATGTCACAAAATGGGTGGGGCATGGATGGGAGAGGGGGTGGGAATGGGTAGAGTTATGGGTGATGCAAGGGGCATGACCTTAGTCCGGTTTTAGCCACAAAGAAAGCTGGCAACCCTAGTTCATGATTACATCTTATCATCAGAGCTGGAAGCTAATAACATTTTTCTTTTCATGAAGAACATCAAGAAGGAAAAAAAGAACAGACTGCACAGTTAACTGAGTGAGTAGCTGATGTAGACATAAGAAATAAATCTAAGTGTGTTATCTTCTTCTTCTTTTGGCTTTTCCCAGTTAGGGGTCACCACAGCGGATCACCTGTTTCCATTTCTTCCTGTCCTCTGCATCTTGCTTTGTCACACCAACCACCTGCATGTCCTCTCTAACCACATCCATAAACCTTATCTTAGGCCTTCTCCTCTTTTCCACTTACCTGGCAGCTTCATCCATAGCATCCTTTTCCCAATATACCCAGCATCCCTGCTCAGCACATGTCCAAACCAATGCAATCTCACCTCTCTGGCTTTGTCTCCAAACTGTCCAACCTGGGCTGACCCTCTAATATACTTATTCCTAATCCTGTCTACCCTCGTCACACCCAGTGCAAATCTTAACATCTTTAACTCTGCCACATCCAGCTCTGCCTCCTGCCTTTTTGTCAATGCCACTGTCTCCAACCCATATAACATAGCTGGTCTCACTTTCCTTTTGTAGACCTTCCCTTTCACTCTTACTGGTACTCGTCTGTCACAAATCACTCCTGACACTCTTCTACACCCACTCCACCCTGCCTGTTCTCTCTTCTTCACCTCTCTTCCACACTCGCCATTACTCTGAACTGTTGATCCCAAGTATTTAAACTCATCCACTTTTGCCAACTCTACTCCCTGCATCCTCACCATTCCTCTATCCTCCCTCTCATTCACACACATATATTCCATCTTAGTCTGGCTGACCTTCATTCCTCTCCTCTCTACAGCATATCTCCACCTCTCCAGGGTCTCCTCAACTGGTTCCTTACTCTCACTACATGTCACAAAGTCATCTGAAAACATCACAGTCCATGGGGACTCCTGTCTGATCTTGTCTGTCAACCTGTCCATCACCAGTGCAAATAAAAAAGGGCTCAGAGCTGATCCTTGATGTAATCCCACCTCCACCTTAAATGCATCTGTCACTCCCACTGCAGATCTCACCACCTACCCTTGTACATATCCTGTACCACTCTTACATACTTCTCTGCCACTCCCAACTTCCTCATACAATACCACAACTCCTCTCTAGGCACCCTGTCATATGCTTTCTCTAAGTCCACAAAGACACTATGCAATGCCTTCTGACCTTCTCTGTACTTCTCCATCAACATTCTCAGAGCAAACATTGCGTCTGTAGTGCTCTTTCCTGACATGAAACCATACTGCTGATCACTAATCATCACCTCCCATCTTAACCTAGCTTCCACTACTCTTTCCCATAATTTCATGCTGTGACTGATCAGTTTTATCCCTCTGTAGTTACTACAGCTCTGCACATCACCCTTATTCTTAAAAATCGGTACCAAAACACATTTTCTCCACTCCTCAGGTATCCTCTCACTTTCCAAGATTTCATTGAACAATCTGGTTAAAAATTCCACTGCCATTTATCCTAAATACCTCCAAGCTTCCACAGGTATGTCATCTGGACCAACAGCCTTTCCAGTCTTCATCCTCTTCATAGCTATCCTTACTTCCACCTTGCTAATCCATTGCACTTCCCGATTCACTATCCTCACATCATCCAGCCTTCTCTCTCTCTCATTCTCTTCATTCATCATCCCCTCAAAGTACTCCTTCCATCTGTTAAACACATTCTCCTCGCTAGTGAGTATGTTTCCCTCATTATCCTTTATCACGTTTACCTGCTGCATCTTTCCTAGCTCAGTCCCTCTGTCTAGCCAATCGGTACAGGTCCTTTTCTCCCTCCTTAGTGTCCAACCTTTCATACAACTCTTCATATGCCTTATCCTTAGCCTTCGCCACCTCTCTCTTTGCCATGCACCTCATCTCCTTATACTCCTGTCTACTTTCTTCATATCTCTGACAATCCCACTTAGTGTTATAAATCTAAGAATGTCCAAAGCATGGGATTTACAGCAGATACCGCAGGAATTATTTTATTTAAACTGCCAGCAAAATTTAGACAGAGATATGTTAAATAGCAAAAGGTGTTCATGGAGTTTAGTAGGATACACAAAACTGTTTGGTGTCATGCTGATTTAACAATATCTCTACAATAGTTTTAAAATTCTTTTGCATTCTCAAAATGACAGTTTAGTGCTAAAACCCCCTTTACAATGCTGTCCAGAAAACATACATGGATAGTATTTAAAGATATGCATTCGGAGCTCATCTAAAAATTGAAGCGTTTTGCTCTGTTTTATCAGTGATTATTGATTAGTATGTCAAATCCTTCCTTTTCCAAAAAACATCAATGTTTTTTGCCACGCTATGTCTTTAACTTCTGACACTAGTACAGAAGCTATGCTAGGTATAAAAAAATGGTGGTTATTATTTTATTCATATCATAAAAATGAAAGACCTCATGTTACTTACATTGCTGTTTTCCCATGCTGGAAATGGAGAAGCAATTAAAAAAACCCACACTCAACACAAGAGTTTTGTGTCAAGTTAGAATTGTTAAATCTATTGTTTCCATAAAGAAATATATTTAAGTATCTTAATTTACTGTATACCTTTCTTGTATACATACATAAAAAGTTTATTGAAATTTGGCAACTTACTATACAAATGGAATGTCTCATCTCATTAAAAAGCAAAACTTTGAAAAGGAATATTTAACGGAATATTTAAATATTTTAACCCCATATTAATTATCATCCATAAACAAACAAAAAGGAATTTTTTTAATTAATAAACCATTTCTGGGAATAAAAGTTTTAGCAAATCCTTGGGGCAGTACAAAAGCTGGGAGTGGAAATAATAATCCCTAAAACAGCAGTATCCAAGTTATTCATGTTTGTTCAGGAAATTTAGGGAATAGTAACATATTGCTAAGTGAACAACTACAATTTGTAAATGTCCCAGTTTTTGTCCACTTAAAATAGTACTGTAAATTCTTGCAATCTATTATGACATAGGTTTTCAGTTGTTTCCTTAAAACTTAGTTTTAGCAGAGAATTTCCTACACATTTAGTTTCAGTATGGGATTTTAATATTATATTACACAATCTGGATTTGCTTATTAATAGGTTCATAGGTTCATAGATTAGTACTAAGCTAACTGCCCTTGCGAGCCATTTTAAGCCTAGCCAATTATTCCTTGTGAGACTCAAACCCTGCACCTTGTGTTTGTAAGGCAAACACCTTAACCATTAGGCCACCCTCCCAACCTCCCTCTACCTCTCGCATTATGTAAAATATTACATTTTCCTAAACCAAATTGCTTTCTGATTCATTCAGTATGTGTAACATTTTGCAGTCTTATAGATTCCTTGATGTTAGATGATTATCATAAATAAGGCATTTTTTTCTAATCACAAGAAAAGCAACAATGTTCACAAACTTTTGTTTTTTATCTAATTCTTACATAAAAACTGTTGATATGCTTCTAGCAGATAATTTTATTTATACAGATCACACATTAACACTTAGCAGCATGGTGTTACCACATAAAAGACATGATATTATCTCCTTTTATCACATTTAAATTGTAAATAAATGTTTTCAGCAATGAATTCTGTGAAAAACTTAAACAAAGCTATGTCAGTATTGCAATGTAAATGCTTCAAAACAATATTACTAAACATAATTCCATTAAAGCATATGAAATAAAGGCTATATAACATTTCTTCACACAGAAGAATGAAAACAATAAAAATGTCGCCATAGCCTTATCAGACAAAGTTTGCAGTAAGCATATGTATGCTAAACCTAAAAGACATTCTTTCATCAAAAGAGTTATTTTTTATAAATAAAATTATTAAAAATGAAGTCGTGGGTTTAGAAACTTTCTGTACTTGACTTTCTTAGGAAAATTACAACTCTTTCAAGTCCTGTATTAGAAGAAATATTATCAGCCCCCACCCCCGAGAAAAAGATCTAGTCAAAAAGTGTTTTAATTTCCAAAAAAGGTAAAAACCTTTTGAATGTACTAAGTTATACACTGAAAGCACTACCCAGTATGGAACTGCAAAATTCTAGCATGCTGACTTAGCTTACAGTTAAAAGAGCCTTGCCTTCATAAACATTGCCTTCAAATATGACTTCTACCCTAGTAAACAAATGTTTAATTGAACAAAACTGCTTCAAGTAATTTGTTATGTTAAATATGACTTTTCTAAGAAAATTAACAAATATTTGTATTTCAACTTAGTTATAATTTTCCATATCAAATGACAAACATAAACCTGTGTTAGTCAAACCCATAGTGACAGTACTAAATATAACATATCACATTTAATAGAAGAATTCAGTTAAATGAGATATTTAATGCCCCAGTTATATTTTATCATTATTTTGCAACATATATTAAATTTATTAAAGAAGACGAATTACATAGAATAAACATATCTTTTCAGAAAATTAAAATGCCACGTTCTGACAAATTTCTGTGGGTATTATTAAATTACGACAAAGCTAATTATGGCACATCTCTAGAACTCAAATTAAAAACATGATTTCATATGAATTAAACTCAGCAAGAGTACTTTTATCGATATGTTTATTTGTATTATTTATTTTATGTGATAACTGGGTTAAGATTTTTCTGGGTATATTTTGCCCCCCCCCAATCCCTTTTGACCATCAAGCATCTTCCAATCAGTCTCAAACTGGCCACACTCCCATACTAGGGATATACCCATTACAGCATAGTTTGAGCCATCATTCAAGCAACCATGAGGGTTCTTTGTGCCCCTACTTCCATTCCTGATGCCATTGTGCCACTGGAGGTGGACACCATTTTCTCCTTGTCCATGTCAGTCTGCCTTCCCCTAGACCATGTCACTAAAATGTCTTGTCCTGCTTTTCCTCTCGTCCAGGAACTACATTGTGACTAGAAGATTTGCATAATTTTAACTGCAAGCTCCATAGACATTCCTAGTACAGCTCTAACCCTGTCCCTGGTGACTGATGTGGGCACCTGTGTCACTGGGAGACATCCTATACTCTCCCCTTATGTGTGCATGCTTCTCCCTGTCTGTCCCTTGAAAGCTACAGAAAGTAGAATGAGATTACCAAGGTTGTGACCCCCAACTATAAGGCCACTACTTATATGCAAACCTCTTCTTGTATGGGAGCAGTCAGATGACCAAGACTACCATCTTCCTGCTCCAGTATATTTACCTCTTTTTAGGAAAAGAAAGTAATTTTCACTATGTTAGTTAACAAAAAGGTGGATAAATACTGAAGATTGCTAATAAAGTAATTTTCACTATGTTAGTTAACAAAAAGGTGGATAAATACTGAAGATTGCTAATAAAGTAATTTACACTATGTTCGTTAATAAAAAGGTGGATAAATACTAAAGATTGCTAATATATGTGTATAAACAAGTAAAGGGCCTAATACTGTACCCTGAGGGTACCCCACGGTAGGGGCACTTGTCTGGAGATGGCTTTTCCAAAGTGGATAAGGGTGGTTCTGTTCATCAAATAGTGACATAGCTTTTGAAAATGTTCATCAGCAAAACCAATTTTGTTTTACTTTTTACTCTGTTAATTACATGGACATGAACAGCGTGATCAAAAGCTTTTCATGGTCAGTGAATGGGACGACTGTAAGAAGTTCATCTGTGTTCTGGAAGATGTGTTAGCGGCCTGCATTAAGGCAGTGCAGGTATTAAAAGCAGGGCAAAAGCCATAGTGGGAATCATTAGATGCAGCCATCTGATGAATGTGAGTATTTGCTTATGCACTAGATTCCTAGAAGTTTCAAAACTAGTATGGGATTATCTATGGGTCAGAGTTTTCCTGTGTGATAAGACTACGACTTTTAGGCTAGGAGATTATGGACATTTTTCAGTCAGTTGGTATAATTCAGGACCAGAAAGATAAATTAAGATAGAGGGTCAAAGATTCTTTTATGTACTAAGACCTTTTTGAGGATTTTTGGGTGAATAGCCATTTATGGTGGGATCCTGAGGGTTAGTTAGGATTTTTTGAACTGAGTCACCATTAACGACCATTGTCAACTTCTATGATAGTTGAATTTAGCTGCTTTTGTTTTTACACTGACTTCATGATTTAAAGATAACGTTGCAAAATCTGTCAAAAAACTTGAGGCTTTCAAATGGTGCCACACTTTGTTACAAATCTAAAAATATTTAAGATTTCTGTTTAGCCAGGGATACTTGTCACTCCAGATGTGATGAATGTTGTTTCAAGGATACACTTGTCCCTGTATATAAGGAAGTATGACATTACAAATACTGTAACCTGATTTGACCCCATCTTGCTGAATAATGGAGAGCAGTCTGCACAAGTAAGTGGATTGTCACTGTATATTCCTGTGGTTGGAAAGAGTGACCTTTAACTAGTTTTGGAGGGGGTTCTTGTAGCTTAGTGACCAGTGTGAGTATAAGAGACACTAGTCACTAACTATATTAGCTCAAAGGGATAGGAAACTGCTTTTATCAGGTATTTTGGTAAGGCTAAGGTCAAGCAGAGTTTCATTATTGTTATGAGGATCTGGGAGTGTTAGGGATGGTATTAGATCAGTCAGACCAAACAGGAGAGAGACCTGGGTGAGTTTTATTTAAGAAGTATGTCTAGTGACAGTTGTGCTTACCAAGCAGAATAAAGTATTTTTAATGTCTATATGGCTACTGAATGTAAAAGTGAGAAATGATGAAGAATGCAGTGTGTGTTTTTCCATGAGTGCGAGCTAGAGTGTGTGTGTGTGTGTGTGTGTGTGTGTGTGTGTGTGTGTGTGTGTGCGTGTGGGTGTTAGGAGGTGCCTGTGCATCCACTATGCATGGCCTAGTAGGGAGAAGACTGGCATTGTCAGGTCTGAATCCATGTTGTATGATTCAGACGTCTGGTAATAAGCCAGTAGTGAGGTGCTCTTTTATGAAGCTTTACCTTGAATCAGAGTCCTAGAGTTGTGCCAACTGACAGGCAGATAGAGCGGAGTTAGTCAATTAGCGCTGTTGGTAAGAATCTCTCTCTGAATCACAGGCAATGTTGTTGTTGTTGTTGTGACTTTTGGCTTTTCCCGGTTAGGGGTAGCCACAGCGGAACTCCGGTCTGCTAATGACTGGCAGTTGATTTTTACGTACCGAGTTGCCAGCCCTGACACACAACCTTCAATGAAGGTACGCCCATTCACACATGTCTCCACGCAGAAGACACTCTAACTGAGAGTCGAACCGGACAGCGTCTTACTCTGAGGCGACAATGCTACCGCAGCACCACCACCACCGCGGCTATGAATCACAGGCAATATTTGATTTAATTCATTCTATTAATAAGTCTTTGATGCTTGCAATAATTGAATCTAATAATAAAAACTAGATTATTGCCAGTTATGCAAAGTCTTTTTTTCTGACATTATTAAGACAACTATTTAGAGGGTTATTATTCAGTATTCCCTTATAAGCCAAGCTGATCCTAAATAAATTTACTGGTATTAATTTTAAAACAAATAAGTGAAATTAGAGATGCATCAACCCTTTGTGAGACTTTGAACTTGAACAACTGTTCAGTATATACATGTACGTAGATCAACAGTCCGACAGATGGCTTTCCCTGTGATAGCTCTAATTACTACCTCATGAAGCATTAGTGATTCTTCATACAGCCTGAGAATTATGGCATTTAATCACCTGCATGCCGTCTCAGTAAACCATGTATCTTTGCAGGTGTAAACCCTCACTCCCTACACTCCCCCCTTAAATTGTTATTGTTACTCCAAGGTACCTGCATCTCTTGCTCTCCTTCTCTGAGAGGCATTAATAATGACTGCTGTAAGCAAAAACACATCACTACACTAAGCAGCAGTCACATAGGTATAAGGAAATATAACAATGAGGATCCATGCTTAAGCAAATGTTAGTTCAAAGGAAAGTATCTACAGGAAATTAAATTACTTATAAAATATAATGTATACAATAACAAGCTTGAATTCTGGGCTGGCCTCAGGCTAGTTAGACCTCTGGCATTGCTTTCACAGGAGGACCCACACTGGCTGTGGCAGGCTCATTATGTCTTATGTGGCCCACAGGACTTGCCTTCTGAAGTAGCTGCAGATTTCATCAGTGGTGCAGACTACATTTTCTGTCATTCACTGCACTAGTGGCTACTACACTATTACTAATGCTGCAGTCTTGTGACACTAGTATGTCTCACAGTATCCGCTGCTTGTCCTACCACAGTAGTTAGTTACCATTACTGCATATTTATCAGGGTTTTCAATCCAAAACTAAGGATGGGTTAACTATCAGGTTTTGTGTACCAATCCAGTTACTGTTGCAGAAGATAAAAAATAATGTTTAATATGAAGACTGAAAGTGTTTTCTTTCAGCTTTCTTGCTGACATGTGGCATGGCTCTTAATAAAAATAATTATAAAAAAATAGCACTGGAATAGTCAGCCTCAAGCAGTATGAAAACTAATACTACCAAATGCAAACAAACAAAAAAGTGAGCAGATTCTGTGACGTGAGACAAGTTCTGATCACCAAAACTTGCAATAAAATGTTACTAGTTCAATATTATGGCAGAGAAACTCTTTCTGCAGATACAGACAGGGAGGTGAAACACAAGGTGTACATGTTAAGGGGAGGGAGACAGAGATGAATAGAGAATGATTCCACATGACTAAAGCAGGAAAGCAGTAACAAAAACAATTTGACTCATAAAGGTATTACAAGGATACCATAGTTTGAGTCACATGTAAAATGGGGAGGGGGGCGAACTGGAGAGGAGTTTGGGTGGGGTATTGCAGAAATTTGAACACATTTTGTGAGTTTTGTGTGCTCTCCCTAAATCCATGTGGGTTTCCTTATGGCATTCTGATTTCTTCTCACCATAAAGTTGCTCTGCATGTAATTTTTGCAGTTGCTCTTGTGGCCTGGTCTATGGCTGGACATGATACACAGACATTAGTCAACATACCTGGTTAATTAAGTAAATAAAAATAAACTTTCAGAAACAGTGTGCGTTGTAAGTGTGTAAGCAATGCTGCTGCTAAGGAGAGACCTTAGATGACAATGATGATTATTATTAATAATTCTGAGGAAGTTCAACAGTTTTATGATTCCAACATAACTGGATAAGGTATTTCAGCAGTTTAGAGAAGGTGATTGTAAACCCATGAAATGTTTATTTTTTATTTATTTATTTATTTTACATTTGTTAACCGGGCTAATCTAGCTGGATATATTTCCATTTTCAGTAGAGGCCCGGGGAGAAAAGCTCCACACATAAACAGACAAAACGGGGAGAAAGGCTCAACAAATAAACACAAACAAGACAAAAATTGTTTACAAAAATTCAAGAAAGGTATAACAGTTACAAACTATGGAAGAATAAGAGACATAATTTCAAATTGCAAATTAAAGTATGTGAAGATGATTATATGACATAATATATTTACACATAGTACAACTACAGGTAGTTTTAGAGTAAAACAACTCTGTAGGGCTAACTCCAAGATATTTTTTAGAGAGTATTCTCATCCTTAGTTACTCTAGTATAATCCAGACAGTTAGTATATCAAAGTGGTTAGACAGTAATGGGAGAAAAGGAGGAAGAAATAGAAATGACAGTAATAATGCCTTCAGGATTAGAATAAAGAAATGACAGTAATACTGCCTTCAGGATACAAATCATATCCTGGGAAGGACAGTGGGTTTACAGGATTTACACCTTCAGAGGAGTTGACATAGGGGGAGGACAGTAGATGTTTGAGAGAATAAAAAAAAGAAACATAGAATTAGTCTGGGTAACAGCAAGGGCAAAGCCAGTTAGTTTTAAGATATTTCTTAAGTCTTTGTTTAAAGAGAGGAAAGGGGGGGGGGGGGGTTAGGTCAGATGGCAGGAGGTTCCATTGTTTTCCTGCAGAGTTGGTGAGCAGTGAGTCACCAGCTAAGTTGTTAGACTTGGAGGTGCTAGCTAGGAGTTTATTGGAGGAGCGTAATGAGTTAAGATTTCTATAGGGTGCAATAAGGTTGTTAAGTATGGGTGTGTTGTTGGGTTGGTAAAAAATCTTATGAACAATGGTAAGTTGGGAAAGTATCAGAATGTTTTCTAATTCAAGCCAGTCTAGCTGGTGAAGGTTGAGACAATGGTGAGTTCTGTATGGGTTTCCTGTGGCAAATCTAGCAATACTGTTATAGGAGTTGGCTAATTTAGCAAGATTACTTTTTTTTAGATTTGTGTATATGGGTGCAGCATATAGAAGAGTTGAAATTAGATGGGAGTGGGCAATAGTAGTTCTGGCTGCTGGGGTTAAGAATGGTTTAATCCTATAAAGGGAACCAAGTTTTTTATTAACTGCTTTAATGGTATTGTTAATGTGAATATCAAAGGTGAGGTTGTTATCAATTGTGACTCCTAATAGTTTGGTGGAAGAGTCGGGGGATATAATGGTACCATTATTGGACTGGAAGGAGAAATGTAAGGGGGGGGATTTGGTATTAGTGGGGAACAGTAGAAGCTTGGTCTTTTTTGCATTCAGGAGAAGACACCATTTCAAGAACCAAGTCTCTACTGTACTGAAGGCTGTCTGGGTTAAAGATTGGAGTTCGGATATAGAGTTGGCAGAGCATATGATTGTAGAGTCGTCCGCATATTGTATACAGGTGGCTTGAGGAATTATAGTTTGGAGGTCATTTATGAATAAGGAGAAAAGGAGAGGACCAAGAATAGAGCCTTGAGGGACTCCCAGGGAAATAGGTAGGTGAGATGAAAGCTGATTCTCCCAAAGAACTGCTTGCTGTCTATTACTAAGGTAAGACCTGAACCAGAGAATTGCTTTGTTATTAAGAGAGAGGGATGACAGAGTGTTCAGGAGTAAGGAGTGGTTAACCATATCAAAGGCTTTAGATAGGTCAATGAAGAGTGCTGATGAAAGGGTGATATTATTACGACTGGTATTGATAGTATTGGTGAAGGATGGGAGAGCTGAGGTGGTGCTATGAAAAGGCCTGAAACCATGCTGACAGTTTGCAAGAATGTTATGTTGAATTAAGTAGTCCATTAGCTGAAGGTGAATACATTTTTCCATAATCTTGGCCAAAGGTGAGAGGAGAGCTTATAGGCCTATAGTTAGAATAGTCAGCAGAGTTGCCTCCTTTATGTAATGGAATAATGTGGGAAATTTTCCAGAGATTTGGAATGGTACCTTCAATTATGGTACGGTTTATCAGAATAGATATAGGATAGGCTACCACTTTAGCAGATAGTTGTAGATATTCAGATGGTAAGTTATCGGCAGAGGGGGTACAAGGCTTAAGTTTGTGGATTAGTTTTTGGATGCGTAAGGTAGCTATAGGTTGGAGTTGGAAAGTAGGCCGAGAATCAGGTGGGGAGTTGGTTAGATCAGAGTTGTCTGAGGCTAGTTGAGAAGCAAGTGTTTGTATGGTGTTAGTGAAGAAGGTATTAAAGGCATTGGCAGTTTGATGGGAGGTATTGTTTTCAGACCCTAGAGGAGAAGGAGTGCTAGAGTGGCCAGAACGAAGGAGGTTATTTAAGTTTGCCCAGAATTTGTGTGGGTTATTGTGGTGAGTTTGCTATAGATTACAATAGTAGTTTTTTTTGTCAGAGAGGATAGCTTTTTTGTAGCATTTCTCAGCTGTCTAAATGTTAGTTGTTCTGAGGGATTTCTGGTTGCTGTCCACTTAGCCCACAATTTATTTCTAAGTAAAATCTTTTGCCTGGTCTCCTTTGAGATCCAGGGGGCAGTTTTGGATTTTATTCTAATAGATCGTTTAGGTGCATGCCTAGCAAGGATAGTTAAGAATTTGTTACTAAAATATAGAACTGCGTCCTCTAGAGGGAGAATTTTTGGGGGGTTCCAGTTACAAGCACTAAGTTCCATTCGGAATAATGCTGGGTTAAAGTTTTTCTTGGATCTAGAGATGATACAGTTGGGGGTGTTATTAGTGTCATTCTTATGATGTAAGTTAGCATGTGGTCACTTACATCATCTGGCAGGGTTCCTACTTTATAAGTCTGTTCTTGTTTATTGATTAGTATCCAGTCTAGGTTAGTTTCTTTATTGTTGGGTTTGTTAATTTTAGTTGTGGTATTGATAGTTTGGTGAAAACCATGCAAGTTGATATGGGAGGAAGGATTGTCTGCATTGATACTATTCCAGTCAGAATTGAAATCGCCTAGACTAATAGTTTCTTGTGGGAAAGTAGCAGATATCCAGCTTAGGGTGTCTTCTATAGTAGTAATGTTATTACCTGGGGGTAGGTAGATACAGATTATATATAATGCTTTGCTCAGGTTAAGTTGAAATTTGGTGATTAAAATTTCAAATTTACTATCTTGAGGAGGGTTATACGGTATAGAGGAGATGTGTAGCTCCTTTCTGTACAGTAGGGCTACTCCTCCCCCTTTACATTTAATTCTGTCATGTCTCAGTATTTTGTACCTTGGGGGGATTATTTAATTGTCCTTAGTTGAGGGTTTTAACCAGGTTTCTGTGAGACAGAGGATATCAAAGGAGTGAATATCAATAAGGGCATGGAGATGGGCAACTTTGTAGTGGTCTGGGTAGTAAGGGTGTTGGGAGAGGTAGAAGGAGTAGGAGTAGTAGGGAGATTAGATGGGCCTGGGTTTGGGTGAATGTCGCCATCTTTTAAGGTGGGGGATTTTAGTGAAGAGAGTAGGTTGGAGTTAAGGTAAGGTTGGTATTTCAATTTTTTTACTATAGGGTGGTTTAGCTTCAAGGGTGTAAGATGATATTTGGAAGCAAGAAGCAGGAGGCAGTGGTGATCTTTATTTGGGGATGGGTAAGGGCTTTGTTAAATATAGTTGTTTGTTTCGGCGAGTAGTTGAAGTAGTAGTAATTCACATTTTCAAAAGAGGTGAGGAGATAGGTAGTGGTGAGGAAGGGTATAAGAGTGGTTAGGAGTATAACCAAGGATGGGATAGCTTTAGTGGTTATAGACATATTATAAGTCAATGTATAATATTCCTATTTGGCTGGGCTAGGATGAAACAGTATGTGTAAAAGGTAAGGGTAGGATAGTAGTGAAGTGCAATGCTGAAGGTACAGAAGTTTAATTAGTTAGTGTTCTGGTAGGTAGAGTAGTAGCTGAGATGAGAAATGGAAAGGCTAAAAGGTTGTTTAATGATACGGTTGAATGGTAGTGATAAGAGCTTTGAAGGGTAGAGATGTTAATTGAGGTAGTACTGAGATAAAGAAAAGAAGGAAGAAAAAATATAAGGACGGGGAGGCTGAATTAATGAAGTATAGGTAGAGGTAGTAAGAGTCAAGGGAGTAGAAAAGTTGTTAAGGATGGGTGTGGCCAAAGTAAATTGAATAGTGTCTGGGATGGGTCAGATAGGAAAGGTGTGGTTATGGGAAATATAAAGTTAGGACCCCTGGGGGTGGGTGGGAATTGGGGGTAGGGTAGGGGAGCAGAGTGAGCCCATAGTTTTCCAGTGAGCCTATAATTTCCAAGACACTTAGTAGGTATGTGGCACAGTTTGAGAGACCAAGTTCTGTAGATTACTGCTGAAGTTCTATTTGTCTACTTAATAAGGGAGAAGAAGAAGCAGTTAAGGTATCAGCAATATTTTGTTAAGGAAGGTTAGTTTCTATTCCTTCTGATTTTACTGCCTGATTAACCTAAGGTAAATTCTTCTATTTCCATTACAGGGGGGTTAGCTATGTATAATGTTATATTTGGATAGTTGAAAATAGGTTCTAGCTGTAAGTCTGGAGAGGTTTAAAAAACAAGTAAGATACAGGGAAATTATGAGCTATGTACTTTGATGCCCTCTAGTGGCAAACAAAGGAAAGTACATCTAATCTCATAACAGATTTATCAAAAAAGGTGGAGAAAAAATGTAAAAGATGGCCTAGTGGCAGGTCCACGGGTGTGCTGACCCAACTACAGGAATATGAATAAACAAAATAGTGAAAAAGAGTTGCAGTAAAAATTTAGTAGGTTATCACCTACACTATAAAGCAGTAGGAAGCACTTCAGGGAAGTCCAGGGTAGGTTCTACTGAGAGGGTAAACTTTCAGTTGAGTTGGGAGGTTCTTTATTTGTTGCCTGTTGGAAAAGATAGCCCTTAACACAGCACAAGGCTTCAAACTGTAAAAAAAAAGAGACAAATTGAGACAACTATGACGAAAGCCTGGTTAGTGTTCTTGCAATAGAGGGAAAGAGAGGTGGAGAGGTAGTGTGGAAGTAAGTAATTGAGTGGAAGTAAGAGAAACACTTGATTGTGACACAGGAGGACAGGTATAGACACTAGAAAAGTAAAACAAAACAGAGGCACATTAATCATAAACATTAAATTAAAACACACATCATATGTAGTGAAATACAATACATTTAGATGTGCTGCTAAGCAAACAATTTGCTAGTGAAAATCTATCTACTGCATACAGGGCCAGACTCTATAATGTAGGAATTCTAGAACAGGCTGCCTATCAAATTGAATTGGACAATTTGTAAAGCAGCAAAAAACACACACTACTACAGAAACGTTTCAGAGGTATGGACCACTTAGAAATTCAAACATATGACTTAGTAAATATGAAATAATTTGGCTAAGGTATAAAATAATTTGACTAAGGTAGAAAGAACATTTACATCAAGCACAGCATAACAGCAAAAACAAAGAATATGCAATATAGTACTGTTATGGAATTAACTACACACGGATATGTGCAAGTTTAACCTCCGTAGACTAACATTCTGTTTTCTCAGCAATTTCGCTTAGCCTAATTAGTATGGATAGAGTAAAGGTGTATGTTGTTGTCTGTGAGTTTTACTGCTGCTCGAGCTATGTATGAGGCTAGGACTGTAGGTTATCTACATAACATACAGTTTCTTAAAAAAAATATCACTATCAAGCACAATCGCTTTAAATTAAATAACTACTCAGAAAAGCAGGCAGTATTATACATGTAACATATAGTACATAATTGAAATATAACTAAAAGCACAAACCTTTAAAAAAAAAAGAAAAAAACAACTAATTAGGTAAAGCGGGCAGGATTGGAGGGAAGCATATCAGTCCGTGAGCAGTTCAGGAAGCTAATGAAATGCCTGAGGGCTTAAAAATGGCCAAAATATCACGGAGGAGTAGCAAATGTTAAGAAACAGTGCTCTGTGCCTGAGCACAACTCGAGTGTGTTACAGGTTATAATAGTGTTCAGCGCAAATATATCAGAGCGGGCCAGAAAATGAAATTAGTGCCAGAAGGGATTACCTGATGGTTAGAATACCACTAAATGTTGAAATATATGCGCTCTGTGCCTGTTCACCTCTCAGGAAGTTATAGGGGGTAACAGTGTTTTGCAATAACATTGCTAGCAATAGCAGATAGAAGTAGGTGATAATTGAGAGCACATAATTCCTTATGTGCCTGAGCGCAGCCAAAAAATGTGCATATATAACTGGGTTTATAAAATCTGCATGTTCTTTTGGCCCCACCAATTTCCCACAACCATCAGGCCCATCCCCACTCACTCAATTTTCCAGAAGTACTGACATCCCAGCACATTGGTTACGGCGGTGAGAGATGGGGACTGTGATCATTAAAAATATTTTATTTACCTTATTTCCTGTTTCAGCTGAACTTACTTCAGAGTAGCATGGTCGGTTTAGTGTTGTTTTTGGGGTTTTTTTTAACAAACTATAAGATAGAAAATATGTTATTTTGTTTTTAATATATAGTAATAAAACCTGATACTTAATTTGATATAATCTTATGTCCATGAGGCCAGAGAGTGGAAAATGGTCATGGTGGGGATAGTCAGGTGATGTGGTCAGCCCTAGGGTCCCACCAAACTGGGACCTGGAGTTGCTAAGACTGGCCCTACTTGAACTGTATCATCACTCAACATATATTTTCGCAAAGATTTAGATATCTTCTGTCAGATAATTATACATTTTTGTTCCAAAATAAAAAATATTGTCCTTCACTCTGTCTTAACATGGCAAGCTTATATTCCAGTCTCTCTAATTTTTCAGGAAGAAGAATATTTCATTTAAAGAGCATAGACATTATACCTTGATAATTAAACAACAAAATGTTTTTATCATATCTGGACCTCCTGTGCAGTGCTGATAACTCTGTATCAGTTTAATACACATGGTTACTCTCGTTTTTTATTTGTTATACCCTGAAATTGCCTCATGTGGCCTATCAGGCTGTGTAATTTTGTTTCAGTCAAGGTTTTTGCTTCTATAACATAATTTTGTGACGACAGTGTGTACTGTGGTAAAAAGATCATTTACCATGGAATATCTCAGCATGAATTTACAGTGGGTCTACTTCTATGTTAATTTCCTGCTTTTTTACCATCTCTGCCAAGAGCCTGCCTTTTGTGGTGACTTTCTTTAATCTCTGTTAGCACTCATTTTAGCACAACATTTCAGTTTACATTTGAATGCTAGATTTAAATAAGTAGGTTATTCAGCACTGAGCACAAACTCAAAAGATTTGTAGGTACTGAAACAACCGGCTGGAACTGGTTTGGCATGTTAGTTGCCAGCAAACAGCCCAGATTAAATCTCGTAATTAATGTGAACTGTAGAACTGTATAAAACTTTATACTGGATGCATTTTAATCTTTGAAAATTGGTATACATTTTTGTAACAAAAGTAATTCAACTATTTCTACAATATTGAGGAGTGACCCTTAATATTCTTAATATACAAATGTCTGTCTGAGGTTCTGTACAAGGTAGACATCTGACTACAGGAACCACAAAATAGAAATGAAGAGCACAACTGACTGTCATGTTCAGGACAACGGTGAACTAAAGTAAGCAAACAATATATGAAAACAGGAAAGAAGGTCAGTGTAATACTTGGATAATATAGCAATAACCCACGCCTGGGTGTGGGTAATGCTGGATTTACCTACGGTTGGCGTGGTTTGGTCCCAAGGGCGAAGCCCGAGGGACCAAACAAAGCCAACTGTGGGTAAATACAGCATTACCCACACCCAGAAGTGGGTTATTGCTATTATACCATGACATTATTTAAGAAAAGAAACTATTACTTTTCTTAAATAATGGCATAGTATAATGCCTGTTTACTGCCCTTCCGCAGATGTCTGGCATCCGCGGCAGTTCTGATGTACTGCACGCCTGCGCAGTACATCAGAGCTGTGGGCAAAAGCAACGGAGAAAGCAAGATCTCCCCGTCGCTTTTTTTTTATTGTTTTCGCTATGTTAAATGGGTTTAACATAGCGAGACAGTTTTAAAATAAGCAACGGAGATGTCCGTTGCTTATTTTAAAACTGTCTCGCTATGTTAAACCCATTTAACATAGCGAAACAGTAAAAAAAGCAACGGAGATCTTGCTTTCTCCGTTGCTTCTCTTTAAAACCTGTCTCGCTATGTTAAATGGGTTTAGCATAGCGAGACAGCTTTAAAATAAGCAACGGAGATCTCTGTTGCTTATTTTAAAGCTGTCTCGCTATGTTAAACCCATTTAACATAGCGAGACAGTGTTTTAAAAGTAGAGTTAAACTAATGGAAAAAAGTCTGGGCGACCGGACCTTTTTCCATTAGTATAACTCAATTTACAATGTGCACGCTGGCCAATCAGCGTGCATGTTTTGGGGGGGGGTCATGGTATAATCAAGAGGTTATCATGGGAAGAAAACAAGGCATTGCTGTCTATAAAAATTTGGTTAGACCCCATCTTGAGTAGTTTGTGCAGTTCTTGAGGAACCATTGTAAGGATGTAGACTAAGCACTTGAGAAGAGGGCAAAAAAGCAATGCCTGACTGTACCAGAGGCCATAAAGAAAGAGTGAAAAGAGCATGGCCAGTATGCTGACAGGCCAGCAGCAGGTTTTTGATCTCTGCTATTTTATTTAATTTCTGACAGGAAATTATATTTCTAAGTTATCTTATGCGATATTTTTGATAAAAAGCAATATTTTCAGTTCTGAAAGATAACATCAACAAATTACTTATATATAGCATCTCTTTCCTGTCAAACTTTTGATCAGAAGATTCCTCACTGGAAATACAGAATGCGTCACACAAAAGCAAGTTCTCAGGAGTCATCCATGAAGAAGGACTTTCAGACTGTTTTAACCAACATTCAAGAACTTTCACTGAAAATGGGCAAGATAAATAACAAACTGGGCAATTTTAAAGAAAAATGCTGTGAACAAATGTAACAAATACAAGAGTCTCTTAAATCAACAGAAGACTCAAATATCAGGAACAGAGGTTTCTTTAAATGACTTTGAAGTCAGATTAACAGAGGAAGAAAATAACACTCAGTTCTTACTGAGACAAAACACCTTACTTTTGAACAAAATAGCTGATTTAGAAAACAGGTCTCAGAGAAATGATATTTGTATTTTTGGTTTACCTCAGAAGATAGAAGGAGGAAGTATGACATAACATCCTGGCTCCCATAAGATTTTTGATTTACCAGAGGCACTGTCATATGGAACTGAAAGAACTCATAGGTCTTTGGTTGCACCATCTTCATCTAATCTTCAAGATATACTATTGTGAGATTTTTTCTTCACAAGATATAAAGACTTAGTTCTGAAAACAGTCAGGATAAAATCTATCAAATTTGAGGATAAAATAAGATTTGACAATGACTACTCAGCTGCAGTGATGACCAAAAGAAAAAGGTTTCTCCTTTAAATAAAGAATTAAAGAAGACACAGATCAAAGTTCACCTGCTGTTTCCAGACAGGCTTAAAATATTCCTTTCAGATGACATTAAAATCTTTGATGAACTAGATAATGCTATGTCATTTGTAAAGAATAAAAGTACATTAAAACAAACAGAATATGTTGAGTGGAACAACAACCCCTTGAAAAGACAAGCAGAAAGAAACAATTGGAAAACTAATGAAAAAAAGAAGGAAGAAACTAAAAGAAAAATTACTCATTGTTTAAATACTAATATTAGTCTGTCTGACTTATAATCAGTTTAATATTAATTACAAATTATCCTTTCTTAACATACTTACAATCTGAAAGGAAACTTGGATTAATTCGTAAATAAGGTATTTACTTTTAATCTAATCTATTGTTTAGCTCTTAATTTAAATTACACACACACACACACACACACACACACACACACACACACACATACACATTGTGTGTGTGTGTGTGTGTGTGTGTGTGTGTGTGTGTGTGTATATGTATATATATATATATATATATATATATATATATATATAGTAATGCTATAATTTCATTACTAATTATTAAAAAGCAGGGGGGAAGAGGGGATGGAGGAATATAGTTATTGAGTATTGCTATATGCTTTATTACAGCTTGATTTATTTGAAGTTTAATAATAATAAGCATAGGTAAAGATGCATATTCTTCCTTTCTTTCATGTGATTCTTCTAAGCAATCTAATGTTTTCAATGATATTTGGGGGTTGGGGGTAGGGGTGATACATACTACTTAATTTAAATTAAACTCTATTTTTGTAAAAAGGGAAAAGAGTTGTCCATTTTCATTAATATGGAGATTAAATGTGAAGGGGTCTTTGTTTGGAGAGACTGATGTTATGTACTGTATACATTGAATGCAGCTGCTTGTTTTTTCTTTCGCAAATGAATGAAGTTGCAGATAAATGTTTCTGGCTGGTGTGCAAAGGCTTTGGCAGTTGAGCAATGAATAAAGCTTAAGCATTTACATTTAGGTGAAGCTTCATTTTTCATGAGTATCCTAGTTTTCCCTCTAAGCTCGTGAGTTTGGATTATAAAAGCAGTCATTTCCTTGTTGTAAACACTTCATTCACTGCTAGGACAGCTGAAGCTTGGGGAACCTGTCAGTTTGGGTCCTTCTAAGTAGAAAGTGTACAGTTACACATAGTGGAGAATTATCATAATTGGGCTTCCTGTAGTCCTTGTAAGCTTAGTGGACCCAGGGTTCTGCTATGTCCCATCTCTGGGCGGCACTCTTTGGTTAGGATACCCTAGTGGAAACCTCTGGTTGGGGGGGTTGCATGCTCAGTGGATCTGATCACTTATCGCAGGGACACATGTTTTACAGACCTTTCTTCCACCTCCTTCTGTGAAGTTTCTCTATCATGAACTTAAGCATGCAGGATATTAGCTGCATTTACTTGCTGGGTGTGCACCTCTGAGTCTAGAGTGGAAATTATATGGGCACAGCAAATATGCAAGTGCAAGTTGGACACCAAATGTTACAAAGAGTGCTGAAATGAAATCCAGGTAGTGGCACCCTAGACAGCTATGCTCATGCCTAAAAGGCAAAGCAAACCATAACTGGTACAGGTGATACTATCCATGGAACTGTGACTCAAGTGTCAGCAACTGCTTACTTTCAGTATAGGGAGCGATATTTGTTCAGCAGTATATGTTCAGTTTAATATTTTCAAAATGTACTAAAACTACTTTAAGATTGGCAGCTTTTGCTCCTTTACATTTACTCAGAGGGTAAAGTGTACTGTCACAAGATAATTCCAACTAAATTAAATTAAAAAGGTGTGGGGAGGCAAACTAGTACTACTGTGTCAAGGAGCAAAGGCCCCACTAGATCTCAGGAGCTCCCATTAAAAATAATGGCTCACTGTACTAGCACATGTTGGGTCTTTTACATTTGCTTTATCAGTCATCCAATAGCCTATTACTGGGTTTAGTAGTTACTTTGCAACATTTATCCAATCAGTTGAGGGAAGGCATGGTAACTGTACTTTTCTGCATCATCTTTTTGTCAGTTTGGCAGTCCTGATTCATACAAGGTGGGTTTAAGAGCTTTTGATAAACAAATTCACCACATGCTAGCTGTCTGGAAATTCAGTTGTACTCCTACTGGGCTCAGCATATTCAGTTAACTGATGTTTCAGATAGAATACTACTATCTTCTTTGTCTTTGAATGTCATTTCAGTGGTGACTCAGGATACCCAGTCTAGGTCAATATCTTAAAAATAGGGACTCAAGTTCCCTTATGTAACTGGTTCAAGTAACACTCTCCAAGTTGTTATTAACAGCAGTTCTATAATAACTCTTGCTAAGAAAGCTTATTTTGGAGATAAAATGTTATAAATTGAGAACAAATGGTAATATGATAAAATAGTTAAATGGACTAAATGAATCATCATTCAGAAGTATCTAAAGAATTGACGAGAAGAGAGTTTTGACTAAATAATAGACTACATAAAAGTTCTATTACACATTTTGATAAGTAAAGTGCACAGATAATCTATGTATTATTTGTGGATTTACATTATAGAATTGTTTAGTGTTACTATAACTGATGGTCATGAGACTTTACTGCTTATTCTAATGGTCATATAACTTTAAAGTTAGAATCCACTGCCATTCCTGTTAGGGCTTGTTCTAATCAGTAATTAGTTATAACAGCATGGATTTCTCTTTTCATGAGAAAAGAGGAGAAACAAAAAAATGAAATAATATGCTATAGAACTCTACGGGGGCTCTGATAAACATATAAAAGCATACAGTCTATTCATATTATGAGAGAAATATATGTTTTATTGGAGCTTGTAAATGAAACACTGAAGAAAGTATACATGATAGCACAGAAATACATACAGAAGAGATTAAATAATTGCTGCTAAATATACAAAGACAGAAACATAACTTTTCTACTAATAAGAATATATGAGAAAGTTCTTATTGAAATATAATCTAAAATATTTTGATGTTTTATTGTATTAAGACATGACATTATAGTAAATAGTACATCATTTAAAAAAAAATAGCAGGAAAAGAATTGGATTTATTTTCTTTTTTAGTTTGAGAAGATAGGTGAGTTATTTTGGATGGTTTTACTGTTCAAACTAGAAGCACTAGACTCCACGAAGGGAAAGACAGTTAAAATAATTTCTTGTTTAAATTTAAAATTATTTTTTTTATTGGAATCTACAATCTATGTTAATATGTATATATTTAATATTATTAACATACACAGACACATAATAAACAACAGGCATTATGAGATACTTAAGATTGGTACATTAATAATGCATCTGAGAGTTAGTAAAATATTTCTTTCTTTGTCATAGATATTTCATCAGACAATTAAAGTGTATATCCATTAATATTAATGGTCTAAATAATGGTTGCAAGAGAAGTAATTTAAAGAAGTTTCTAAATTTATTTGCATCACACATTATCTTCCTTCAAGAAACTCATTTATTGCAAGATAATATAAATAGACTTAACTCAAAATATTTTACAATATTAAGTAGTTCTCAGTACAAACAGAAAAAGAAAGGAGTAGCTATATTATGGAGACACTCTTTACCCACACCCAATATAATAAGCATGTATAATGATGGTAAAGGTATGTTTTGTTCAGTAACAATATAAATTAATATAAATCTGTGCACCTTTATTAATGTTTACTGGATACCTGGTATTGGTCTTAAAAAGGTTAAACATCCATTAGAACAGATAATACATCTTTTGAAAGGTAGTATTATTTTGGCAGGGGACTTTAATTGCATAATAAGAGATGAAGACTCTAATGCTACTAGAAAAATGAAGAATATCAGCCACTGTAAAGGCATTGTAAAAGTTCATAGACTCTTTTCAGATTAAAGATATTAATGCATTTTTAGACCCAAATTCACTTTTATATACCAACTATTCACATAATCATGGATCTCAGTCAAGAATAGAGTTATTTCTAATACCTTAATATCTAGATTGATTAAAGTTAGTCTCATGTTCACTTTCAGATCATAATGCCATAACTTATAGAACTTGTATTAAACACTAACAATAAACTTCCCATAAAATGGATACCCACATATATAACTAATTTAAAGGATTTTAAAAAAAATTAATAAAGAGATTCAAACTTAAACTGAAATTAATTACACAGATGATATATCTGTGTTTTATGTATGGAATACTCTAAAAGCATACTTAAATGGTAAAAATAAATAATTGGTATGCTTTTAAGAAAAAGCAATAGGATAAAGATATGATAGGCGTACAGAAAAAAATTGATAAATTAAAACAGACCAGTCAAAAAGGACAAGATAATGTGTTAAAAGAAATTGGTGTGTTAAAAAAGCATTGAGAAATTTTAAATCATAAATCTATGATAAATTTAGAGAAGATTTAATTAGTCAACTATTCTATAAACCCAAAATACATGCATATATTAGCATCTAGAACAAAATGCTTATCAAATTTAACCATATTAAAGAAATGTATTCTTATTAAAGTAAGAAAAAGGTAACTGATGTAGATGAATTTTTAAAAATATTTAGAAACCACTTTAATAAAGTTAATCAAGATAATCCAGCAATGGATTCTCAAGAAATAATTAAAACTTTTATTAAAAATAATACTAAAGATAGGCTGACTGAAATTTAATAGATAAACCCATATATTGTCTGAACTTAAAAATCAAATTAACAAACTAAAACCTAACAAAGCACCTGGTAATGATGGCATGATAAACTATTATCTAAAGAAGCTTTACTTATTTTACACAAAGTCTTTCTAATAGTTAAAGATTTAACAAACGTTCCTCCATCCTGGAAATACACCTTTATTTCTCCGATTTAAAAGACAGATAAAAACCCAGTACACTGTTTCTCATATAGACCAATTTCACTTTTAAATACTGATTATAACATATTTATGGCTCTAAATGCTATTAGATTACAATTTCTACCATATCTGATTAATGATCAAAGTGGATTTATAATAAATAGGAATACTTATGACAACATTAAAAGAATATTAACCATTATAGATTTTGCAAATAACAAAATGGATAGTTTAACATTGTTAAGCTTAGACATAAATAGTGCTTTTGACACAGTACATTGGAAATATTTATTACTGGTTTTAGAGGAGTATAACTTCTAAACATATTTCTCACAACTCATTAATTTACTATATGATAATTCTTTAGCTTACATAAAAATTGGTTCTTATATATGAGAGTCAATTCCAATTACTAAAGGCACTAAACAGGGTTGTCCACTTTTGCCACTATCATTTACTTTAATCGTGGAACCATTTGCGTGCTATACAAGATCAAGAATAGATATTAGGGTATACATATAAGTAAATTAAATTCTAAAATATTATTATTTGCAGATGACATACTTTTGACTTTAAATGACAACAAAAATTATCTTAAGACTGTATTTAATGCAACAGAAACCTTTCAGAAAAAAATGGACTTTTAATAAAAACAAAACATTTACTTATAAATGCAAATATTAATGATATGGAAGAAAGATTTTCTAAATATGTAGAGGGAGGTAAAAATACATATCTTGGAATAATTTTAAAAGAAAACATTATAAATACAATAGAAGAAAATTATAAAAATAATTTAACTATTATTAATGATCTTATTAATAAATGGAATATGTTTTCTTTTACCATGGAAGAGAGGCTTTCTTTAATAAAAATGATTATTTTACCAAAAGTTTTGTATATAATACAGCCCATATCACTACCCCAGCTTAAAAGTATTAAAGAATTTAGTTGTCTAATTCTTAAATTTCTTTGGTATCCTAACAAATCAAGATTTGGATTAAATCATCATGTAAGAGACTGGTCCCTAGCTGGAATTGGTTTGTCAAAAATATTCATTATTGTCAATTATAAAAACAATCTTTTTACTGTTAAATAAGAAGTTCAAAGCACAAAACACTCTACCGGATCCACGACTGGTAAAATTTAATAGTGTAGACACAAAGATACATAAACGTTAAAAGCAGGTATGTTTTCATTGCCAGCTTCTTCAGATAAGCTAAACACACCACCGCCTTCATTTAAATATCATTTCACAGTTAACCCCACCCAATGAAAGCATACAGACTCACAGTTCCTAATTGATTAATTGAATATAAGCTACTACAACCTTCAAACTTCCCTGTCACAATCCCACTTGATGCTGATATAAAGTGCAATGTGCATAATAATTATGAATGAATTGATATATATCAAATAAATATCAAATACATACATGTATAACCCATATAAATCCACTTATATATAACAAATTTATACATATATACCATTTGAGTTATATACCTTACTTTAGTTAAATATACATAGTAAAAACTTATAAATGGATAGCACCATCTAGTGGACAATCATAAAAACTTCTTTTTTATATAAAAAATTTTCTCTCTCTAAAAATTTTTATAAAACTTTATATAAAACCATTTTATTAAATAAAAGTTATTTTACATTCCTTTATAAGATATATTCAAACAGTTCAAGCCCTATCTATAACTTAGCAGATATTAGCTTTAATACAGACATAATAGAGATCATATCATTTAAACCAGGTTTTTTACATGCTTCCAATACTACTTGCCAATACAGCTCTCTGTATTCAACCCTTGTTTCCCATGGTCCACCTCTCGAGTCAATAGCTACAGTCTCTAGAACAAAGAATCCAAATTCAGCTCCCTTACATACACAGGTATGCTTATATAGGGCATTATTTTCATATCTAATTTTTATATCATAGAGGTGTTCATATAACCTCTGTTTGAGTTTTCTCTCACGCTTCCCTATATAAAATGACTCACATATTTTACAAATCGCTAAGTATATAATATAATATACAAAAAGAATGGTTGAATTTTGCCAAGATATCAGATTTGGATTATATTTTTAATAAAGAAATAAAGTATACATACCGAAAAGGTAAAAATATTAAGAATTTGTTAGAGATGGGCACTCAAATAGGAAAAAGTGAAGGACACTCTAGGAATAATAAAAAAAGTTTATTTAAATGTGGTAGTTGCAATTACTGTTCCCATTTGTTAACAGGAGCCTCAATATATTTAAAACCTTGTAAAAAGAAGTTATACTTGAATTCTTTTGTGAAATGTAAAACCAAAGGAATTATATACTTAGTGATTTGTAAAATATGTGAGTCATTTTATATAAGTGGATTTATCTGGGTTATACATGTATGTATTTGATATTTATTTGATATATATCAATTCATTCAAAATTATTATGCACATTGCACTTTATATCAGCATCAAGTGGGATTGTGAAAGGGAAGATTGAAGGTTGCAGTAACTTATATTCAATTAATCAATTAGGAACTGTGAGTCATTGTATGCTTTCATTGGGTGGGGTTTATTGTGAAATGATATTTAATGAAGGTGGTGGTGTGTTTAGTGAAGCAGTTGGTGACGAAAACGCACCTGTTTTTAACGTTTATGTATCTTTGTGTCTACACTATTAAATTTTACCAGTCGTGGATCCGGTGGAGTGTTTTGTGCTTCATACTATTTGGTTACTCATTTTCCTAGCACTTCATTCCTGTTTTTCGGTTATTAAATAAGAAGTACAATGCCAAATGGAAAGTCATACAAGAAAACCTATGTATGGAACCAAACCAGATAGCTTGCTCACAGCAAATATAATACATAGTACATTTTTATGGATGTTAAAACATTATACACTAGAAAATAGAAATATTATGATTAACTCCTCTTATATTTCTTTAATGTTAACAACTTTTAGAAATTTTATTTATAAAAATCCAGGACATAAGGAATGTTTTTTTTGGTTGTTTCCCATGGCATATACACAAAATAATACATGTACTTTTAATTTAGATAATATGAATGAATTTAAGGAGAATAATTTGATATATTGGTATCAAATGATGGAGAAAAGTTACATACCATACAATATATAACTACTAAATTTAATCGAAGCAAAAATATCTGGTTAGATATACAAAATTGTAGGTATTCAGTAGAAAATAAGATTAATTTAATGCAACCATCAATAAAAAATACCGTACCAAAATTCACTGATTTATTAATAATATTAACACACCAGGAAATAATTGAAAAATGACTTTTATCCAGAATATATACACTTATTAAAAATGTAGCAGAATATTTTAATGAAAGCTATTGGGATTATTTCAAAACTATAAATAATTTTTATCCAGGCAAAGAAGACAAAATATACATGTTGATATCTTTAAAACAAACTATATATTCAATAAAGTCGAGACTGTTTACACTGAAATTTATGTATACAATCTTCATAACTCCACATAGAATAGAATTAATGTATAAGAAAAAAGTGGTTTGTTGGAGATGCAGACTGGCAACATAGTTTTTTTGACTGTAAAATTATTAAACCATTCTGGGAAAAATATTAATGCTTTTTACAGGCTTTATTTACTGATAAATTCACCCTAATCAAATAATTAATTTTATTCAGCACTCCAATACCTGACTGTGTAAAGAAAGGGAACTACCCACTTCTATGGAGTATACTAACAATCACAAGGAAAATTACCAAGAATTGGAAGAGTGAACAAAATCCAACAATGAAAGAATTCATAAATATTGCAACCATTTGTCACTATGAACTTCTATCAGTCAAGATGAAAACAACCAGCATTACCACTTCTTATAACTTCTGGATGAAACTTAATGAATTGCTAAATAAACATCTATAGATATGTTAATGACAATTTTTCTTTTTAATTGATTTTAAGAATATTTAAAGTTTTAGATATTCTGTAGACTTTTTTGTATATAGTTGTTTTAGTTACGATTTACTTTATTCATTTAAATAATTTATATATTTTAAATGTTAAAATTTATTATTTATTAAAATCAATAAAATATTTAAAAAAAGAGTGAAAGAGAGAGACTAGAAAAGCTTTATGATCAATGCAGGCTTGAATGAATGATGGGAATTTTCAAGTAAATCAAATTAAAAAAAAAGAATGTTAAGAAAAAGACACGGTTTAAATATGTACAGAACAAGTCAGAAAATAAATAAAGCATTTTCCTGAATGGGTGAATGTACAGAGGCCAGTTTAAGTGTGGGAAATTATAAATTAATTAGGATTTGCAATTTATTCATTTGGCAAGGAAATGGAAAGATAAGTTTTGTTTAAAATCCTTTACCTGCCATCAAAATAAATTTTACATTTTACCTGACCTACTAGAGTGTCCTTATATGGGCATTTCCATTTTTGACACATCTCAGAGAAATAAGCATGGGAAAATGAAGCACTTGATTATCAGATCACTAAAAGAGTTACTGATTCTGGTTACCAAGAGTGATGCTACAGTGTGTTCAGTTCCCTGAACTGGACTCTTCTGCTCTGCTTCTTTAAACACCAGTTTCTTTGGCGCAGTGCCTACAATAACTGATATTACCTGCAGGCCTATATACTGGTCCGTGACAAACTAATTTATGCACACGTAGACCCCCCCCCTTGACTCCAGAATATAGAAACCAACAAGCAATAGTCCTCAACAGGGTGGGCATTACAGGGTAATAGCAGACCACCCAGGGGTGTTATGAGACATAATACCAGTCAGTGTTCAATGGGAAACACTGCTTTTTAAGCCCATTGTCAAAGAATATTTCATTATTTTTTCCAAGCTCAGACTTAGTTACCAAATGGCATATAAAAGCAGACAGCAGGAGCTACAAATATTTTGCAAAAGTAGACAAGAGTAACATCTTTTAAAGGCTGAATGAGGATCCAAGATCATTTTACTCTTAGGACTAGGATGTCTCCTAGGGATACACCCATGTACAGTGTGATTATCATTATTTCTTTTAGGAATAATTTACTATGCAGTGATCATGCGACTTGTCTGGCCACTGCCTAATTTTTTTTTAATATATCTGTGTCTCATTACACATGGTAGGTAATCAGATTCTGTGATGAAGGAATAAGGAATCTGTGTTGTGATATCAGTCTTTATTTTATCCTGTTTGTGCTAAGGTTGTCATACACTTGCACAAGGTTTGTTGTACCTTGCTGCATGGGATCAAGTTGTTTGATCTGACATGACATTTCTGTGTGGTCAAAATGGGGCTTTCTTGCTTATGTTACAGACCTGCAAAGAAGCATTTTTATTGCAAGTCTGTTTTCTTGAGCATTTCTTGTTGGCATAGGTTTCTTAGATTTTGTTGGTACTTTTATATTTAATTGTACAGCCTGTAGTTTAATTTCTATTACTGTTTATGTTTTTTTCTGTTACTGAGCTGAAGTTTGGCTTTCTTTTTGGATTTGGAAGGTTCTGAGTCTATTTTTACATTTCTTGAGTCATGATTCTGTTGGGATCTATTGCTGTGTAAGACTGCTGATTGATGTAAAGGGATTTCACCCTTACCCCTTATTGTCATGCAACCAGAAAGTTAGTTTATAATAAGTAAGAGGGGAAGAAGTCTCCCACATGTCAGGTGTACAGAGACTTGCTTCCTTGCAATTCTTAGGCACATTTTGTGCAAACTACTTAATTTCATAAAATGTTTCCCATTCTAGCATATGTCATTCTTTCTTAGGGAAACCTGTTCTCACAATTCTAACAATCTTAAAAAGCTGTTTATTGCTTTTTTTTCGCTCTGCATATTTCAGTACAGATAAGAACCACACTTCTATGTATTACTTACTGAATCTCCATAAAGACAGAAACTGTGAATGAACATGTGGATAATCAATAGTTTATCAATTACATGTCCGTATAGTAATTTATTTTATAAATATATATATATATATATATATATATATATATATATATATATATATATATAATTTATATGTGTATGTGTATATATATATATATATATATATGTATGTGTATATATATATATATATATATATATATATATATATATATATATATATATAGATTCACTTGAGAACCTCGAAATACTGAAATCTCGAGTTTCAGTATCTCGAGCCCAAGAAGTGGAATCCACAAAACAATGAAAACTAAAAACGCGAAATTCAAAACCTCGAATACCGGAAGTTTTGATTTTCACAGTTTTACTACACACACACACACACACACACACACACACACACACACACACACACACACACACACACACACACACACACCATCCACCACACAAGCACACACCATCCACCACACAAGCACACACCATCCACCACACAAGCACACACAATCACTCTACTACATGAAAGCAGGGATGCAAGCCCCCCTGCACCCCCCTACTTAAATATTCTCACTCCGAGGTCACACTACATACAAACACACACAAAACACCACCACACAAGCTTTCTCTTCGCACACACACATCACAGCAACAAAACACACTGACACACACCACAGTCCCTACCCAAACCCCTTAACACACACACACACACACACACTTACCTGAATACGTAACCACAGAGTAACTTTAGAAGCGCAAAATTCAAAACCTTTGGTATTCGAGGTTTTAAATTTTGTGCTTCTAAACTTTCACTATTATGTGGATTGGGCTTCTTGGCTCGAAATACTGAAATTTGAGATTTCAATATTTTGAGCTTCTGAACGGAACCTATATATATACATATATATATATATATATATATATATATATATATATATATATATGTCTACCTGATAACACCGACATGCCAAAACACCGACAACTAAATAACCGACACGAAAAAAAACGACAAAAAAAGAAAGTTTAAAAACACGAAACTTCACACGCCCGACAAACCAAAATCCCGAAAATCAACAAAACAAATACCTTTCCCGAAAAACACACACACAACACAAGCACACCAAAAACCTTACAAACCTACACTAAACCTTACATGCACAACTATCTATGCACTAACCTTAACCCAAACCCTAACACTAAGGTCCATCACTATCGCACACTTACCTTACCCTAACTCACTAAATCCACCCCTAACCCTCAAGTCCATCACCATCGCACACTTACCTTACCCGCACCCTAACCCTAACTCACTTAACCTGCCCCTAAACCTAAAGTCCGTCACTATCACACACTTACCTGACCCGCACCCTACCCTAACGTCTGTCACTATCACACACTTACCTTACCCACACCCTGACCCTAACGTCCGTCCCTGTCGCACACTTACCTTAACATGTTGTTGTTCTCAGCATCAGGATTCTCAACTGTCGGTCTTCCCGTGTCGGTGTTCTCATCGTCAGCGTTGTGCACTGTTGGCATTTTCAGGTAGACCCATATATATATATATATATATATATATATAGACAGAGAGAGAGAGGATATGGTTAGGGTTTATTTGATCTACAGCTTATTTGATTGAAACCTCATTTGATCTAAACCACAATTGAATGAATCACATTTAAATGAAACCTATGTTGCCCTGTAGAATATGACTAAGTGTGGTTTTGGAGAATAGGAATTATAATGCAAATTAGCGTTCATCAGTATTAGTTCCTCGCTAATACCCACTTTTAAGTTGTACCTCCATTTCTAGAAGGTGGTGTTTGATACCAGCAGTGATTCAATGTCCTACTGTCTTTTCTCAGCATTTGTGCAATGGTGGATTTAACATATTTAAGTAAGAGGGTGTGGGGTGCAAAGATCCCCTGCAAAACAAAAACAAAAAAAATTGGACATATATTTAGGGTATGTGATATTTTCAGTGAAATTAATTTTGATGTTTTGTGGTTTCAATGAAAATGTGTTTTAGATCAAATGCACCACTGTTTTTTTTTTTATTATTAAATGTGCTTTAGATCAAATGAACTATAACCATCTATATCTTCTTCTTCTGGCTTTTCCCGGTTAGGGGTGCCACAGCGGATCACCTGTCTGCTCATGATTGGCAGTGGAGTTTTACAGTGTCAAGTTGCCAGTTGCCCAACCTTCCATGGAAGGCACACACACGCACGCATGCACACACTCACACCTAGGGCCAAATTTAGAGTGTCCAATTCACCTACAGCATGTCTTTGGGATATGGGAGGAAACTGGAGCACCCAGAGGAAACCCACATGACCACAGGGAGGACATGCAGACTCGGCACAGAAGGCACCCCGGCCAAGGATCAAATCGGAGAACCTCTTGCTGTAAGGTGGCAACACTAACGGCTGCACCACCACAGCTGCCCTTATAACCATCTATATCTATGTATCTATAATTATCTATCTGTATATAATAGATATATATATATATATATATATATATATATATATATATATATATATATGTGTGTGTGTATGTGTGTATGTATATAATATACAGATAAGCAGACAGTAAATGTCTATGAATATCTGGCTTTTAAACTTAAAATCATATTGCAATAGACAATTGGGGTCATAAGTTTGCCCATCTTTACATTTAGCTGTACATAAAATGATTTATAAAAATCAGTGCATACCAAGATTATATATTCCTCATTCTGAAGGAGGGATGGGCCTCCTTGAAATTGATTACATGTATAGATCCGCAATCATGGGACTCCACACATATCTGCTGACCTCACAAGACCCAAATGTAGTGAAAGTTTTGAAACATGAGGAGACTAAATCTAAGATGACTTCCCTGCTTAGGCTAGCAGAAGCAAATTGGCGTCAAGCAGGAATGGAAATCAAACCACAAGTGGATAAAAACCAGGCAGCAACTGAATGTGCCAAAAAAAACAAAAGAAAGAATATAAGGTAAAGGACCAGATGAGAAGGCAAGAAATATGGAAAATGCATAAATATAGTTGCAAGTATAGAAAACTTCTGGAAGAACCTCATGTTGATCAGGAACAAACACAGGAATGGTTAAGGAAAGGTGAATTCAAACCAAGAGATGAAAGGTTAATATTGGCAGCACAAGATAGTGGGCTACATACACGTTGGTTTATAAAGTCCATTGAACATGCGAGAGAAACAGACAAATGTAGGTTTTGTAAAACAGAATTAGAAACAGTTGCACACCTTGTTGCTGATTGCGACATACTAATGGCAGAAGGACTGTATACTGAAAGGCATAATAATGTGTTGAGGCTGTTGCACTGGCGATTGTGCAAACATTATGGTATTGAAGTGGCTGAAAATCACTAGAAACATTAGCCACATAACATCATAGAAAATGAAGTCTGCCTCACACGGGATCATCCATTACCAACAGTTCAAAAGATAGATGCTAGAAAACCGGATATAGTAGTTCAAGAAAAGAAGACAAAAGTAGCATTGATCATTAAAATTACAACACCCAGTGACTACAGTGTTCTGTGTACAGAGAGACACAAAGTCGTAAAATATCAGGATTTACAAGCAGAAATGAGAGCAATGTGGAAGAAAGATACTCAGATAGTTCCAACAGTATTAGGAGCAATGGGACTTATAAAAAAGGGTCTACAATCATATTTAGATATGTCACCAATACATTTAACTCCATACAAACTATAGAAGGAGTCATTACTGGGCACATTACGAGTGCTGGGAAGAGCACTTTGGCTGACATCAAACAGTGCAACAATACTAACTTCATGTACTTTAATCGTACCTTGACTTAGGAATGAGGTCCATTCCTATCATGGTATTAGAAACCCAAAAGATTTGGAGAAATTAAAAAAAGGAATACAGCTGAACTTTTGAAGAGGACTGAGTACCAAAATGCTCTTCATCAACTGTACATCTAAATAGTGTAAGTATTGCATTTCTGCATGTGCAATAAGCAAAGTATCAGATATATTGGAGTTCTTTATTCATTGTTCATTAGATAAAATGTTCAGTAGCTGTGAACTTGCTGATGTAATTATAATCCTTTCTTTCTTTGCACCTTTTGCAGAGTAGCAGTTAATTGCATTTCCATGGTAATAAGAACTTCTTATATCATCCTTCCAGTTACGTTCTACAAAAAAAGTGTCAGTATGGCCGGTGGCTTTCGTTGGTGGACTGCGCTATGAATCACCCAAAGTGAATGCTGCAGGAAAAGTATATGGCTGGAAGACAGTGTTTGATCCACACAGACCATTTGCTATTGATATGGCAGGTTTTGCAGTGAATGCAAAACTGATTCTACAGCGACCGCAGGCCTACTTCAAGCTAAGAGGGGTGAAAGGAGGGTACCAGGAAAGCAGTTTACTTCGAGAGCTGGTGACATTAAATGATTTAGAACCTAAAGCAGCTAATTGCACTAAGGTAGGTGTCCTGTTTATATTATATATAAAATAAAAGCTACTGCACTAATTTTATATATCTTCTTTTTTACCAGGTTAGTCTTAACATTCACAAACTACAGTGCATAGATTGACTTTTTCCATTTAATAAAATGATTAAAAAGCTGAAATAAGAAAATAATAGATATTCAAATGTGAAACAACATCAAAAGCTGACATTTTGTAAAAATAAATCTAAAATGGAGAGGCTATGACTGATTAATTCTTCCTTCCTCTCCAGTCTATTTTTTTCTGAAGCCCCCACAATCAAGGTATGCAATGCCCTTCATCAGTACACATTTTGATGTCATATGCTGTACATTAGTGTCCATCTAGTCTCCCTTCCCCTGAGCCATCATTTGTTTCCTGCTACTCGCACATTTTCTCAGGATCCTATTGCTCAGTTGCCACATAGAGGAGCATGCCACAAAGCCATATTGTGAGGCTTAACCCATACTGGGAGAGCAGCATGTCATGAAACTCTGCCATAAATGTCAGAATTCCAATCATGTCGGGTCTGTATGTATCACTTTGTTGGATGCTTTATTCAGCGAATCACTATTAATCAAACTCACTTAAGCGAAACCTCATTTAAGCGAACAATCATTTCAGCAAATTTTTTCTCAAGGAAAGGATGTAGTTGGCCATCATTGGGAATTTGGCCTTTTCCCCACTGTAGTGCGATCTTGGAGTTGGTATATTTAGTTGGGATGGTGTGGGAGGGTGAAGCCCCCCAATTTGCTGAATTTTAAATTGTGTAGTGTTTGTTATGGTCGGTAGCGGGCCCATTATTTTTTTTTCCCTTGGAGAATTTTCGCTTAAATGAGGTTTTGCTTAAGTGAGTTCAATTAATAGTGATTTGCTGACTAAAGCATTCAACAATGTGAGATAAACCCATCACATCAGTTGAAGTTACAAGAGGGAAAAATCCTGGCCTACCTTGCACACAAAGAATAGAAATATGCTAGGGGCCAAAGTGGTGGGAAGGGGTACTTTAATCAGACTGATGCCTATGCAGGAGGACAGACATTGGTCACAGCCTTCTGGAAAAAAATATAACCTCAAGCTACAACTTCCAAGTCTCCATATGAAGCATCCTCATATCTAAATACATCTGTCTTCAGCTTCAGAGGATTACCTGGAGCCCACAGGTGGTATACTTCCACGAACAACCACATGAGTGTGTCCCACTGTGTAGGCACCACCCACACCCTCGTAGAATTGCTAGATCATGTTCACTGCCTGCCTGTTCTGAGTTAAAGGTTTTTCATCTTCCTCAGTTAGAGCTCAGCATTCTAATTAGGACCAAGAGTGCTTCTTCCTAGCATTACCTCAACAGATCCCGAAGGCTCTAGTGAACCCACCTATGCCATGATCTCTTCAGGATCTACACTTCAGATAACTGTTTAGTATCTGGTGGGACTTGTCCTCATATGTAGAGGAAACCACCTTTAGAATGCATAGCCGGATGCTGTCAGCAGGTATAAATTTGCCAATTACCTATGTCAGCTTGGTAGGTACATCCCTAAATATTGGTACTCTCTGGAATTGAACAAAACACCTGTCTATTGCATGGCTTGATTCCCACATAGATCATCAACCCATGAAGTATAAAAACAGCCCAGAGCTGAGGGGGTAAAAGTCTCTCTCTCTCTTTTCCTCTCATTTCTAAGGTAAGTCAGAGGACAAAGAGAACATTATCTCTGAGACAGAGAGCTATAGACCTCTCCATCCTACAGCTCCCCCAACCACTGACCCCTCATTTGGAGACATCTTGAGACTTATGAAGTCCACTGCCCTATCCAGAAATGCCTTACTGTGTGTCTGGGAGGAAGTAGGAGAGCTTTGAAACATTCCCTATATAGAGCCTATGATTAGTGATATACATTTGCCACCTGAAAGCATACGGCGTAGTGTAGCCTTGGCTCCAAGGAAGGATGATGCCCTTTACATGTACCCAGTTAAATGGAGTATGGTCTCCATTAGGCTTCTTAGTGCAAACTCCAGCATGTCTCTTCTGTCCTGCACTTGAGACCACAGCATCCTGCCACCTTGCTTCCTTGACAAGGACTACAAAGATATGATGACAGTACCTTGAATTGTTCCATTTTTGTTTTCTTATTTTGTAGTTAGTCAGATTGTATGTACTTGCTTGGTATTTACTTAAGATCACAATGTTTTGGCTCATTATATATTTTAGTAACACACACAAGCTTGTAGAACTTCTCAAAGATAGACAGGGAAAGAAGAAAAAAAAAGCAGTCTCTTCATGTTGTAAGAATGATCACATGACCACACATTGTTCAACATGGAGCAATCTTAGAGTGAGAATACATATGTAAGATAGCTGTGCGGTGTGATGCTCCTCATATGGGAATGTAGGGAGGGCTTGCAACAGCTTTTGTTTTAACTTTTACATTTGTATACCTTTACCATTTTTCTTGACTACAAGTTTAAAACTTACAGGTACTCCGAGTTTTGTGCATAAATGAATAAGCTCTTGTGTTTACAGTTTATACTTTTGAGATATTATAGTACATTTGGCAAAAAAGTACTTTCCTCTGCCACACTGGAGATCGATCCTTCAACATCTAGATTCATCTGTCCAGGTTACTGTCCTCTCTAGTGGTCAAGACAGTGGAAAAGCTTTCAGACCTCCCTGAGTCTGGACTCTAGAAATAAATGACTGATACTCAGCTTGTGGCTTCTAAGCTATGGCACCATGTGGTCCACTGGAACTTTAACTGCAAATTTTCTCAGGATGCTACTGGTTTGAAATGTATCCAAGTTCTATTCCTAAAGCTGCTCCATCATTTAAGTGTCAGTGTCACATAGAGGCAGGGAGAGGGGCTAAAACATGTGCAGTAGAAGGCTGAATACCTAAGGCTATCATCACTCAAGAAAGAGCTTAGGCATGTTACTCTGAATGCCTTTCCCCTGAGTGGAGACACTCTTTAGCCAACATTCCCAGCACCTCATCAATGACCTCCTGAGAAGGGGCAGGCGCTCACCTTGGCAATTATAACTTCCTTCAGTCCCCCCTTCTTCTTCCAGCTCCAGACAAATCCTAAAGAAATAAAACCTCTCTTGCATGCTAAAGTTGGCTTTTAAGTGTCTGATTTTCCACTTCTAGCAGTGCAAGCCAAGTCACCCCACTGGAAAAGTTTTTGTACTTACTTTTCTCACTTGCTTAGAGAAAAACAGCTCTTGTACTCACTTTCCTCACTTATTTAGAGGAAAATATTTTTTTATTCAGGCATGTCCAAGGGTCAGCTCCCAGTGTTCTCTCCTGTCTATCTGATGAATCTGGGCATCTTGAGGCAATGTAGAAATTGCCTCATGTACACAGACAACCCTCTCCTCCTACCACACAACACTGCAACCTGTGAGAGATGTACTTATCTAGCCAAACTGGAGGTAAAGCTCTCTCCAACCAAGACTGAACTTGACAGTCAAGAGGAGACGGTAAACATTTGCACAACACCACACTCATCACATAGCCACATAGCCTCACTAAATTTACATCATCAAAATCCACACATAGTAACACAAAAACATTCACGGAGGCTCTCAGTAATAATCTGTCTAAGCAAAAGAGACCTCCAAAGCAGAAACGCAAGCAACCTCCATCCCCCAATAAAACCTAAATGACACATAGCCCACAGACTCAGTGTGCCACTCAACCACAGCCAATAAGGCAAAACAACATACCCAACACACTAGTCATAGGTGACTCTATAGTCAGGCACACTGATGTCCCACTCACCGGGCTAAACAAGGAGAATGTTACTGTCAGCTGCCTATCGGGTGCCAGGATCCACCACATAACCCACGCACTCAGGTCATTCCACAACAAGTATAAATATGACTCTGTCATCTGTCATTATCCATGTTGGTGTGAATGACCTGAGATGTACCTCCCTGGACTACATGAAAAGAGACATGGAAGAGCTCTCCAATCTTGTAGCCCAGGCAGGTATGACCGTAGCCCTGAGCAGCATTCTGCCATCGCCCAGAATGATACTGCAGTACAAGGACAAAATGATTGACTTCAACGATTGGCTAAGCTTCTGGTGTCATTCTAAGGGAATCCAGTATCTGTCTGCTTGGGATAACATGGTCGACAGACCATGATACTTTGCCACAGTTGCCCCTGGGATTCCGGATACTGGCTAAGGCTCTTGCCGCCCCTATAGTGCCTTTTTTAGGCAAGGTTCAAATGACAAATTCACCACCGTAACAGGAACAGGCAAGCAAAAACTGAGGGTAATGCTACTCAATGCTAGAAGTCTAAATCTCAAAATGCACTCCCTCGAGGCACTCCTTAAAATGGAGAACATCGATATCTGTGCAGTGACTGAGTCCTGGTTCAAGGCTCCAGAGAGCACCCCTGCACTACCAGGCTATAATTCATACCACACTTTTCGGCCATGTAACCTGGACTGAAACACCAAAGGCGGAGGTGTGTCCATATTCATTAAGGATATCCACACCTCCAGGCTAGTCGCTCAGCATAATGCATCCAAGGTTATCCAAGTGCAACTAACTCTGGGCAAAACTGCAATTCAAATTGTAGCTTGCTACAGATCCCGCACCATGCCCCAGGATTCCCACTCCTCTTTTCTTGATGTACTGGAAAATATTAGGGGTCAACCAAACACCCTAATAATGGGTGAATTCAACTACCCCACCATTAACTGGGAAATCTACTCGTGTACCAACTCCTTAGCACAACGCTTTCTGGAATTCATAAACTCCAATGCCCTGGATCAACTAATCCACACCCCCCCAAAGGGGCAACAATATCCTAGACCTAGTCATTACCAGCATGAGTGACTGGTGTTCCACATCTGAAGTCAATTCCTCGTTGGTCCGATCCGACCATAAGCTAATCACCCTTGATATCCACATCCCACCCCCCCCCCCATTAAGGAAACCACGGTAAAAAATTTCTCCAAAGCCAACTTCATGCTTCTTAAGAAAGAAGTGGTGAACTTCATGACACCCATGCAGATGGGCAATGCAGTTACGACTGCTGAATCCTACACAAATGCACTTGCATGGATCGTGCTATCCCAAACAGAACCAAGATGCTATCCTCCAAAAAAAGGAAGCCAATCTGGTGGTCCCCTGCCATAAACAAACTGTACAACAGAAGGAAGAAACTGTTGCAAAAGATTGTAAAATCCCATGAGTGGAGGTGCTCCCTGGTCAGCCTCAGTTAGAAGCTGAGATCCCTTATAAAGATCCTCCAAAGCTAGCTATGAAAACAAAATTGCCACTAATTCTAAGGACAACCACAAAGCATTCTATAGCTATGTCAAGAATCTCGATGGCAATACCAAGATCTGCTCTGAGTTACAGCACAACGGCATGAAAATTACAGAACCAACTGATATTGCCAACATCCTGGCAAATAGGTTCAGTGCTAACTTTACCCAAAATGTGCAGTGTCATCCCATTTGGTAAAAACTCTGTACCCATGAACTACCACATAGGCAGCAATCTACTTAACACTGAATATGTGATAAGAGACCTTGGGACTCAGGTGGACAGTAGTCTCTCCTTTTATAGTCACATTGTCACAGTAGTCAGGAAGTCCTTCTACGTGGCACACCTCATCATAAAAGGGTTCTCATCCAGGAAAAAAGAGGTCATATTTCCCTTCTACTCGACACTCATTAGTCCCATTATAGAGTACAATGCCCCTTTTGGAATGTACCTCACAAGACATCTGCCGCAGCTGGAACGGCCACAGAAGTACCTCACAAAGAGGATTACTGGCCTCAAACAAATGCCCTACACTGACCGTCTCAAAAAACTCCAACTTTATTCCATAGAATATCGCCTACTCCGAGGTGATCTCTGCCTAACATATAAAGCTATGTCAAACCCAGAGCTGTTGGACATGCTACACCTAAAGAAATCCCAATCCCTCCGAGCTACATGCTCTAGGGACCTAAACCTTGTCACCACAATAAACAGGGCATGCTGGAGGGTAAGATTCCTGTCCCAGAGACTTCCCATACTCTGGAACAGGCTACCCATCTATGTCAAGCAAAGTTCTTCTTTAGCACTCTTCAAGAAAAATCTTGATGAGTGGGTGGGAAATAGGAAATACACCCCGGGGATCACTTCTGTGTCTCTGCTCAACAGTGGCACAGGAAAATAACTTCTTTGGGTGGCGTAAGCCAGGGAACCTTGTTGGCTAGGCTAACGTAGGCCCTTGGGCCGATAGCCTAGTGCCTACCTATGAACCTATGACCGCAGTGGCTCATCAGCTACTGTGAAAGATAAGGTTATCAAGGTGTGTATGTTCCTGGTATTTGCTTTAAGAATGTCCCCACTGTAGACATCTGTAACACTTGGCTGGCTTGTTCATACCTACATCAAGCATTATATCTCGTGTCATGACCACAAGAATACTTCAGGACTCCACCTTCCAAGCCTTTCCTGTTGGCTGTTGACAGGCTCTGCTGCCTTGGGGTTTTAGATTCCAGAATTTGGCCTAATTGGAAACCCACTAAGAAGAATCCCTTGTGCTAAATGTAACAAGATACATTCTTATAGTATCAGTTTGATTAATGAGGGAACCTTCACTTGTGTTTATAAATACCCTCCCACCACGCCTTGTGTTTGGATGTCTCTCTCAGCCAGCAGCTGCCCCGAAATCCCCTATATGTCATTATGCACGAATATGTTAATGTATTCTTGTAGCAGTGTCAGTATCAAATCTTCTTTGTATTTCTTGATTTGTAGAAAGTTTCCTCACTGTATGGTTGAAAATAGACTGGTGGGCAAAAGGGCCCAATGCACTCTCTTTTTGTTGTATGTAAATGTTGTGACCTGCTACAAAAGGTGTGCGTGCATATAGGCTCATAGGTACTTACTAAACTATTGATCTGTCAGGGTGTTAAGAAGCCTAATCTTACATTCCTAAGGTAGTTTTGTAGCCCTTCTGTTTTGTGTACGAGTAGCCCAGATGTGGGTAGACAAAGGATATGTTGGGACATTTACTTGTTGCATCTATATCCATGAGGTATACAGAAACTAAATTGGAGGTGAATTTGTGGTTTCCCATACATAATGTTTGTCCAAATTACATTTGAATAGAATATGAAAAGTACTTTACTTTAATTTGTGTGGAAGACTGTCAAGAGATGCTGTAGTCTCTCTGATATATTTCTTTTCCTTCAGCATGCTGTATTTTTGTTGCAAAACAGACTGAGATCCCTTGAGTTGGTGTTTACACTGCCATAGGACTTGGAAATGTGTAACAGGTCAGAACACATGGGGTCTGTTAAGACACTCTAGCAAGGCAGAGGTCACCTCTTAGCATGTGTGTATGATACTGAGAAGAGGAACAAAGCTTTGAGTTGGTCTACATAGTTTTTTTTTTTTTTTTTATTTAGATCCTTAATTTTAGTGAGAAAGCATTATAGTCTCTGTGACAAGTGTTTGGACAGGTACAATCCAAACCGGGCATTCTACCCGATGATCAGCCTAATGAGAGCAGAGTGCTGTGCAGTGATGACATCCTTTAACATAGACAGAACATTCTAGAATACTTTTTTCATAAGGGTTACAAGTCTCTCCTCTGGATTAAGGGCTTCATCCCAAACTTAGTGTGTGTGGGCCATGTGAATCCATTGAAAACTGAGCTCTGCTTTTCCTGTGGCGGCTTTCTTTCATCTGTTACAAAGGATTAAGCACAGTTCACAGAATTACCCATAAATGAAGTGATTCTTTAAAAACAGATACTTAAAACCTGATAATGTAACTTATTATCCATTTTGTAGAAAAGGAAATATTTAGGTTTTCAAGTATTTTCATCATTTGATACTTGGGTAAGTGAACTGGCCTATTTCAAATTCTTTTCAGCCATGACTCAAGCTGCAAGAAAAGGCAAGGTAAGGAGAAATAAAATATATGAAAAAATCTCCTCAGAAAGTTAGCAAATAAATTACGGATGGCTCTTAATTAGGAGACTAAATCAAATTAAAAACGTTAGGACAGTGTTTTCTACAGAATGCTAAGGCGTGATGCTTTGCAGGTTTCTCAAACATGCAATCATTCGTATCTAATTTGGTTGTTAGTCTGAAAAGGAAAGATTGAGTTTTAAATCTCACAGGTGACAATACAAAATCAGTAATATATTGTTTCTCAAACATTTTACATCTGCAATGTTTTCTAAGAGTTGTAGATCTGTGCAACATTATCCCTGAGGACATTAACATTACCCAATGCAAACTCCTTTTACAAAATCCCTGGATGAATTTATAAGTTATAAGCGCTACGTTAACAGTCATTATATGGCTTTATTCCGTGTCTTATGCAATATATACATATGTCATATATGCGGACAGTCTGGTTTAGCCAATTAACCAGAATGTATTATGAAGGAAGAGGGAAATTAATGAAATCATGGAAAAAAAACCCAGCCCTGGGAAGGACATATACATTCCCTATAGGTTCATAGGTTCATGTGTTAGTGCCAGGCTACCTGCCAGTGTGTCCATGTTAAGCCTAGGCAAATTCCCAGTCCAAAGGTAGGAATCATACCCTGTACCTTGTGTCTGTGATGTAAACACCTTAACCATTTTGTAAAGCCCCAACCCCAGAGCAGGATTAAACAGCAAACCCTGGAGCTATGAGGCAGAGACCTTACTCCATGAGCTACTGCACTCCTTGTTTTCCTATCTCCAAACAATGCACCATTTGCAGCATTTTTTTAACATCTGAGAACTCATTTCTGCAAATTAAAACAAAAATAAGGAGCACAATGATCCACTGTACAATGTTTTGTCAGCATCTGAAGTAGTATTATCTTTAAGCAAAGTGTTACTTTGTTGACCGCTCACTGTATCGGATGTTGATTTGCTGCAGTGTCCTTTAATAGTATTTCCAAGGGCCTGCAGTTTCACAATAAAGGGAAATGGTGAGATCTTCTTTACTTTTTCTTTTTGTCCTGTTTTGTATGACAGGGGACTTAGTATTTGTATAGGCTGTGGGTGTGAAAACAGTGCTCCTATACAGGGGCATACAGAAAAATGTAGCTCTCCTGCAAAAACAATGTTTTATGACTGTTGTGTGATTTTTTTTATTACAATGTTGTGCACTTGCATTATAATGAGCTTTAGATATTTAGGTTACGATATTTTCAGCATTGACTAAAGGGGGCCTTTATGTTGCATTATAGATTCAAAAAATTGAAAGGCAACCTGTGAAGTAAATAATATTGTATATCAAACTTTGGGCTCAAAGGGAATACCTGTATGCTCACAGGAAATGACTCCTACTGCAAGCAGAGAGCCTCAATTGAAGTGTAGACATAAATGGTCTTAAAAAGTTAGAAAGGAGGAAGGTAAGTATGCAGGTTGGTTAAACAGCACCTCCATAGAACAGATTATCAATGTGACATTTGTTAAAACATCCTTCTTCAGCATGGGCAAATTGAAATCATTAATTCCAAAGCTGATTGCTTTAAAACTCTTGATTTCAAATGCATTCACATTCATTTGACTACAGACAAGGGACTCAGTTTTCTGGGTTCAATATGTAAGACACTTTGCCACTTTCAGACCTCTTATAATTAAGGCTGTAGCACCTTAGGGAAAAGTTATCTTTATTGAAAGGTGGTGTAAGCCTCCCTTGCTGAAATTAATATAACACTGTCCAAAATCAGAAACTTCAAAAGACATCTGAATATAATCTGCCCATTAAGAAAAAGCACATTCCAGGGAGTGTCACAAATGTAGAACTACTAACTATGAGCTGTACATCTTCATACAATAAACTGCACATTGCAACTCAGTACAGTGAAATGTTGAAACATGCTATAACACTAATAACTTTACAAGGAGAGCCTTGTTCCCTGTACTACATGTGGGCTTGCACCCTTTGTATCCCCCCCACTACTTACATATGCTAACTAGAAAATTGCTTTACCTACGAATAAGTTGAATGCTCCAGAAGACCACATATTCTGTCAGTTTTCCACAGCTTTTCTGCTCAAACAATCATAGGTGTGTTCCTCAGATTTTCAACAAGCATCCCTCACTTGAGCACATTTTACTATTGCCAAGAGCACAGTAATGTTTTATTAATTTGCATCTGAAAAGAAATTATTAAAAAAAACTGCCACCAAGGCAAACAACCAATCTACATTGTTAAAAGAATTTCAATCTTTATCCTTTTATCCTTAATCATTCATTAAAATGCGTTCACAAGCAACTCTTGGACTATCTCCTTCAAGCAAATCTAACTTCTACCCACAAGGCTTCTGTCTTAACCACAGCACAACTACTACCCTTATTTCCTTTACACAAACAATCCGTCAACCCAGAAACAACAAACTAGTTTTGTGTTTCTTTCTAGATCTGTTTAAATCTTTTGATATTGTCTCTCACTCCAAGTTCCCCTCCAAACTCTCAGATCTTAGTATCTCTAGTTCATCTATCTCATGATTCTCTAGCTACCTCTTCAACAGATAGTCTATAAGATGGCTCTCTTCCTCTTCTCCATTTCTCCCCATCAAGATGGGTGTTCATCAAGGCTCCATTCTAGGCCCTTTATTATTCAACATCTTTACAAACTGCCTCCATACCTCCTGTTCTCACTCCTTTCTTACAGTATGCTGATGACTCCACAATCACCTCCACTTCTAATAATCTGTCGACCTACACAGCATAACCCAAAATTCTTTCATTTCTGTTGAAAACTGGCTTACTGATAACCAACTCGTATTCAGTCCCCAAAAAAATAAACTTCTCCTATTCCTACCAAAATCTATAACTCATCTTAAACCCACTTTTTCTATCACATCTCTTAACAGTATTGTCATCAATGTGGAAACACGCACCAAACCCCTGGGTATCATCACTAATGATCAACGTAAATTTGACCTACACTTTCAACATTGCATAAAGAAGACATACCAAAAACTTGGCTTACTATACAGAAATAAAAAAATCCTCACCAAAGACTAGACTCTCTATAGTCTATGCCTATCTTCTTCCCAGTCTTATTTTTATGGCTCACAGATCTTAACTAATTTGCAATCCTCTTTAAAATCTAAGCTCAAAATTACTTACAATAAAGTAGCAAGGTTCACTGCAAACCCAACCCTTCAACTCACACCATTACCTCTTTCTCAAATCTCTTAACTGGCTGGAGTTCATCATCTCCTTCTTTAACTCCTTATCATTCACTCCATCCTCAATAAACCTACCTCCTGTCTTGGCATCTCTTCCCTCATCTCTCTCTCTCTGTACCCTTACTTGGACCCTTCAGAGCTCTCACCAACTATACTTGGAAATCTATAAGACCAAAAGAACAATTGACCAACATCTGTATAGCTACTCTATTGCCCAGTCTTAGAATAAACTACCCTTTTCCATCAGAATGATATCTAATGCTCCTGAATTCAAAAAGCTGTAAAAGATTACTGGCTGAGCTCCTGCACATGTCCCTGTGAAACCCCAACATAACTTAACTCTCTCCTTTTTCTTTACCTGTCCTTATTCTTGTTGTTCTCTATAACAACTGCTCTATACTACTCCACTGGCCTATATCCCTTTTCTTATTTCTAAATCACTGGGCTTGTTTTTATCTATTCTTATATCTACTACATTTAAACTTCTATCTGTTGCCTTTGTACTTTTCTTCTCTGTCTACTCATCCGAAGTGTACAGTTTTTAATTAAATTACTGTTAGTCTGCATATTATACCTATGTTATTTAGACTAATGATTGTTGTCTATGCTTGTATAGCCTCAATAAATACAATTTGTATCTTTAATGTGTTCTGTATTGGAGCTTTTCTCCCTGGACCTCCATTGAAAAAGGGCTCATGCTCAGTTGGACATTCCCAGTCAACAAATGTCAAAAATCAAATAAAATAAATAAAATCCTAGCAAACTCTGTTTTTCTGATACAAATTAAGGTATACTTCTCAAAGTATGATGGATTCTTAGCATCCTTTATTATTCAGATATATGATCATATAACCCTATTACATTATAAATGAGTTCAAATAAGTTCCTGTAATCTTACTTTCGTAACCCTTCTTAAATGTAGCTTTATTTTTCTTCATAAAGCCAGATTGTTAGATTCATTTTTAAAGGCTGAGGTCTTCATTTCCAAATATTTGATGCATTCTGTACTATTTTTCATACTCCCTTTGATATAAATTTCTGCTTGAAGAATTCTTTTTTTAAATACATTTCTCATATTCTAAACAATCCCTATACACGCTGTCAAAGGTTTCCTAAGGAATATTTCAAAGATTTCAAACAGGCAGACACTCTCTCTTAAGCTATACAGCATACATTATACCCAGGTTCACTATAACACAAGAGCACACATCTCTGCTAAGCTGACACTGTATATTCCTAACACTAGTAATGAAACTGTACTGATGCAAATTTGGTCTTATGATTATGCTTTTGACACACAGATAGATGATAGCAACGCCACCTTGCAACACTTCATTCATTCATTCTCCAATTACTCACTTAAAACAGTTCATCGCCATTTTTAAGGTGGATCCTACCCCAGCACTCAGGAGGAGGTGCAGAGCATAGAAACTCATCCTGAACCTTGTTTGGCAGATGAGCCAGGATTGTGGCTACAAGCTGCCAATAAGATACAAACTACAGTCCTAAGTTTGAGTTGTTGAATTTCCCCTTGCAAACTATGTGCCTGAATGTCACTTACCCAGACAATGCACTTGGGACACTCCTGAAAAGCTACTCTCCTGTCCCATGGGTTTACAATATTAACAAATAAAATAAAATAAAAGTAAAAATTAATAGAGTGCCAACCTATTGCAAAAAGAATACACATGTTCATTCACATACGTATGGGTAATTTCAAGGATGGTCATTTCAGGGTTGTCCATTAGATGCTCGATGTGGCCTGCACTGAGAGCTATCTATATCATGTGATAGTCAACTGTCACTTCAGCTATTAAACATCTTTGGAATGTAGGAGGAAAACAGACAGACCGCCCATTAAAAATCTATGCAGACACAGGAAGCACATGCAAACTCCACACAACATGTGCCCAGACTGACCTGAAGAACTAAGCCATATGTGAAGCAGTGTTATCCATAGTATCAACCTAATACAAAATGCAATAATTTGCTGTTGTTCTTAATACTTTGTTGTTTAACTTTTATCTCTAGTTTGATATAAATCATCTGCACCACCTCAATTCCTCTACAAGAAAATTCAGAGATAACTATAATTTGCAGTTCCCCTTATCTTGTTTTGCTGAACAAGTTTAGCCAACTATGTGTAAACAGTGCAGTGCACTGAACCAATCAGTACATATTTTTGTTTTGAATGAGGGCAAGTTACCCAAAACTCTCTATGTGGGAGGCTGTACACTGCACATTACATGCTGTATATTGGGCAGAATGTCAAATACTTTGAATTGTTCAAATACTTTACTGTGAGACACATCTTCCATTAAAGCAGCAATGCATACAAGATTAAACTAGATAGAATATGATCCAATCAGCAACAACTATCATAATCTATGCAGTTCAACATACGTCTCTAAAATGCATAAGCCATCTAGTAACCTGCTTCAGTACTATGAGTAAATAACAGAAATACATCTATACAATATCCCTATCACACTTTTCTTTTGCTAAGAAGTCCTTGTATAAATGTAATTATAATACAGGCACGTGTGGCTTACATTAGTCTAGACTGTGAAATCATGTTCACATATTTCACTAGTTCGGCATTAATATACAACAAGACAACAGTTTACCATCTAAAGTGTCATTTTTTTCTACTCTAGGAAAGTCAGAACCAGGCTTTGAGTGAAATCAGAACACATCCTTCCTCTTTCTAAACCGAGTTTCTGTCTACTATATTCATACACAAAATGTCTACGTGGGATGGTAACAAGTAAACTTGAAGATATCAAAGAACACCTGACTTTGCTTACAAAAGGAGCAAGAAAAGTAAAAACATGTAAACAACCCTAACAAAGGGCTATACCATGTTGTGAAATGCTCACTTGTGGCAGACGAAAGAAAAAGTCCACAAAAACAACAACTTCTTTGTATAACCATACTGTGTAATCCATAGCATACAGAATAATATACTGTATCATACTGTATACTATACTAAAGCAATAACTGATGACGTGGTGTGGTATATTGAAGATTTACCCATGGTTAGTGTGGTTTAATCATGAGGGCAAAGCCCGAGTGATTAAATAAAGCCAACCATGGGTAAATTTCAATATACCACAACCACGGAGTCGGTTATTGCTATTATGCAATGACATTATTTAAGAAAAAAAATACTTTTCTTAAATAATGTCTTTGTATAATGGTGCATTACTGTTCTTCCGCTTCCGGTTGTGGTATACTGCTTCCCTGTTTTGATGTACTAAGCATGCAGATGGGACTTGCGTCCCACGCATACCCAGTACATCAATGCTTAGAAATGGGAGCAACGAAGGAAAGAAAGTCTCCGTTGCTCCGTTTTTTTTTTTTTTTGTTTTTTTTTTTATTTGTTTAAAAATATATATTTTGAAGACTTTATACCAACGGAAAAAAGTCCAGGCGACCAGACTTTTTTTCCATTGGTATATTGTGGGATTTACAACTGGCATGCTGGCCAATCAGCGTGCGTGTTTTGAAATATTAATGGGGGGTCATTGTATAATATATAATATACTATAGCATACTGTATAACATACTGTATATTATACTATGTAAAATAGACTATGGCATACTGTATAATATACCATATTGTATAATATATTGTATAATATACTATATATACCATTCTGTATAATATACTGTAGCATACTGTACAATATACTATAGCTTACTGTATAATATAGCATAGCATACTGTATAATATACTTTGTATATAATATACTATACCATACATGTATAATATGTCTACTTTATCATATAGGTTTGATCCTTTGCACTTGTATGACCCAGTCGAACTTTCTCAGTCAGCAAATGTCAAATAAATAAAGTGATCTGCAAATTAAGAGGCATGGAGATAATAAAGCAGATAGTTCACAGGTGATTACTAGTTAAACGACCTTGGGGAGGGTGCTTTTTAAGCCTATCCTTGCTTCCCAAATATATCTGGCAGTCTGATACTCTAGGGTTGTTTTACAGGGTATATTTATGTATTGGGAATGGGTGTTCAAGCAGTTACAGGCTGCCTCTATCTATTGCAGACATAGATGCCAGACAAGGGGTAAACTTCTGATGCTCCATCTACTTGTCCAAGTCACTCTTGAACTGGGTTAGGGAAGAGCTCTGTTTGAGATGAATGGGAAGGCTGGCTACAAAATGTAGAAAAGAAAGAGTAAGAAGTATCCACATAGAGGTTATGAAATGAAATGAAGTAATGCCTAGAGAAACTGATACAAAATTAAGATAGGCATCTAACTTCTGGCCTATGACATTAACATCTTTGAATAATGCTCTAGTCTTGAGTAAAAATCACTTCTATGCAAATCCTGAACTGACAATAACATGATTAACAAGAGGAAAAACTGCACTCTTAAAAATAAACCTGCACACCACCCTGAGAACTAAACATCAATAACTTGCCTCCCAACAATGTATATGTTATATACTGGAAATGATGCAGTCACCGAAAAACAGTCAACCATGCCAATACCACAAAAAAGTAATTAAAGGAAATATGGAAAAAGGATAATCCATTACTAAACAAAGACATAATAGAGAGCTGTAAAAAGGGACAGAACCTAAATATGGCATGGGTATATTACAAAAGAGCATTTCACAGCATTCAGTATTAATCAAAGTTAGTGTAGAGGACTGATGCTCTGACTTATTACTGAGCTGAATCCTGTGCCAAGGGTACAAAGTTTGAATCTTTCCATCTCCATTTGCCTACTGTGAGACCTAGAACAAGTCACTGAGCCAGACAGTGCTTTGGGGTAATTGGGAATTGGGAATAGGCTCCTTAGTGGTGTCCTGGTGTCCTGAACTGTATTCCTAGTAACTACCTATGTACTGTGGAATGCCTACAGATATATAAAACATACTGCTAAAAATTACATAGAGGTCGCTATGAAAGAAACAGTGGCAAACCACTTTACAACTGAATCGTAATAAAGGGCAAATTACTATCTCAGGGTCAAAAAGCAAAAGAGATTTTTTCAGAACAATTGCTTTACACAATGCTGTTTTGCCTTGTCCTGAAGCCACTAAAATGCTTACTTAAATATGGTTGTAGCTCGTCTTCCAAAAATCAACCTTGCCAAATGACATCCTATCTGTTTTTTGTGGATAATTTAAAACTACATAGCTCATGAGAAAAGCAATTGAAAGTGCAATTACAAATAGTTTATTTTTTTAGATAGTATAAGAATACTATTTGGTCAAGATAAATGTGCAAAAGCCACATTTATAGCAGGAAAACAGAAGCATCAAAAAATGTCAGCTTTGGACAAGATTGTAATATAAAAGAGCTTTACACCAGAGGAAGTGTATGAATATCTGGAAATGGATGAAGGGCAGCAGTACAACATGAACAAATGAAAACAAACCTTCGTAAGGGCTTTTTAGAAGTCTAAAACTAATATTGGAAGCTGCCTTGACATCTAGGAATAAAATTCAGGCTACAAATCAGCTTGTTTTACTCAATCTAACTTAAAGCTTTGATATAATTGCCTGGTCCCCAAATATTATAGAGCAGCTGGAGAGGGAAAAAAAAAAACAATTCATCTTATCAAATGATGTATAAAAAACAGTGCATAGCACAATTATATTCCCCTTGATCTGAATGAGGTATGGATCTCCTTGAAACTGATATATATCTAGGTCTGTTGTCATGGGAATGTAAATACTCATTGATGTCATCAGATACAAACATTGTGAAAGCTCTGAACTACACAGAAAACAACTCTAAGATGATATCTTACTTAACCCATGGGAAGCATTTCTTAAAAGAGTGAATATGGAAATAAAACTAGGAGTTGACAAAATGGGTAACAGAAAGTACCAAAAAAGAAAGAAATAATACAAAAACATGACTTAAAGGAAAGAAAACTGCAAAGTCTCCAAGTATAAATTCAAGCACAGAGAACTGCTGGAACAACATGTTGATCATGTTGATCAAGATTTGATACACGAGCTAAGGAGAGGTGAACTTAAACCGAAAGATAGAAGGTTAATAACAGCAGCTCATGATACTTTACTGCATACAAACTAGTTTACAAAGTCCACAGAAAAGGTAGGAAAGACAAACGAATACAGCTGTTGAAGTACACAACTAGAAATAGAAAAAACTTGCTCCTGGTTGTAATATACATGTGGCTGAGGATATATATATACTGAAAGACAGTGTGGCAAGACTGTTGCACTGGGGATTGTTCAAACATTACAGCATACAAGTAGCTGAGAAGCATTGGGAATGTAAACCACAAATAATTATAGAAAATGAACAAATACTGATCACATGAGAACATCCAATAGCAGCAGTCAAAGAACTAGAAGAGAGAAAATCAGACCTCGTAATTGAATGAATACTGGACAACTGGAGCATTAATTACTGAAATAACTACCCCTAGAGATTATCGTGTCCTGTATACTGAGAGACATACATTTACAAAATACCAGAATATGCAAGCAGGAACTCTTGGCTAATAAAAAATGAATTTTCAAGCTTACTTAAATATGTTGCTAATACGGGTAACTCCTTATAAACTAAAGAAAGATGAGATTCTGGGTGTACTGAGTACAAAAGTCTTGCCAAACATGGACAACTGAATCATTACTAATCTTATTAACTTTATTTCTACCTTGACTTAGGAAAAGGGCCCATTCGGTAGTAGAAACCCAAACATTTGGAGAAATTAACTAGAAAAAAAGAAGCAGGTATGAATTTCTCAAATGCAAGTTTACTGGATTTGGCTGGCCTGTCTGTTAAAATACAGATGGATGAGATCCTCTGTGGTGTTTAATGAATCCTCCATTTTTTTTAGGTCCACTCTCCATTTCATGTCTGTGAATTTATCTATTTCTTATGTATGTGCCTCCTAAGAGATATATCATTACCTTTGGCCCCTTATAAGGTACAGCCCCCAAAAATAACTTTATCACTAGATGCAATATTTCTCAACTATATATTTCCGTCAAGATGTTGCTTTGAGGACCATTGACATTTTTTTATCAGATTTTTACTTTCAGATTTGAAAGTACAATTCAGACAAGTATCTATCTCTTCATGGCATAATCAGTGGCTGTTATCCAAATATTATAAGGCTCTAATCATTTTAGTTAAGGAACAGTATGGATATACTAAAAGAGATTTTGTCTTTTGAATCTTGTGATGTTCTTTGACAGATGATTTTAGCATTTGATGAAGGGCTGACAGTGCATACTATTTATTTTGAAATTGCAAAGAAAGTTGCCACTATTCCATACAAGTAAATAATTGACAAATTAAAAGCATTAATTGTAAATCCATGTATTATTCAGTGAGTAAAACAATGGTTAAGCAATATGAAGCAATAAGTCAGGGTCATACCACTCAACCTGTCAGTGCAAAAAATCTGGACAAAGCCAGGAATAATGGGGGGTGGGGGGGCAAAGGCCCAAAACTAGGGACAGGTTTTAAATATTGCTCCTATAAGCTTAGAAAAAAATGTTAGAATAACAGATTTTGCAGTATTATGTATTTTCTGAAGGATATAAAGTCCGGAACTCAAATGTCTATTCTTTAGTACTATTCAGTAACTTCGATCTTAAATGATTTGTCAGAAAACTGTAAATTTTATGAGGAATAGACCAAAAAATATGAAGCTAAAATCTGGACATTCTGTGAAAATCTGGAGAGTTGAGAGGTATGATCAGGGTAGAGTGTTACCATCTCTCCTAACAGCAATAATCAATGGTGATCCACACAACTCTGTACTAGGCCACCCTTTTGACTATACTTCTCAAGGGAAATTTACTGTTTGCAAATGTCCAGATAATCAATGCTCAGACCACCATAAATGAGAAGTCACTAGGTTGATTTAATTGATTATAGACTTAGATAAGAAAGAGAATGTGAGTGTTATGCTTTTTCTCAGTTTCTCCAAGTTTGTTCCTAGATATAACTATAGATATAGTGGTTTGCCCTGCAAAAAATTATTGTATAACCTTTGGAGTGTTACTGTTTTCAGTTTCCGCATCCAAAGGTTTTAGGCATTTTAGGATTTCTTAACTGCGTGCTGATTAATTGAGATGTGATTAATCATATAAAATATTCTTCTCAGATACAAAATGTGAAATGAACTGTGGATAACCAGATATATTGATGACTGCAAACTGAGTAATATAATTCCATCCACAAAAGATGCTAACATTTTCTAAGATGGCCTACAAAAAACACACACCCAGTGCAGTAGTCATGACCTCATCTTTAATTTTAGTACAGGTATTATCATTAGACTTGGCAAAACTGGCAAACTATGTATACAAAATACATGGCTAAATCTTGGCAAGCTCCATCATTAAACATCTAGAGACAAAAGTAGACCATGTAATGTTTGGCTAATAGGTACCTACCAAATTTAGAAAAGCACGTATCCAGTCACTCCAGCATGGTCATTGTGCAACTTTTGGCAAGAGTGAGGAACACAATGTAAAAATAAATATCAGTAATACAAAAATGAACAGATACATTGCGGAACACCTTCCTATGTCCTTTATAATTACCTTTCAAAGATAATATTGATAAATATAAAAAAATAATGATTAGCTAATGTTTCATTTTTTTGCTAAACTTTTGGTTTAAGTTTGACAATTGCATATCTACGCTAATACAGCTTAATTTGCGCTGGAACCCAGAGTGACGTAAATACCTCCTGCCCGGCCATTAATGGTACAAACACATCCCCATATGTTTAGTCTTCCACATCTGGAAGATATTTTTAAACCTTTGCAATCTTCTAAAGGCTGAAAAACAAACTTCTTTTTACACAGAAATGCATGCATGAAAATACTTTTTAGTATGAAAAGAATATTTCATTTTGTGCCTTTAGACATGATATTTACCCTCTTCACCAACAGCCAGACTAAATAAATACAATATATCAGTGATTTATAACAATAAATTGCTAAACATCTCAAATACAGCAAATGTGTTATTTAGTATGTACCAAAAATGAGCCAGCAGCAGATCATTATATACAACCAGTTTAGATGACATTCAAATTAAACTTCACAATGTAGGCACCTCAGCTTTAGTTTAGATCCTAACCTCTCCTTCAAACCACATATGAAGATAATAATAAAACCAGGTTAACACCCAGCAAAGATGCTCCTAAAAGTTTGCTGACCATGTTATTCCACTAGCCAGATGGGCCCTGGCAATTAATGTAGAACCAAAAATCATCACAAAAAGTACAAGGAGAATAAGCAGGACTAGTCTGAAATATAAATATTAAATTAAGACTTACTTAAAAAGACATCCATCCCATCCGTCTGTCCACACCCCCTTTTTCCCATTTTTGCAGATGGGGTTGGGGTGTCACTTCAACAGTGACAATCAATCTAGAGCCAAGGTTTACACTAGCCCTGCCACGGTAGTTCTTCCACACCTCCCTCTCACATGCACAGTCACGCCTATGGCCAATTTAGTGTGTCCAAACCACTTACTACATGTCTTTGCAATTTGGGAGGAAATCGGATTACCCAGAGGAAAACCATGCAAACAATGGAAGAACATGCAGACTCCACACAGAAGGCACCCAAGCTAAGAATCGAACCAGGGAACCTCTTGATGTGGGGTGACAATGTTATCCACTGTGCTGCCTAAATACTACATGCAGTTTAGCTTTTGAATGAAACTCTTCATATGACAATTAATGGACTTACTGCATGACTAGAATTTGCTCTCCCTGTTATCACACTAAATTAATTCCATAATACCTGGCTGCTATAGACGTTGATTAATAATGCCTGTTGATTCATTCACCTTCATTCTCAGAATGAACACCACTATACATCTCTACAAAAGGTAGGCTGGAATCAGATTACAGATTAAGCCATCCTTTCATTCTACCTTCAACGCTATGTATGAAAGTTATTGATCTTCCTTCTGACACAAACTACAAAATTAGATCTTCTTCCTACGTACTCTCTCCAGACAACCCGATGGAGATTTATTATTGGTGGGGAAACCTTTACTAATCTGGCCCAGGCAAATTGAAACATTCCTCTACCTAATCTGAGAAAGAAAACAAATTGCTAATAAAACAGGTGGAATGCCCTAAAACACCTCGGACAAGAACAGTGCTGCAACTACTTTAAGGAGTTCAGCTCTAGATAAGTTCAGTGAACAAAACTGCAAACAAATTAGCCACCTCTCTAAACTCAGTTGATTGCATTACTTGTAAATATGTAAATACTTCAGAATTTTTAGTATACCATAGGACTGTGTCAAGTTCTTCATTCTATAACACCGTGTGCTGTTTCATATCAAACAACAAAGTACTAAACTAATTTTGTTACATTCTACATCAACCATTGTATAATCTAATGTTGTAAACTGAATTTACTGAACTCAGTATCATTTGTAACTGCCACATGACAAAGCCATGGCAGAAGTGGTTCTTTGGACCAGTCTAAATAATGAGAGATTATCATGGGTTCATAGGTAGTCCCTAGGCATGCAGCCCAGGAGGCCATTAAGGAGCCTATTGGCCCAGAGCACTGTTTTATTTTGCTTTTGCTTGCCAGGTTTGTCCAACAGGGTTTAATAAAAAAAAAACTTTTCAGCGGAGGCCCGAAGAGAAAAGTTCCAACTTATTACAAGCATTTTTAAGCACATTCATAAATATACATGAACAGACATTAAATTATATACATTAATAATTACACATGCATTTGCTAATTAGATTACATTCATATGAATGTAGAGGCAGCTATTATAAAAGATAATTATGCATTAGTAGATGTTGAACGTTGAGCATTTGAAGAGGTGTATTAGTGGTTTTGTAAGAAAGATAAATTGTGTGATTAGTGCATAGAGGTGAGGGATGGAATCAGGAAGGACAGAAAATGCTAATATTTTAGTTAAGAGGTGGAGTTTACAGCAGGTTCAGAAGCAATTATAAGGCTATCATAAAATATTAGAAGTATACACATGAGGGGCTGTGCAGTGTAACAAAATAAAGTATACCAATGTGAGATGATAGTAAAACTGTTCAGGTATTGGTGAAGACTGGTTGTGGGACATATGATTCTGAATGAAAATAAATGGATTGATGATATGGTAAGATGAAGATAAAAGTGGTATTTATCCTGGAGAGGAATAAGGAGCGATCCATTATTCTGATAGGTGAAGTTTTAGTTGTGTTTTAAATGAGTTTACACTCTGAATGTGTTTCAGCATTAGAAGGATGTGGTTCCATAGTTTAGCTACATGATTTGAATTTAGATACCTACAGTATCTGATGATTTGATTATTATGGTTAGTGATTTTTCCCTAAAGTTTAAAATTCTGTTGGGGGAGTAGGTTTCTATTAAGTTGTTAAGGGGTGAACAATTTTCTGACTTTTAGAGAAGTTTGTGTATTTTAGTTAGCTGAGAAAGAGTTAAGTGATATGGTAGTTCTAGCCAGTTTAATTCTCTGAGGGCTAGGCAGTGGTATGTTTTGTTATTATAGCTTACTGCAAATCTGGATATTTTATTATAAGTGTTCAGGTTTGGCAAGTTGTGAGACCTAAAGTTTAGTGAAGATTGTGATAACATACAGGAGAGATGGTGGAAATAAAATAGAGGCTGTATGTCTTCCGGCCATGTCAATGAAGTATTTTTTTAACTCTGTATAATATACCTAGTTTTTTGATGAGTTTTTTAAACCACATGCGATACGTGGTGGTCAATTTTTTTTCTCTTCAGTTATTCCAAAGATGTGCAGCAGGTGGATTGGACACTTTAAACTGGCCATAGGTGTGAGCGTGATGTGGAAGAAATACTGAGGCATGGCTAGTCACCCGGTGGTATAAACCTTGGCTCTAGATCAATTGTCCCTGTTGAAGTGGCACCCTAACCCCATGTGCAAAAATGGGAAAAAGGGGTTGTAGATATAAGAATGGATGATGACACCCAGTAATTGTGTGATTTTTATTTGTTCACTTATGGTGTTGTTGGCAGAGATGATAGTGAATATTGTTGTTTTGGAAGAGATGTGTTGTGGGGTGAAAAACTTTTTTATTTTAGGGTTGCTTGAGCAAGACAAATGAAGGCTAATGGGGGAATAGCTGCACAAGATGAATGGCTTGCTAACAACTCCTAGCCTTAATTCTCTGTATAGTCTGCCAGACTATTTTAGGATATTACATTTTTCATTACATAAAGGTAAGAGAATATATTTCGAGACTGTTTTGTAGAAAAGATGCAACAGATGCAAAATTGCTTTAAAAAAAGAAAGCATAATATACGTTTCAGTATCTGGGAAGCCTGTTCTTCCTTTCTCTCATGTTCTTATTAGTAACTTCTCACTGTGTTTTGGTTTAGTTGGACACCATAAAAATAAAATAATATGCTATTAAATTGATTTAATTATTTTGGAACATGCGATGATATAATATGGGTGACATGCATAACAGTTTGCTAACAGAATCATCTTAACAAGGAATAATGTCTCTTCAAAAGAGAAACAGACTTTATCCCAATTAGAAATTGTATATATATATATATATATATATATATATATATATATATATACATACATACATACATACATATATATACATAGATATATATATATATATATATATATATATATACACACACACACACACATATATATATATATATATATATATATATATAGATAGATATTTAAATTTGAATGAAGATCTTCATAATAATTGATTCTAATTTAAATTTGATAATTGCATCCAGGTATTTCAAGTAACTATAGTCCCAATTATAACAACTTGAACAAATAATTTGTAGCAGAAAGTGTAAGTAGTAAATCATCTGCAAATGCAAGTGAATTTTAAGCTCTGTTTCTAATTCAGTATCCTTGATATTAGAGTTTTTTTCTTCATGCTGTTGTGTAAAGCATCTACTGCCACATGAAAAAAATAATGAGGTGGAAAGCTTTGTTTGGTACATTTTCTAATAGTTATTTTAGTTCTATGATCAATTCACAAAAGAGAAATAACAAATGAGCCAAACACCCAGAATGTAAATAGCATTCTGAGTTTAAAAAAAGGATTATTACATGAGAAGAATCTCGCTACGTCCCATAATGTAGGGCATTATACTCCCACACTATTGCTGCTGATCAGCTCTGAGATCACAGCATCATGGGGAAAGTGGGACCCTGGTGTACCAGCAAGTTGACCATTCAGGAAAAATTCTGACAGCTGTATATTAGTGGATAATCGCACCAAAGTCAATAACTAGTGTTTTGTGAACAAGCCAGACTCCCATTATTTCTGTAGATAGTATCCAATTTTTATGCAGGTTTTTAAAGTATTATGGTACAGCTGTTTCAAAATACTTTTGCATAAAAATGGAATCTATATGTATTTAACATTTTAAGGAGAAATGCTCATTCGAAAGATTAAAATGCTGCCTCGTTATCTAAACTAAACACAGAAACCTAATTTATAGTTTATGATGTCATTATGCAAGGTAGGCTCTCCTTGTGACACAGATTTGTTTAACATGTACACCCACAGAAAGCTATTAGAGGGTTAAAAGTTACAGATTAATGTACAGCTTCTGAAATAACATGTACAATACACAATACACAAGGAATGCAATTTTTTATTGCAAAATAGCCAGCAGTATATAGAGTAAAGAAGGGTTTGTGTAGGAAGCCAGCAGACACAGCCATGCATTTATATTAAATGTGATGTATTATCTGGACAACAGGTGTGTGTGTGTGTGTGTGTGTGTGTGTGTGTGTGTGTGTGTGTGTGTGTGTGTGTCTGTGTCTGTGTGTCTGTGTGTCTGTGTTTAGCTTTACCACAATTCCATCTATATGTATTGTAAAACCTGCTGGAATGACATTATCATGTGATTTATTTTTGTAGCTTACAAATAAGGTAAATGGCACAATAGTTTAGACAGCTGGTAACATAATTTTCTGGCACAGTGGTAAGGAACAGCTGCTGTCTGTCATCAGTTTAAACCTAGTGGTGCATGCTACTGCCGATTGTCATTATGGTAGTGGAGTGGATCCCCCTATGCCCTTATTGCTGGTGTTGGCAGTGATGACGGTTAAACAGTTGCAGTGCAGTAGCGATGCCATACCAATAATTAACAGTGATGAAGACAAGACTTGTGGTTTGCCTCCTACAGAAAGGAGTCATTTTTACTGACTGCTGATACCACTATTCTCCCTCCCAATTCAGGCGAAAGATATACAGTGGCCAAGGAACGCGTGAGTTTGTCTGTCTGTCCTCGCATGCATCTTCTCCCTCATTATGGTGTGTAAGCATATTCCCACGTGTGTCTTCTCTCCCAACATGCCAAGTGAATGTTTCCATATGAATCTTATGCCTGTCACACTGTGTAAGCATGTTCCCACATATCTTCTCCCCAGCATTCTACGTGTACATCATCGTACATGTGTCCTCTCCCCAGTATGCTGTGTAAGCATGTTCCCACTTGTGTCTTCTCCACAACCTGCTGTGAGCATGTTCTCATATGCATCATCTTCCCTTAACATATTATGTGTGTATGTGCACATTCCTACATGCATCTTCTCCCCATTAACGTGCTGTGTGTGCATATTCCTACATGCATCTTCTCCCCATTAACGTGTTGTGTGTGCATATTCCTACATGCATCTTCTCCCCATTAACGTACTGTGTGTGCACATTCCTACATGCATCTTCTCCCCCAGTATGCTGCGTGTGCTTGCTCCCATGTGCCTTCTCCCCTAACATGCTGTGTGTGCATGTTCCTAAATGCATCTTCTCCCCTAACATGCTGTGTGTGCATGTTCTTAGGAACATGCACACACAGCATCTTCTCCCCTAACATGCTGTGTGTGTGCATATTCCTACATGCATCTCGAACCTTAATGTGTCATGTGTGCATGTGCCTATATGAATGTTATCCCCAACATACTGTGCGCATGAATCTCATGTCCAACATACTAAGTGTGCATGTTCACACATGCATCTTCAACCCCCATCATGCACATCCGCATCCTATACTGGATTTGCTGAAACACCTGTAAGCAGCTTCCCTGGTCTGCACTAGTGTGTGATTCCACACTGCCTGACCCCTCACCTTCCCATTCTCCTGCCCTTAAGATGAAGGTGGTGCCAGTGATCTGCTGTGTACCCATCTCACCACTGATGGACTCTCTGGCAGCCTGTCTGCTTTTCAGTCCCAGACCTTATGTACAAGGAAGGAGTGCCATATGTTCATAATCCAGCAACGTGTAGATATCAAAACCCCCTCAGGACATAACCTGTTAGGTTACTATTTATCTGGAAAAAGGATAATTTAAACATATTGTGGTGGAATAATTCAACAAGCTGAATGAAAAGATTAATTGCAAATAAAAACAGGCACTTTATATAGCTACAAGATTATGAACAATGCTTTAGGAATTAATATATTTTATCTATACAATACAGTTGCATTGTCCAGACAGAATATAAAAAAGATAAAGAATAAACAGACTGTAAGAACCCCTGGAAATAACATTACGCCATGACCTGCAAATGTTTAGCATATCAGAACATACAAGTCAGTCATAGTAAAAAAAAAACAAAAAGCACAAAGAGATAGGTGACGGAAGGTAAATACAAATACGTAAATTCAGCTGAGACACAGTTATATGTGCTTTCATATCTTCAAAGCTACCTAAACAGAACTGATGGACTTTTTTGGGGAAAAGAATTGAACAACTGTAACATGACAGGGTAAATATAACATCCCACTATTTGGTGAAATAATACTGGAAAGTGCTGAATCATCCCAAATCAACATAAAAAGTGAGCAGATATGGGTGTGGTGCCAAATACATAGTTACCTACCTCAGACAAAGGTGTATTAGTCCTGTGAAGTGACTCCAGCTATTTCTTGATGTGGAGCTATCTTTCATAGGTTCATAAGTAGGTACTAGGGCCTATATAAGCCTAGCCAAACGGTACCCTGGCTTTTGCCACCCAAGAAAATTATTTTCCTGTGCTCCTGTCAAGCAGAGCCACAGAAGTGATCCCCGGGGCTAATTTCCTATCTCCCATCCAATCATCAAGATTTTTCCTGAAGAGTGCTAATGAGGAGCTTTGTTTGATATAGATAGGTAGTTTGTTCCAGAGCACTGGAAGTCTCTAGGACAGGAATCTATCCCTCCAGCATGTTCTGTTTATTGTGGTGACAAGGTTTAGGTCCCTAGAGCATGTAGCTCTGAGAGATTGCGATTTCTTTAAGTGGAGCATGCTCAACAGCTCTCGGTTTGACATAGCTTTGTATGTTAGGCAGAGATTGCCTCTGAGTAGGCGATATGCGACAGAGTTAAGCTGGAGTTTTTTGAGATGGTCTGTGTAGGGCATCTGTTTGAGGCTGGTAATCCTCTTTGTGAGGTATTTCTATGGCCTTTCCAGTTGTTGTAGATGTCTTGTGAGGTACATACCAAAAGGGGCGTTATACTCTATAATGGGTCTAATGAGTGATGAGTAGAGTTTAGCTCTCAGCCTGTACCATGCCTATGAATTTACAGGTCTTTGTTTTTATATCCATTCATCGTGAACTAAGACCCCTTGTATTGCAGAATGTCAGTGAGCAATCATTAAAATTCTAAGGGAAATTATCAATGCAGGATTGGAAGATTGAGGTAATAACAGAGCAAAAAAGCAGCTTGCAAAAAGTGAAACAATATGAAAAGAAGTAAACCAACCAGTGGAAAGGTGAGCAGCGCCTGTAACCCTTGCCCTTTATCAGTTAACCAATACAGAACAAGGATTTTCACAGGTGTGTTCTCAGAAAAGAATGTTAGTAGTAATTAGCACAGATCAAAGCATAGTAACCAGGTCACAAATGTGTAAGTGAAATACATCCCATTAGCAAAGATGTTGATTCAAAAATTCATTTGACTATAAAAAAGCATTTGATAGTATCCCACATTCATGGATAAAAAGTGCTTAAAAATTTATAAGATAAACCCTACACTGATCTACTACATTACAGTGACCATGAAACAGTGGCGGACCACTTTGCAATTAAGCCATGATAAAGGACAGATTATTATCCCAGGGATAAAAATTCAAAAGTGGATATTCCATGGTGTCTGTCTGTCACCATTGCTATTCTGCCTTGCTATTAACCCATTAAGCTGTTTACGTAACAGTTTAGGCCATGTCTACAATTTGGCTCCTAAAAAAACAACAAAGTATAAAGACTTCTCATCTTTTCTTTGTCCATGATTTAAAGCTGTATAGCTCATCAGATGAGGAACTAAGCACAGCTGCAGGTTGTCCAAACTTTTTCAGATGATATAAGAATGCCATTTGGTCTTGGTAAGTGTGCAAAAGCAACCTTTAAAGCAGGAAAATTGCAGCACCAGGAAATCATCAGTTTGGGACAAGAATGTGATATAAAAGAAGGAGTGTATAAATATTTGGGAACTGATGAAGGATCAACAGTAAAACATGAACAAATGTGAATAAAATTTAGTAAGGAATACTTTAGAAAACTTAAATTCTGAAAACAGCATTGACATCTAGGAATAAAATCCAACCTATAAACCAATTTGCTCTTCCTGTCCTAACTTACAGTTCTGGAGTGATTGACTGGCCCCAAAATGTGTTGGATAGATTAAATAGGAAAACAAGAAGGATGCTTCATGCTCACCAAATGATTTATAAAAATCAGTGTATACCAAGATTATATATTCCCAATTCCGTAGGAGGGATGGGCCTCTTTGAAACTGATTACATGCATAGATCTGCAATTGTGGGACTCCACACATATCTGCTGACCTCACAAGACCCAAATGTAGTGAAAGTTTTGAAACATGAGGAGAATAAATCTAAGATGACTTCTGTGCTTAATTTAGCAGAAGCTTATCGGCGTCAAGCAGGAATGGAAATCAAACCAGAAGTAGATAAAAATCAGGCAGCAACTGAATGCGCCAAAAAACAAAAGAAAGAATACAAGGTGAAGGACAAGCCGAGAAGGCAAGAAATGTGGAAATCATAAATATAGTTGCAAGTATAGAAAACTTCTGGAAGAACCTCATGTTGATCAGGAACGAATGCAGGAATGGTTAAGGAGAGGCAAATTTAAACTAAGAAATGAAAGGTTAATATTGGCAACCCAAGGCAGTGGGCTACGTACACACTAGTTTACAAAGTCCATTGAACATGTGGGAGAAACAGAATAATGTAGGTTTTGTAAAACTGAATTGGAAACAGTCGCACACCTTGTTGCTGGTTGCGACATTCTATTGGCAGAAGGACTGCATACTGAAAGGCATAATAATGTGGCAGACTGTTGCACTGGGGATTATGTAAACATGCTATTGAAGTGGCTGAAAAACATTGGAAACATGAGCCACAAAGCATCGTAGAAAATGATGACATTTTTATCACATGGGATCATCCATTACCAACAGTTCAAAAGATAGATGCTAGAAAACCAGATATAGTGGTTCAAGAAAAGAAGACAAAAGTAGCATTGATCATTGAAATTGACACACCTAGTGACTACAGTATCTTGTGAACAGAGAGACACAAAGTCATAAAATATCAGAATCTGCAGGCAGAAATGAGAGCATTGTGGAAGAAAGATACTCAGACAGTTCCAATAGTAGTAGGAGCAATGGGTCTTATAAAAAAGAATTTACAATTGTATTTAGATATGTTACCAATCCATGTAACCACGTATGAATTGCAGGAGTCATTGCTGGGCACATTGCGGGTGCTGCGAAGAGCACTTTTGGCTGACATCAAAGATTGAAACAATACTAATTTCATGAACCTTAATCGTGCTTTGACTTAGGAATGGGGTCCATTCCCGTCATGGTTTTAGAAACCCAGAAGACTTGGAGAAATTAAAAAAAAAAAAAAAAAAAAAGGATTTTCACAGGTGTGTTCTCAGAAAAGAATGCTAGAAGTAATTAGCAAAGATCAAAGCATAGTAACCAGGTCACAATTGTGTAAGCAAAATATATCCCATTAGCAAATATGGTGATTCAAACATTTTGACAAGGAGGCAGAAACATTTATTGATTACTTTCAGATGAATAGGAATACAAGAAGCACTGAAAAGGGCAATGTGTTAATATGCTGATGATACTTAGCATTAATCTATCAGTTTGATCACTCAGTCTGTTACAATCCTTCCCACATTATATCATCTTAGACAAAGTGCATTTCTCATCTTAAAAAAAGAAAAACAATCAGATGGCCTCCATGTCCTTGGCTAATTACACTGCTCCATTATTCAATTTCCTTTTTCCTCCTTATCTGCAACATACATTATTCTATCACTTTTCAGTCCATCTTCATACCAGTGCTCTTACTTTAACTACCTTCTAGCTTCAGTAATCAATTTCTCTTCTCCTTCTTCCTTATCTGTAATACACATCCTCCCTTTCCTTTCTGCTTGTCTCCGTGCCATCATCTTTACTCAGTTTCTACACCATTCACTTCACCACTATTTATCTTTTCGTCTTATATAAGTAAACATCTGTTATCCTATAATGTATGTTTGCTTTCCTTCGATATGCTCCTCATATATCCATCTTATGTACTCCTCTCCCGTGTATACCTTATTAATATACATTTGATATAGAAGTTTACTGCCTTGTATTTTCTTTTGGTATGCAGTATTGTGTTCTTACATATTTTGTAATATGCCTTCTGCCTTCCTTGGCCCAGGTCATAGCTGGAAAAAGACTAAGGAGGAATGGACCCAGATGGTTTATTTTATTTATTTATTTGTCAGTTTGGACACCAAGTAGATGGGCTGCTCTGCTGACAGTTTTCCACTACAACCCGGGTACAATATAGAGGATTGTGATCGGGTCGTTAATTGTAACTTACTTATTGTGTGTTCGAGGCATGAATGCCAGGAAATTCACCTCGAGTGAAGCCAAAATTAATTTTTTGAAGTTTATTAAGTAAAAGGCTATGGTTTACTGTCTGAAAAGAACATGTTAAATACTGTCTGATACTAACAATATCAGTATGCAGTTTGAGTACTGATGGTTTCTGAAGCCATGTTGTTTGTTACACAGCTATTCATTTTTTAAATATTTGTTGATAGAGTAGTTCTTCAAAGATGTTAGTAATGGAGCAGAGATTTAAAATAAATTGGTGCACAGTCTTTAAATTGAAAGGGAGACTGTACTTTTTGTAAGCTAGCTACCTCCTGATGTAAGAAACCTAGAAAAACTTCAGACATTGAAGAAAAAAACTCAGGCAGCACCTGCAAAATGAATCTAAGCAAATATGCTTTCATGACATATTTTGTGCATGTTTGAAAATTGGTGGGACTATACCTGTAGCCAGTAAGAGGTTAAAAATATGAGTTAGAGATTTTGCAATTGTTGATGCCTATAGCTTAAGGAATTTAGGATATAGTTCACTGAATTTTGCACCTGCTCTATTTAGTTTAGAAAGTACAGGTTTGGTCTATTTTTCAGTTATACGCGAGAAGTGAAAAAGTGCCAGCATAATTACTATGGGATATAGATTTGAAGAGGAACTACTGTTTAGGGGAGGGTGAGAAAGGAATGCATTTGTAATATCATGTGTGGAATGGAAGAGGGAAGGTAGGTTTTGTAGCTGTTAGCAAAGGAGTTAGGTTTGTCTGAATGGTTATTGGCTTTTATGAATTCTGCATAATGTCACCTGTTTGTGTTTTTATTTCAAGACAAACAACATTCTCAGTAGAAAAACCACTTTAATGTGAGGAGCAAAGCTTTCGGATAAAATCCTTTATCAATACTGAAAATACAAATGCAGAGTATATATAGGTCTAAAAAAGTCATATGACCGGCAGCCAAGAAGTCACATGACCCAATCATTAAAACAAAAAAACAAAACATGTAGAAATAAATAAATATGCAAAGCTAAAAAATGCAACAGCATAATGCATACATGAAAACAAAAAAACATTTAAAAAAGGAAGAATGTATATTTTTAAAAAAAGGAAGAATGTATATTTTAAAAAAAGCAAAGTTTTAACCTAAAAATCACATGTACAATCATATACATAAAGAGAAAATCTCATAATCTAGATCTACTCATTCTAACCAAAATAGGTTTAAGGCTGACAGTACTATTCAAACCAGGGGGTGAGTCACCCATCAATCTAATTATCCAGTTGTATTCTTTAATTTCTAATTTGTTATTGATATCACCACCTCTGGGTGAGGGTGAAACATGGTCTATAGCTTTAAATTTAAATACATGCTGTTCACCAAAACATAGCCTGTGTTTATATAAAGCATTAGTGTCCACACATTGTTGCATTTTTTAGCTTTGCATATTTATTTATTTCTACATGTTTTGTTTTTTGTTTTAATGATTGGGTCATGTGACTTCTTGGCTGCCGGTCATATGACTTTTTTAGACCTATATATACTCTGCATTTGCATTTGTATTTTCAGTATTGATAAAGGATTTTATCCGAAAGCTTTGCTCCTCACATTAAAGTGTTTTTTCTACTGAGAACATTGTTTGTCTTGCTGGACCTCTTGGCAATTTTGTTTGTGTTTTTATTTCCACAGAATACTTTAGGTTGAGCGAAGAGAGTGATTTGCATTTGTCTGAGGTATAAGGCTTACGTGTTATTGGTAAATATTCTGGTTTATTTTCTTATTGTGAGGTTTTGATGGTAGAGGCTTAGGTTGGAGGGACCCTTTATCCATAATTTCCATGGCTTTTCTATTTCTTTACTATTATTTTTATTTATGAGCCATGGACATTTGTGTCCCTAATGCACCTTTTTGTCACAGGAAAGTGTGTTTCCTGCATAATAGTATGTGTGTTAATGAAGTAATGTAGTGCATTTATGGAATTAGTTTAGGAGTTCAGAGTTGAAAGTAGTGGACAGCACTAACAAATGGAACTGGGAAGCATATCTAGACCTAAACATCTTTGCTTTTTGCTTGTGATTATAACATCAGCTATGTGGTTTCCAGATAACATGTTTTGACTGGTTTATTATTTTACCAGTTGCTGTAGCCCATATCTGTTTAGCATCCTGTAGTGTTTACGTCCTACTGGACCATTGGGGTTTAGGTTGAAGATACCCCATATAATGATATTTTTATTTATTTTTGTATTGAACAACTCACTGACTGTGTTCTGAATAATGTTACTGGAGGAGGGTGGTGGAATGTATAACAACACTTATAAAAATGTTTTAGTGCTTGCCTAGCATTATGTGACTTAGTATACAGTCAGGGCTTTTATTATCCTGTGATGATAATCTTGTATGATGACTTGCAATGTATAACAAATTTAAAGAACCTTAGAACTATAAAAAGAAAGAAAGAATTAATATTGCTTGAGTTAAAGAATACATATTTTCTAGATTATAACATTAAGTACCTTAGGAAATAAAGATGTACTGGTTATAACTAGTTAGTGGGCTATAAAGCATGTGAAATAAGCACAATTATCAATAAACAGATTTATTGCTGAATTATACAAATTTCCTACTTTGTGGACATACGTTAATATTTTATTCATTCATTCATTCCATTTGTTGACTGGGATGGTCTGATTAGGTGCACATCTCTTTTCAGCAGAGTCCAGGGAAGAAAAACTCCAGCAGAGTGAATTAGAAAAATATAAAAACAGCAACTGATATTAAATATTTGTACTAAAGAAATGTACTTTACAATTAGTAGTCACAATTTAGTAAACAAAGATTTCTAAAGTAGCAGTAGAAGTTTTTAATGATTCTAAGTGTGAGCTAGGGAGAAATGAAAGGTAAGAAAAATGTAGAATGGGAAGGGCAGATGAGGAGAGTATTTAGAGAGCATGGATAAGAGGGGTAGAAAGAAAGGAGTAGAAGGGCATGGGGGGAGAAGGGAAGGTGGTATTAATTAGAGAATGGAAGGGCTTAGAAGTGTAGTTTAAATAAGGGGCCAGTAGATAAATGTAAGCAGAGCTAGGTGGCTCTGTGGTGGGAATTTGAGCCAGAGAGATGTTGCAAAATATAAGTTGGGCAAAAGTGTTAAAGGTCAAAGGTGGAAGGAAGGAGGTATAGAGGTTAATTCTGGAAGAATTTACAAGGAGTATGGGGGAACGGGAAAAGAGTTTGAAAGGTAGCAAAGTCAGGTATTAGTGCAGTGTTAATGCCATGAAGAGGGGAGATATGTATTGTTTCAGCAGTAAGTTATAGTGGTTGAGAGTCCCATAGATTTGCAACATGTGTAGAATATAAAGATTTCCAGAAGTGATTATTCTAAAATGGGATGACAAGATGTTTTAGGTCCCTAGATCTAAGATCTCTTTTAGAAGTGTAGGAAGTAATAAAGTTTGAATGGATGGACATCTATTGGGGTTATTTAGGATAGTAAAAGCAGTTTTTAGTTGTGAACAGTCCAGGAGTTTGCTGAGTTCTCGCCATTGTAATTGCTGGAGGAGAATACAGTGATGTGTTGTATGTGGAAAGTTTGTAGTGAATTTGGAAGTTTTACTGTAGGCAGATGAGAATTTATTGTTGGAAGTTTTGTTTAGAATGGTTAGAATAGGGGATGTGTGCAACAGACTGATGAAGAACATTCATTTGGCAGTTTAGATTTGAGCTTGGGAGTAAAATACTGCTTGTTTCAATATAACATGCCAAGTTTTTTACTGGTTTTAGAGACAGCATAGCTGATGTTTTGGTCAAAACATTACATTTTTAACTATGATGACCCCCAGGAGTTTGATATGATTGACCTCTTATGTGGTAGTGTTGCTACTGGAGACAGTGGTCAAGGACTTATTGCTTTTGTGTGGGTAAAAAGCTAGTTACTCACAGTTCCACACCGCTCCAAGTCTTGGATAAAAGGCACTGAGTCAGGGTGAAGGCACTCGCTATCCAACCTATCACCCTACTCATGGGAGACTTAATTACCTCTCTATAGACTGGGAATCCTATGTGGCCTCTAATCTGCAGGCACAGAGATTACCTGACTTCATAAATACAAACACCTTTGACCAAACAGTAAATACACCCACTAGAGGGGTTGCATAGAGGCTAGTGCACCTACCAGAAGTAAGCCCAGGACTAACCACAGAAACAAACCACCCTGGTGGCATCTCAAATTAATCAGGATATACAACAAAAGTAAATTATGACAAAAATCAAGAAGGGTAATTCCAATAAAGATAGAATCTCTCTCATCAAAGTAGATAGGCAAATAAAAAAGGCTAATTAGGTTAAGCAAAGCCAACTTTAAGGTTAAGATAGCCTTTAAGGTGAAAGATAACCATAAGGCCTTCTACAGCTATGTCAGAAAACTCAAAGGCAGCATACAGCAATGTGCTGAACTGGTGGTTAATGTTGCCACATTCATAGAAACTGGTGATACAACAAACCTGTTATTGGATAAATTAATTTCCAACTTTAATTGATATCACCCCCAACCACCCCTCAAACATAATCCATTCAAATACAACTAGAGCAAGTGTACTGGGTACACTCACTAAAGTCAAAACCATGGCTTCAGTTGGTCCCAGTATCATCCCAGGATTCCTGGAGTCACTATTTAACTATAGTCTTAAACAGGCTTTGTGTCATGTGAATGGAGGACTGCAGTGGTCATCTCCTTTCATAAGGAAGGGCCTTCAATAGATCCTGGCAACTACAGACCCATTAGTCTGACTAGTCTTATTTGCAAAGCCAAGCCATGGAAATCATCAACAAGGACATAGGATACCACCAGATATTGGATCCATCCCAATTTGCCTTTGTCAAAGGAAGGTTATGCTTACTGAATCAGGTGGACTTATTTGAAAAGGTTACAAAGGCAATGGATGAAGGAAAACTATGCATACTGCCTATTTAAATCTGGCTACAGCTTTTGAAACAAACTCAAGGAACTAAGAACAAACAACTAACCAGGAAGCCAAAGACCACAGCAAATGAATGCAGCGGTTGCATTGTCACCTCACAGCAAGAGGTTCTCCGGTTCAATTCTCAGCTAGGGTGCCTTCCATGTGGAGTCTGCATTTCCTCCTTGCATCCATGTGGGTTTCCTCTGGCTGCTCTGGTTTCCTCCCACATTACAAAGACATGCCTGGAGCGTTTCTCCCCAGGCCTCAGCTGAAAATTGGTTTTATTCCAAGTCAGACTTTCCCGGTTAACAAATGTTAAATAAATAAATAAAACAACAGTAGAAACCACTCTAGTTCACAGTTATTTATTTATATTTATTTATTTATATTTGTTTACTGGGAAAGTCCGACTGGGCTAGAAGCCCATTTTCAGCAGAGGCCCGGGGAGAAAACCTCCACAGAAATACAAACAATATACAATAATTAGATAGTACAACAGTATACATACAGTAAGATGCAGAATACATATCTTCTAGTTAGTCTATACAAAGTAGTATTCCATACAATTTTCTAGTAGATACAGGTTCAAAAAGAAAAACACGAGCATTTCAGTGAAAATCACTGTGAGAAAAAATAAAGTTAGTAGTGTGTACATATTAAACAATAGTTATGACCAAATGAGATTTCCTTGATATATATTTATTTTTGAGTAGTAATAAACACTGAGGAGAGGGAGAAAATGAGGTAAGGAGTGGACAGTATGTTGAGAGAGTTATAGATATCTTGTCAGTCATGTTTGGCACAGGAGCAATGCCAATTCTTAGATAGATGTTCAAGCAGTTGTTTAAAACTGGGAGATTCAGGTGTATTTTGGAGGGCGTGGGATAGAGAGTTCCATAATTTGGCTATTTGATTTAAGACTAGGGCTTTACTGTGTGTTGTTAACTTTGTTTACTATGAGAAAGTTTCTGTCTGCAGATCTTAGATTTCGTAAACATGATTAAGGAACAACAAGTTCCTTGAGGGATGGGCAACTGTCAGGATGGAAGATGATATTGTGTGTGAATTTAAGTTGGTAGAGATGAAATAGGTTAGGTAGCTCGAGCCAATTTAATTTATGTAGAGCAATAAAATGGTGGGTTTGGTGGGGAAGGTTGGCTGAAAAATGGGCTATTTTGTTGTAGCAAATTATCAATTTGGTTAAGTCTGATTTTTTTAAGTTGGTAAAGAGGGGGAAAGCATATGGGAGTGTAGAGAGGAGGAAGGTTCTGGATATGGCTAGTTTGGTATTGTCAGTGAGGAATGGCTTGCTTCTGTACAGTGAGCCAAGTTTGATGTGAACCTTCTTAATTGTGGTGGCTGTGTGTTGGTCAAATCTGAGTTTGTTGTCAATTGTCACTCCAAGGAGATTTGTATGCTCAACTGGTTGAATGACTGTGTTGTTTGCTCAAAAAATAGTGAAAGGAGGGGTGGTCAGTGATTGTTTGCTACTGGTAAATAACATTAACTGTGTCTTTTTGGGGTTGAGGATTAGTTGTGATTTACTTAAAAAGCTTGTTGGGCTACTATTTGGAGGTCTGGTAAGGTATCTGCTGAGCAGATCAAAATTGAATCATCTGCATACTGAACTACTTTAGCATGTGTTGTGGATGAGGCTAGATCATTAGAGAAGATTGTGAAAAGAAGGGGTCCTGATATGGACCCTTGGGGGACTCCAACTGAGACAGGCAGAAGTGGTGAGAGTTCGGATTTCCATCGTATTGCTTGTTGTCCGTTAGAAAGATAGCTTAGGAACCAGGAGAGGGAAGTCTTTGATAGGTTAAGTGAGGCAAGAGTACTAAGGAGTTTCTGATGGGAGACAGTGTCAAATGATTTTGACATATCTAGGAAGATTGATGCTACTTGCTGGTTTGAATTTCTCAGCTGGTTGATGGTGCTAGAGAAATTAATTAGGTGCTATGTTTTGGTCTGAAACCTTGTTGGGAGGGAGAAATAAGGTTGTGAGGCAACAGGTATTGTAGTAATTGAGTGTGCATACATTTTTCCAGAATTTTGACACAGGGGGAAAGGATGCCTATGGGTCTGCAATTGTTTAATTCTGTTGATGTTCCTCCTTTATGCAAAGGGGTGATGTAGAATATTTCCCATAATTTTGGAACATATTGTTCTGCTATAGATCTATTTACCAGAATGGAGATAGGCAGAGCTATGGCATCAGCTGACAGTTTGAGGTACTCATTGGGGAGTTGGTCAGCTGCTAAGGAAGAAGGTTTCAGTTTTTTCAGCATTGTTCTTATGGTGTTAGTTGGGTCAGATGTTGTAGAGAAACAATCCTGTATTGGTAAAACCACTGCAATTCACGGTTAAGAGCTTTTGTCTAAACACAGACTTTTTCAGAACCATACAAACTCCTCTAAACACTGAAATTAAAAGCTCAGAGAAGTAAAACCATACCTCCAGGGATTGTCAATCAACAGGGGAAAGTTCTTAAAGGTGTACACACACCAAAAAACACTTCCACATTAAACCAAGTAAAAATGGCTAAAAACAAATCTAGAATGTCAAAGTACTACCAAAAGCCACAACAGTTGTAAAATTTTGTTCAAACTATATTGTTTTTTTCTTTTAAGTTCACTAGCAATGGAAATATATACTGTACAGCTAGCTGGCTCACTGATATAACCCAGGAGGTTAGAATTAGTGAGGCCACCTCCACAAAGAGACAGGTCATCAGTGGAGGCCTCCAGGGCTCTGTGCTGGGCCAGTTCCTCTTTGGCATCTACTTATTGGATAATAAAGCCAATGCCACAGACCTTTGGCTAACCAAGTTAACATGATTGGAAACTGGAGCAGTCACTGAATCCCCCCAAGATGAGAACACCCTTCACGAATGTCTAATACAAACAAACAATTTGTGCCAAAGCCATCACTTAAAACTCAATATGAAGAAATGCATTATAGTACCTTTTGGGAAGTCTATCACTCTGGGTAACTACTTCATCAATAACACACTCATAAAACTTAATTCAGCAGTCAAAGATCTGGAAACTCATGTAGACAGTAACATAGCCTTTCAACAACGTGTCCAAGGTAGTAAGAAAATCCTTCTGTGTTCCTCAACTTATAAACAAGGGCATTGCATCTAGGTCTACAGAGGTCATCATACCACTGTACTTGCTCCTCATCAGACCCATCATAGAGTATAATGCCTTCTTCAGTATGTACCTGACCAGATACATGCAGCAAATGGAATGTTTACAAAGGTTACTTACATACCTCTCAACCTGACAGAGGAAGAAATAATGACAAAGCCAGAAATAATGGGGAACAAAAGCCCAAAATTAGGAACACTTTTTTAAATATTGCTTTTATAAACTTAGAGAATTGACAGAACAGGTTTTCCGTTAGCATGAATTTTCTGAAGGGTATGAAGTCTGAAACTTAAAGCCTGTCATTATTTTCTGACTTTCATCCTCAATGATTTGCCAATAATTTGCCACAAAACCAAAAAATTATGATGAACAGACCAAAAACATGAAAGCAAAAATCTGGACATTCTCTGAAAACCTGGACAGTCGAAAAATGGTTACTTTCGAAAAGAATATGGTGAGTAAACACAATGCCCTACACTGACTGCAATAAAAGCTCTCTCTTTACTGGATATCATACAGACTACTGAAAGTTTATCTTTGCCTGGCATACTAGGCATCCCTGTACCCTGTTTTGATGAATCTTTTGCACATCTGCAAAACAAACAACATCAGAACTACTAGATTAAAAGACCTAAACTTTGCTTGCAACATAAATAGAACACGTTGGAGAAAAAGATATTTTTTCTCAGAGAATTCTCATTCTCTGGAATAGTCTCCCTATCCATGTGAAGCAGACTTCCTCTTTATACTTATTTAAACACAACTTGAACCAATGGATGGGTAAGTGGAAATCAACTCCTGGTCTGGATCCTATGTATCTGATGTACAGAAGCAGTCAGTAAATCACCACCTCTATAAATCAAATTTGTGGATCACATGTGGGTTGCATGGTTAGGCTTATAAGGACCCTAGTGGTCATTAGCCTAGTATTCATCTATGAACCTATATTGTTACAGCTGTTAGGTTGAGTTAAGAGTTAGCTGCCTGGATAAAGAATTAATTTATTGAGACTTCCAGAATGGCTGCACACTGATTAGCATATTAACCTCAGCTCTCCCATTGTGAAAGCAGAAACTGAAAAATAAGAATCAGGGTCTTTGCCACTTTTAGTAAATTCAGTTGCTGGCTAGTAGGAACACTACTGAAACTCAAAACACTAAAAATGCTATATGCCCTTTTCCCCACGGTAGTGCGATCCTGAAGTTAGTATATATAGTTAGGGGGGTGGGGGCACAGCCCCCCACAATGGGGAGAGTGGGTGACATAGCCCCCCACATAGTTTATGTAAATATTGTTTTCTCCAAACAGTTATCCATTGTAGTTATAAGTATCCATGTGTAGGGTTTAAAATGTATGAAGTATGTGGGGGGCTACGCCCCCCACACCTCCAACTATATATACTCACTCCAGGATCGCACTACCGTGGGGAAAAGGTCATATAGCATTTTCAGTGTTTTGAGTTTCAGTCAAATGAGTTTTCAGTGTTTTGAGCTTTCTATGTTTTGGTTTCAGCCAAATGATTTTCCATCAAATTAGTCTTCTATCATTTGATAGGGACCCATATATATATATATATATATATATATATATATATATATATATGAAACTCAGAAAACTGCTCAGAACACTGAAACCAAAATCCTGAAAACTCAAAATACTGAAAACACACAGTATACATATACTGAGTTTAAACAAGATAAATCATATTACTTTCCACCAAGTATAAGCAGGGGGGCAAGCCCCCCCTGCACTCCCCATGTGAGGGGCTGGCCCCCACACCCCCTGCTACTTAAATATATCAACTCCAAGATTGCACTTCACTACACTAAGTGCAATCTTGGAGTTGATATATTTAAGTAGCGGGGGGTGGGGGGCTTGCCCCCCCCACATGGGGGTGTAGGGGGGCTTGCCCCCACTTCTATTTGAAGGAACGTAATTAGGTTTTGTTGTTTACAGTCAGTATATGTATCTTATCTGTTTTCAGCATTTTGACATTCAGGATTTTGATTTTCAGTATTTTGAGCTTCCATATTATGAAGTTTTCTCATTTTCAGTGTTTTGATATTTCAGTATTATGAAGTGAAACCACAGAGTGATTGAAAGAATATCATCTAGAAAATGTGTAAATAAAACACTGACTGTGAAGCATCCTGCAGCTGTTCAGCAAAAACCAGTTCAATCTCCAGCTTTGATGCAAGACATGGCTTCCAGTGACCTAGAGGGAAAAATAAGTCAGAGGTGCTAAGAGCTGATTAAAAATAAGTGCAACACTGAAGGAGTATATCAACTTAGATAAAAAGGCTGGAAAAATGGAAAAAACTTTAAACACATATTCATATGAACTGATACAATTGCAAATAATCTGAGGTTAAAATGAAGAAAATAGTGGCTGAGTATGAGACTGCTGAAGAAGAGATGTTTCAAAACATGGCAGAATTGCATGACAGAGCTCACAAAGAAAACCTCAGATTTTCTACTGTACCATAGAAACTGGAAGGAATAAACTGTATTAATTTTATGAAGTCACAAATAAGCAACTGGACTGGTATTCTAGGGTAGGCTTTGTTAGTTGAAAGGACTCACCGTGTGTATGCTCCAAACCTGGCCATGACAAAAGCAGCCAAGACCTGTATTTCTAAAGATGCGATCCTACCAGCAGAAAGAGATGATCCTGACAAAACTATGGCAGAAGGCCAAGGTATTAAAAGTTGGAGACAGTAGGGTGTTTGTGGAAAATGATTATTCACTGTATACCAGGCACAAGAAAAGCAACTTTATCCCAGCAATCAGGGACTATCAAGAGGTAGGTGTGAGATGCAAGTTGCTGTATCGATCTGTCTTCAGAATATTTTCCTTGAGGATCAAAGTAATTTTTGATGCAGAACAGGCTAAGGAGGAAACACAAAAGTTTGTCTACCAAAAAGTGATCTGTCAAGCAGAAGGGGGTCCAACTTTTCATTCTTCTGATAATACAGCTCATAGAGATACTTTTCCAGTGAAACCTATTCAGTGTTCCAAAGGAAAATGTTTCAGAGACTGAGGAAAGCACAGAGTTCATTAGAAGAACCAAGAGTACCTTGGAATTCGACTGGATTCAAGTGTTGGGAGGAGATGAATAGGAAGAAAACCAGCAACACAAATTATTGAACAAATACGAGATTATAAAGCTTCAGTCCTATTTGTGAAATATGGCTGTACAAGAAAAGTAGAAAAATGGATTTCTGTTGACTTTGTTAAACTTGAGAGGTACTGAACGGCATTTGCATCACTTCATGTCATTATTGTTTGGAAGGACACTAAGAGGAAGGTAACAACAGTTTTTGTTCTTAACAGTATTTCTATAAAACTTTTCATAATATAAATTGCATGTTGTATAGTAAAGTACTTTCAGTTACTGTTGTATGTGATAAAAATTAAACAGATGCCTTTATTCTTTCATTTTTTTATTATTAAGAAATGCAGGCATTTCAGTGCAAAAAGAGAAAAAAGGCTGGACAAAAACAAGATTAAGTTACTATGCTGTAATCTATGGTTGCTGAGGAAGGGGATGGGATATAAATGTACACAGATCATAATATATGTATAGCTGGTATGTGTTCTCTTACTTTTCCATAGGCGAGTGCCTGGAATTAAGACCCTTGGCTTAATTCAATAACAAGTTTTAAGTGGAAACAAGTAAATAAGAGAACACTGAATCTAATGAAAAGATTCCCTTTAGCAATACATTTTCAGTGTGTCTTTAGGATCCTGCAGCTGAAAGCTACATTTTTTATTTTTTTCTCCTATGCTCCCATTAAGACAAGCTGATTACAGGGCAAATGAAAATCCAGAACACTGTTTTTTTTAAGACTATAAGATAATATTTTCTGAAAGCATGCTAATTGTTTTTACATCTGTGAGAGACTAGAGATAAAAATGAAACAGATAACAGTTAGTGTAAGTAAGAATACAGGCAGTAAAATACATCTTAGCATGGATAACCTTAAATTTAGGTCAGATAGTGCCTTTGTCTCCATCTGTCTATTTAGGAAAATTGTTTATACTAGGAGGTTTAAACCTCATTATGTGAAGATGAGCATAGTTTTGTGTATTTGTACTAAGTTAACAGGTTGTTGGAGTGTTTTGAGGTGCGTTCTTTGAAGGTTTTCATTAAAACAAAAAGTCTTGTGAAATGTGACATGGGTTCAAATGGAGATGACAAGGAACAACTGTACAAAAGGTCAACCTGCATAACGTTAGTGTGTGCATATATCAAAAGCTGGAAATACATGTCTAAAAACAGCTCAATTATATTATAGGCAAAAATAACTTCTTACCATAATGGTGACACTTTCCATATTATCTTGGAATGTGAATGGTCTCACAGGTGTAGACAGAATGGAAAGAGCACTGAATTACATTAAGAAATTCAGAGTGCAAATAGCAATGTTACAGGAGACACATTTTTGTAAAGAAATGAGCATGTGAATTTGATAAAAAATTATTTCAAGATGGATATTAGGTAGAATAACAGGGACAAAGTAAAAGAGGACTACTTATACTAATTCCTACAGGAGCTACAATAGTGATAGAAAGAGAAAAAAGATAATAATGGTAAATTTGGAGTAATACGGGGCCACTGGCAAGGAAAGAGAATTACACTGGCATGCATTTGTATTCCACCTAAAACTGCTAGTATGGAGTTCAAGAAAATTTTAAGAGAAATAATCAGTTTTCAGCAGAGAACATTATTTATAGGTGGGGACTGGAATTTGACTTGCAACAGAGTTAGGATGCATAAGTGTGGCAAGAAGGGAAAATATAACAAAACGGCAAATTTCTGAAGAAATTTATGAAAATATTTGGTATGGAAGATGCAAATTCAGTAGTAGAAACTCAGAGAGGATATACATATTATTCCCCACTGGGCTAGAATAGATAGAAATTATATTTCACAGGAACATGGAGAACTTTGACGCACATCCAATAACTGTTTTAGATCAAAAACCAATAACAACAAATAAAATGCACCATAATGAAGTAAAAATGAGACTCTGGTGCTTCCCCACATACCTGTTACAAAGAGAGGAATTTAAGATTTAATTTAATGTGTGGTGGACATTTACTGAGAGCTATTAAAGTTGTTACATCTAGTGATTGAGATAAAATAAAAGCAGAGTTTGAAAGTACAGTAGAAATAAAAGAAAAAGAGATGGTAAAGAAGCAAGAAGAATTATTTAGAGGGACAGACAAAGGTTAAAGAAATGAAGAATAAGGGGAATCTGAAAGAACAAGAAGAGGCACAACTGCAGAGTGCTAAAGAGAAAATAAGGGGTACCTCAATAATATGCATGAGTTTAGAAAGATTGCTGCTAAACAACTGTTCTTTAATAATAACTCCAGAGCACAAAAACTTTTAGCACTACAACTTAGGCAACAAAAAGTAGAAAGTGCTGTTGCCAAACTTAGGGAGCCTATAACAAGAAAAATAACCAGAGATCATGTAGAGTTAAGATATTTTGGACATTTTATGAAAATTTGTATAATGCAGAGAAATGTGGAAATCAAGAAAAAGCACAAATAGAAACATTTAAGAATGACTTAAATATGCTATGGTTAGAGAAAGATGAGGCTCATCAATTAATTAAAATAGGAGACGACAAGATAAAAATGGTGATATACAAGCAATTGGCAGGAAAGTCTCCAGGAACAGATGATATTACTATGGAAGTTTGGAAGCTAGGAGGGAATAAAGTGATAAAGATCTGGAAGGTTTTGGACTTCCAAGATGGCTGTACATTGAGTAACAGCTTAATTTCAGCTCTCCTGGTGTGTAAACAGAGAGTCTGAAGAGAGTGTGTCTATAAACTTGTATTTTGGGGTAAATTTCAGTAACTGGCTATTAAGTGCACTGCCTGGGTGTCTGCAAAAAATAAATTCATAGAACCCGAAGGAATATCAATCACAAAACATGAGAAAAAACACTGACTGGGAAGAACACTGCAACTGTTCAGTAAAAAGCAGTGTAAGCTCTAGCTTTGGTGCAAAATATGACTTCCAGTTTCCTAGAGGCAAAATAAGTCAAATATACTCAGAGCTGATTAAAATAAATAAAACACTAATTGTGTCTATCAGCTCAAATACCAAAAGGCTGGAAAAATGGAAGCAGCTTTAAACAGACATTCACATGAGGTAATACAACTGCAAAAATCAGAGGATGAAATGAAGAAAAGGCTGGCTGAATATGAGACTGCTCAACAAGAGATGTTTCAAAAAATAATAAAATTAGAGGGCAGAGCACAAAGGGAAAACATGAGATTTTCTGCTATAGCAGAGAAGCTGGAAGAAACAGAGTATTAATTTTATGAAAGCCCAAATAAGCAACTAGACTGGTATTCCACAGCAGGACTTACTAATTGAAAGGACACATTGTGTGTATGCTCCAAACCTGGCCATGAGAAAGCAACTTAGATCTTTAATAATAAAGATGCAATCCTACTAGCAGAAGGAGTTGATTCTGACAAAACTGTGGCAGAAGGACAAAGTACTAAAAGTGGGAGACAGTAGAGTGTTCTTGGAAAATGATTACTCACTGCACACTAGGTAGAAGAGGAGTACATTTATTCAGCTAATCAGGGAATGCCAAGAAGCAGATGAGAGATTCAAACTGCTGTACCCAGCTATCTTTAGAATATCCTTTTCTGGAGGGACAAAATTATTTTTTGATGCAGAACGTTCTAAGTAGAAAATACAAAAGTTTGTCCAACAAAAAGTGAGCTGTGGAACAGGAGATGCTGCTTCTGATTCTTCTGATAATAAAGACCACAGAGACACTGTGGCAGTAAAACATTTTCCAGTGTTTCTAAGGAAAATGCTTGACAGACAGAGAAAAACGCACATGAGTTGACTAGAATAACTGAGACTACATTGGAAATAGGTTCATAGGTTCATACTAGGCTATCTGCCCTAGGGCATTTATAAGCCTAGCCAGAGTGTGTTTGGCTTTCACCACCCATTTTAAATGAATTTTGCTATGCCCTTTTTCGAGGTTAGTATACTGTGCCTCTGTCTAACAGTACCACAGAAGTGATACCCGGGGTAAACCTACTATCTCCCATCCACTCATCAAGATTCCTCTTGAAGAGAGTCAATGAGGGACTCTGCCTAACCTGGACTGGGATTTTATTCCAGAGTGAAGGGAGCCTCTGGGTTATGAATCCATCCCTCCAGCATGTCCTATTTATTTCAGTGCTGAGGTTCAAGTTTCCCGAGCGCGTAGCTCAATGGGATTTGGATTTTCTGAGGCTTTTGTATTTTCTACTTAGAACGTTCTGCATCAAAAAATAATTTTGTCCCTCCAGGAAAGGATATTCTAAAGATAGCTGGGTACAGCAGTTTGAATCTCTCAAGAGGCTGGATTTTGAGATGAAAATAAACAGGAATCAAACAAGCAACTCAGAAATTGGCAAATAAATGTGAGATTACAAAATATTAAGTATATTTGTGAAAAAATGATAGAACAAAAAAACTGGAAACACTGAACTTTTTTGGACTTTGATAAACATGTAGGGGACTCTAAATCATATATCTTACTTTATGTCATTTTTGGAAGAACACTTAGGAGAGGGGAACAGGAGGGAGAGAGTACACTGTAAGTAAATTTGTTCTTTACATTAATATTGTTATAATGCATTATATTATCTGCATGCTATAAAGTAAAGTTTTCTCAGTTATTTTCAAGTGCAATGGGGATGCTGATGTAAACAGATACCCCTGCTCTTTCTTCCTGCTTCTCTCTTTCTCCTTGTTAAGCTTTAAGAAATGTAGGCACTGCAACATAAAAAAAGAAAATTCTAGTCAAAAGAGTACGATAAAAAACAATTGTGCTTTTCCTCATTCTTGCATAGGAGAATGACTGGATTAAGGCCCTTGGCTTGATCTAGTAACATGTTTTAAGAGAAAGCAAAAAATAAAAAACAGTGAATGCAATAAAGCTTTTTTCTACAAAATAAATAAATGCTTGTAGAAGCAACTCTGTATCTGGTTTTCTTGTCTCACTGGAGACAATCTAATAAAGAGCAATAAAAACAGAATACTTCTTTCTTTCAATGGCTAAGAGATTGTTTTCTGAAAGCATTCAAGTGTTTTGCCGATATGGGAAAGCAGTAAAAATAAGATAAAAACAGACAGCACTTAGTAGAAGCACAGGTTGCAGCATGCATCTTAGCATGGATAACCTTCCTTTTAGGTTAGCTAAGTGTGGCTGTCAGTTTTGATACTTGTTCTTATTAGGAGGGTAAAACATCAATATTTGAAAATGTACATAATTTTGTGTGTTAGTATTAAGTTAATAGGTTTTATGGGTGTATTGAGAGTATATCTATTTTTCAGGGCTTTCAGTAAAACAAAAAGTTTTGTAAGATATGACATAGGCTCAAAAGGATATGACAAGAAACAACTGTAGAAAAGATCAACCTGCCAAAGATTAGTGTATGCATATAACACAAAAGATGGTACTAGATACTTAAAAAAGCTGTTACACATAAAAGGTTTGATTAACAACTTTTTCATATAATGAGTCTGTCTATATTATTTTTAAATGTAAATGGTCTCACAGACATATAGAAAAACAGGAAAGTAAATATTTGTGGGAAACAATAGCCAGGGAATCGTTATGGCTAGGCTTGTATAGGCCCTAGGGTCAATAGCCTAGTACCTACCTATTAACCTATGAGAAAGAATAGTTAACTATATTTAAAAATGTAGTGTGCAAATAGCTATGCTATAGGAGACACATTTGGAGATAAATGAATGTGTGAATTTGATAAAAAAAAAAGGTTTTCAGGATGGTTAATCAGTGGAGTACCTGAAACAAAGGAAAAGAGGAGTACTTATATTAATTGCAAGAGGAGCTCCAATAGTGATAGAAAATATAACAGTAGATTTGTTGTACTAAGGGGCTACTGGCAAGGGAGGAGGTATTACACTGGCAGGTATTTATATTCCACCTAAAACTGCTATAATGGAGCTTAAGAAAATTCTGGGAGAAATAATCAACTTTCTGCAGGTAATATTACTTACAGATGGGGACTGGAATTTGATTTTCTGCAGTAAAGATGTTTATGGGTGACCCAGAAGAGAAAATATAACAAGGAAGGGTAGATTTTTGAAGAAATGTATGAAAATATTTGGCATGGAAAATGTGAATTCAGTAGTAAGAGTTCAGAGTGAGTTTACATATTATTCCCCAAGATACAAAAACTGGGCTAGGCTAAAGATAATTTACATTTCACAGGAACATGGCAATTAAATTGAAAGTTTTGATACACATCCAATAACTCTTTCAGATCATGCACCAATAATAACTACAATAAAAATGCAAGGTAATGAAATAAAAATGAGATAATTGCATTTTCCCACCTTTGTTGAAAAGAAAGGAATTTAAGGAATGGGTAATCAAACTTATTCAGAAGATATTAGAGAAGATAGATATTCCTTCTGAAAATACAGCTAGGGAGTGGGATAAAATTAAAGTGGAGTTTAAAATAGGGTGGAAATAAAAGAAAGCGAGATATGGTTAAGAAGTAACTATGATTACTTAGAGGGACTGACAAATGTTAAATTGTACTGCAAAATGGGGGGAATCTCATAGGACAAGAAGAGGAGCAATTGTACAATGCTAAACAGAAAATAAAGGATTATCTCGATAATATGCATGAGTTTAGAAATATTGCTAGTAAGCAACCATTTTTTGTAAATAACTCCAGAGCACAAATACTTGTAGCACAATGACTCAGGCAACAGAAAGTAGAAAGGGTTCTTGCCAAGCTTAGGGAGCCTAAAACAAGGAAGATGACAAGAGATCCTGTAGAGGTACTAGAGATATTTTGGAAATTTTCTGAAAGTGTATAAAGAACAGAAATATGGAAATCAAGAAAACGTACAAATGGAAATCAAGAAAAAGTACAAATGGAAATGTTTATGGAAGAAGTAAATATGCCAAGGTTAGAGGTAGATGAGGCTCAATTACTAACAGTTAGGATAGGAGGGGATGAGATAAAAATAAAACCAATCCACAGGAAAGTCCCCAGGAATAGATGGTATTTCTGTGGAAGTTTGGAAGCTAGAAGGAAAAAAAATGATAAAGTTCAGGAAGGTTTTGTCTAACAGTATTTTAAGAAGAGGAGAAGCACCAACATCCTGGAAGAAAGCAAAGGTGATAAGGAGAGTAAAGACCCATTAGATCCAGCTTAATATAGGCACATTTCAATCCTGAACCATGATTATAAAATGACTATAATGGCTAAACGAATTGCAAAGGTGATGCCAAAATTGATAGTTGAGGAGGGGAGGCAAACATTTGACATTAACAGAATACTGATGATCCAGAGGGAAGCAGAATGTAAGAAAATCTCACTGTTGTTGCTGGGTCTCGATGCAGAGAAAGCATTTGACAGAGTAAGCTGGGAGTTTATGAGCAGGGCAATGGAAACAATTGCATTCCCTGACAAAATTATAAGGTTGATTAAGAGAAAATATGAGGGCTCGGCGGTGAAAATTAAAGTGGGTGGATTCCTCTCTGATAATTTCTGTTTGAGCAGAGAACAAGGCAGGAATGTCCTCTTTCCCCTTTGTTATTTGCATTATATGTAGAACCATTAGCAAAGAAAATAAGGGACACAGAAATTCAAAGATATAACTGGTATGGTAGTCAAGAAAAGGTAGCTCTGTTTGCAGATTATATTATTTTAAACCTGATAGAACCAGAAAAGTACATTTCAGAGTTGTGGAACCTTTTGAGGCAGTTTCAAATATTTTCAAGATACAACATTTGTGAAGCTAAAACAATGGTAATAGCTGTAAATTACATACCCGCACATGGATTGGTTCAGCAAAATCCATATTTATGGTGACATGATAAAATGAAGTACTTAGTATGGATTAAAAATGAGTCTGGAGTGGCAGCTATGTATATATGGGAAGAGACTAAACAAAAGATAAAAAGTGAGAATTTAGAAGCTCTGTCATATGGATATGCATGGCAAGATACAAGCAGTTAAAATGTTTTTAGTCCATTTAGTTTTATACATAGGTCAGGCATATTTTTATCAACCATAGGAAAAGTTGTGGATAGCAGTTAATAAAGAGCTGAAGGATTTTATCTGGGAGAGGAAGTTGGCAAGAGTAAATTGGGGATAAGCTGATTCTTTCAATAGAACAAGGTGGTTTAGGATTATCTGATCTGAAGGGGTATTTCAGAGCTACACAGTTAAGTCTCCTATACCTAGCAGAAGCAGAAACATATACTTCAAAGTGGAAAGGGCTATTAATGAAACATGAGGGGGATCTCAAGAAACAGAGAGAGACTGAGATTTTGGATGCAGATGCTTAAGGAGAATTACAATAACCGTACAGAATATTATAGTCATAAAGTAGCAAAAAAGAGATTCTGCTGACAGGGATGACTGCGATTAGGGATACAGACAATAAGCAAGAGGAGGCTTGAATTTATTGAAGAAATTTGGCAAAATAACCAAGAAGTCAAGAATTTATTTGGATTGCAGGCTAGAGATTGCCTTCCCTATCAAGGATTGATATCAGAGTATTGACAAAGAGAAAGAAATACGGAGATCCTAAGTGAAAGACCAGGAATGGTAGAGTTTTTAACAGAATCTAGAAAAGAAACTGCTGTAAAAAAAAAAAAAAAAAAAGAATAATTAGTACAGCATGTAAAATATTGCATGATAGCTATAAGAATCAGAGGAGGTTAGAAATGGCTGAGAAGAGAGAGATTAGATAAGCAATTCTGAAACAATGGAGGATATATGTTTGTCTCCCAAATATGCATTTGCTTTGAAGTGTTTACACAGGCATTTTTATACTCCAAGTAAACATCAAATATTTTTTCCTGAGTTAGACAGCAAATGTTGGAGGTGTGTTAGGGAAGAGAGAGGTAATTGGGAACATTTTTTTGTGGGAGTGTAATGAGTTAGCAGAGTTTAAAGATTCCCTGCAGACACTACTCTTTCAGAGATACTAGGTGAGTAAATTGGTGTAAGTTAGGAAATTACTTCTTGAGCTATGATACAGAACTGGAATTGCCTAGACATAGTAAGGCCTTGCTGAGTCTAATTATGGTGGCTGCCAAAAAAACAATTACTAGAAAATGATAATCAAAGTTTAAACCAACTGTACTAGAAGTGGTGAATATAGTAACAGAGATAAAGTAACTGGAACCGGGATCTTTAGAAATGAGTAGGAGCAAATTACATAGAAAAAAATTGGAATTTTGGGAGGAATGGGGTTTAAAAGAAGGCAGGATTTGAATGAGCTATTTAATGTCTGACTGACAATGACTGGATACATTATAAGTAATGTATGTTTGCTGCTAAAATTGTCAAGATGGTTTGTTTTAATTTATAAAAATGTATGATTGCCTATGTCATGTGTGATAATTTAATAAATATGTTACTTGTTTAAAAAAGATCTGGAAGGCTTTGCTTACTAGTATTTTAAAAGGAGAGGAACTACCAACATTCTGGAAAAAAGCTCTGGAAACTTTAATACCCAAAGACGATAAAGATTTATCAGCTTCAGCTTCATATAGGCCTATTTCAATTTTAAACCATGATTATAAAGTGTTTATGTCTATAATGATTAAAAGAATAGAAAAGGTGTTCCCAAAACTGAAAGATATGGATCACTGTGGTTTTGTAGAAGAGAGGCAAACATTTGACAACATAAAAAAAAATAATGATAATCTGGAAGGAAGCAGAATGTAGGAAAATACTGCTGCTGCCCTTGGTAGGTCTTGACGCAGACAGCGCATAACAGAGTAAACTGGAATTTTATGAGTAGGATAATGGAAGCATCTGCATTCCCAAATACACTAATAAGGTTACTTAGGAGGATATACTAAGATCAGAGGGAAAAAATAAAAAGTGGGAGGGTTCCTCTTTAATAAGGTGTTAATAATAATCCACTTTGTAGTGGAACCATCAAGGCTGTTCTCTTTCCCCTTTGTTATTCATTTTATATTTAGAACTGTTGCTCTTATACATAACACAAGCAAAAAGCTACAATTAGGAGGAATTCAAGAAATAAGTGGAATTTCTGAAATTTGGATGCAGATCCTTAAAGAGATTAACAACAGTCATACGTAATATAAGAGCTAAACTAACACAGGAATGGAGAAAGAAGGTTCTGCTGATAGGGATGACTGCAATTAAAAGTACAGGGAATAGGGAAGAGGGGGCTGGAATTTACTGAAGAAAACAGGCAAATGAACCAAAATATTGGGAAAAAAAGAGAGGGAAAGGTAATAGAATGAGAAGAGGCCAAGAAGACATTTGGACTGCAGGCTAGAGACTTCCTTCTCTATCAGGGATTGATATCAAACTATAGGTAAAGAGAAAGGGATAGGGGAATCCTAAGTGAAAGACCTGCACTGGTAGAGTTTTTAGTTGAATCTAGAACATAAGTTAGTGATAAAAATGGGATAATTAGAAGGGAATATAAAATACTGCACAACAGCTATAGGAATCAATTAGAGGGGTTTAGAAAAGATTGGGAAGAGAGACTGGATAAGCAGCTATACAAGGAAACTATGGGAAAACATATGTTGTGGTTGTCTTTCGGCTTTTCCCAGTTAGGGGTCGCCACAGCGGAACTCCGGTCCGCTAATGATTGGCAGTAGATTTTCATGAATGCCGAGGTGCTAGCTCGATGTTCAACCTTCAATGAAGGCACGCCCATTTACGCATGTCTTTCAAACGCCCACCCAACAGTGGGGAGGACATGCAGAGTCCACACAGAAGGCACTCCCCGCACTCCAGCCAAGTAGTTCCCAAATATTCATCAAAGTCTATAAGATTTAGGGCTTTTGCCTGGAAGTGTTTACCTAGGTATTTTTATACACTAAGCAGACTACAAAGAATTTTTTTCCGCAGTTATGTTGCAAATGTTGCAGGTGTAATGGAGAAGAAAGAAGTAACTGAGAACATATGTTTTGAGATTGTAATGTGTTGGCAGACTTTAAAAATTCACTACAGAGCACTGTGTCAGAAATACTGGACAATCAAATTAATTTAACTAAGGAAATGAGTCTTTTGAGCTTGGATAAAGGATCTGAATTGATTAAACATGGTAACGCCTTGTATCTGAATTGACTTAACATAGTAAAACCTTGATAAGTTTAATTCTGGTGGCTGCCACAAACCAATTACTAGAAAATGGAAATCAAAGTCTAAACCAACTATGTTTGAAGTATATTGTAACAGAGACAAGACAACTGGAAATAGGATATTTAGAAAAGTGTAGGAACAAATTACATAGAAAAAATGGAAACTTGGAACAATACATGCAGAAACATGTATTGGAGCAGGAATTAGGTTTAAGAGAAGCCAAGGACTGACCTTTTTATATAATGTTAGATGTATTATTTTGTATAAAAATATCTGTAATGTATATGTTTACTACTGTGAACAAGTTAACATGGTTTGTTTTCTTTCATATAAAAGTAAGTTTGCCTATGTCACAAGGGATAATTCAGTAAAGGTGCTTTAAAAAATAATGCATTTATTTTGCAAGCAGTGTTAAAGTTTGTCTCACCTGGAGTAGAGTTTTGTTGCATGTGTTTAATTTGTGTGTTTTTGGATAGCCAGAACTGTTTAGGTTGATTAGCTGTGGTTATTTGTAGGTTATGGTAATATGTTTTCTTTTCAATGTATAGCATGTTTAGTTTTATTTCTAAGTTGTCTATAATGTTGTAGGTCCACAGGAGAGTTGGTGTGTTTTCATTTTTTCCAAGCAATGTCTCTTAGTTTCATGAGTTGCTTGATTTCTTGGCTCAGCCTTGAAGCTGGCTTGCTTTTGACTTTCCTTTGGTTGAGGTGGACTAAAGAGATTACTGTGTTTAGGAAGGTATTATTTAAAAAGGTGACAGCTTCATCTGGAGGGAGAGTATTTATAATATGCCAGTTACATGGCCTGAGTAGTGTAAGTAGGTGCTAGGGAAGTTTTTGGACTTTCTGGTCCAGATGTAAGGTGGTAGTTTTGGAAGCTTAACAGGTAACCATATTACATATATAGGATTGGAGTCACTAATAGAGTCAGGGAGGATTCCAGAGTGAGAGATATAGGTGGAATTACTTCTTAGAACCTAGTCAAGTAGGCTATATTAGTTTGAAGTTTTATCTGTCTTCTAGGGGCTGAAAATTGTTGAAGGTCATACACATTAATTATAGGTTCATAGGAAAGTACTAGGCTAGATGCCCTTGCAGACCATTTTAAGCCTAGCCAATTTTACTTTGTTGTGCTCAAAATAACCTATCCCATTTGGTTAAAAATTGACTTTACCCATCCCATGCTGGCTAATTATATGCTACCCCTAATGAGAATAACTGGGATCATACCATAGATAATTTGAGGGTACCCATGCATGGGATAGAACATTTAGGAGCTGTCCCTGTCCATTAGTAGTACAGGGGGCAATCCTAGGGTAAATCTTCTGTTTCTCATCCATAGATCTAAGTTGTGCTTGAATGTGGACAGGAATGATATTTGTTTTATGTGTATGGAGAGCCTGTTCTACAGCAGTGGTTTCCTTTGTGGGATATAACTGTCCCTCCAAACCATTCTGCTGATGTTGCAGAAGCAGTTTAGATGCTTAAACCAATTATTTCATCATCTCACCTGATTCGACAACAAAATTGCTAGGAATTACCATCGACAATAAACTCTCTTTCATTCAGCACATTAACAATACCATCAAGTTAGTTAACAGAAAAATGGGATCCCTATATCGAATTAAACCCTTTCTAACCCCATCTACTAGAGCCAAGATTGCCCAGTCCCATCTTCTATCTACTCTACTATATGCCTCCACTATTTATACCAACCTTAGGAAAAGCAATCTCAAAAAACTCACAACATGCTATAACAATATTGCCCGCTTCGCCACTGGTAACCCCTTCAGAACCCACCATTGTCTCAACTTAAAACTACTAGGCTGGCTTGAACTCCAAAACTACCTGCTTATTCCTCATCTCTCTACTGCCCACAGTATACTATATCAACCTGACAAGACCCCTATTCTCTCTCAACTGATAATCCCTTATAACAATCTCAACTCCCTTCGCTCCTCCCATAAAATCATGGCCAGATCAATTAAGTCCAATAACTTTGCAGGTGACTGTCTTTTCACTAATACAGTAGGTAAAAATTGGAATCTTCTACCTAGTGACATAACTCTAACTACATCTTTGCCTCTTTTCAAACAGAAAATTAAACTGTACTTCCAAGACCACTGGCTTTGTTCCTGCAGTGCACCTGACTAATTTTTATCACTTTTCTCACTCTTTCTACTCCTTTCCTCTCTACCCTAACTCCTACTCTGATTTACTACTTTTAGAATTTTTAACGTTTTACACATGCTCTGTAAATTGTTGGATTCTACTCTGATTTACTACTTTTAGAATTTTTAATGTATTATATATTTTCTGTAAAACTGTTGGAATCTAGAATTTGTACTTTTTTCACTTTTCAAAAATTATCTCATTACTCTGTATATCTTTCATACATTTGTTCTTAAATTCCAACAAGCCATATCTTATTGTAATTTTTTTTTTGTTATGCATGTACCAGTAGATAGTGGAGCTTTTCTCCTCGGGCCTCTGCTGAAAATGGACTTGTATCCAGCCAGACTAGCCCGGTCAACAAATGTAAAATAAAAATAAATAAATAAATAAAATAAAATAAATACATTTCTGATGTCATTTGACTTGCTGATTTGCAGTAAGTCCATCAGTAATAGCTCAGAAGATGCCTTGTGTGCCAGGCACAGGTCACCTTTTAACAGCCTGTAGTATACTGAGTATAGTGAAAGGGCTTTGAGTCAGTCCATGTAGGACATGTTGTTTAGGCCTTTTATCCTTTTAGTAAGGTGTCTCTGTGGACCTTCCAGTTGTTCCAATTTTCTGGAAAGATACATGCTGAAGAAGGCATTATATTCAATGATTGGCCTAATGAGTGCTGAGTAAAGGGGAAAAATGACATCCTAGATCTAGTCAAAATCCCTCTGTTTATAAGCTGTACAATATAGAGGGACATTCTTGCAACAACAGACATGTGTTGGTCAAAAGTTAGGTCACTGTCCTCAAGTTCCCAAATCCTGAACAAATAGCTCATCTCTTAGGGACATATTGTGAATGTGATAGTTCCCTGTGGTAGACGACTTTCCAAAGGATACAAAAATGCATTTTTTGGCATTTATTTTCAGTCCATGATTTTGGCACCAGTTATTTACTTGAGACAAACCTATGTAGAAGCCCTAAAATGAGAGGTGAAGCCATCTCTGGCAATGCAAGAGTGACTGTCTACCATCTCCTCCCATGCTGACACATACCAGATCCCCCTAAAATGACACCAACTATTTGCCAGTTGGTGAAGCCAGTCATCTTTTACTTGTGTTTTGGCATCATGCAAAATGAAGGAAGGGTTCTGCTCAAAACTAGTGTTTCTACCTGCACTTGTGACATGCATGGAGAGCTCCGTCTTGCCTCATTCTCTCTCTCCCTGCATAGCCATCAGAATTTTATATCCCAAGTCATTAACACCCATATGGACCATTGCCATGTCATAATCATATTTGCTTTGGTTAAAGATCTTTAGGACACTTGATCTGTCAGAGATCCTGATTCCTGAAAGGCATCCCACCGTCACCCTCTCTCTTCATCCACCCTTGGATGACTATGGAGTCACCAATCAATAGGTTACTTTTGTTAGAAGGGTGTCTAAGCATAATAGGTTTGGAGGTGGGCACCAGCTCGAGCAATGGCACTGGTTCATAGGTTCATAGATTAGTACTAGGCTAACTGTCCTTGCAAGCCATTTTAAGCCTAGCCAATTATCCCTTGTGAGACTCAAACCCAACACCTTGTGTTTCTAAGGCAAACACCTTAACCATTAGGCCACCCTCCCAACCTTAATCATAATAGTGGTTCATAGATTAGTACTAGGCTAACTGCCCTTGTGAGTCATTGTAAGCCAAGCCAATTATCCCTTGTTAGATTCAAACCCTGCACCTTGTGTTTGTAAGGCAAACACCTTAACCATCAGGCCACCCTCCCTGGGTGAAGGTGTTATCCCCCCCTTCTGAACAGTGAAAGTGTCTCTTAGCAATGGCACCCCAAATTATCTAGCACCTTCATCACTTTTAGTTGTATCAAATTGCACTTGTTTAATTGTCACTGTCTGTTGAAATATTCAAGATTTCCTCATCTTGTTCCTTAACCTCCCTGCTATGTCTTCAATTATGGAGTACATTTTTAAACTTTGCTTAGATAGCCTGGTTAGTCTTTTTTTAATAGCCTGAGTAGTGTTTCACAATCTTTAAGTTCCAGAATTGTTTACTAAAAGGCCATCTAGAAATCATTCTCCTTGACCAACCAAAATCCTCCCACAAAAGGACATTTGCTTCCGTGACTATAAAGGGTACTATATTTTTAACTTAGGATTTGACTGAAAGGCACGTCTAAGTCTTCCTCTACTAACAATATATGGAAGGACTTTGATTTTACCCCTTCTCTTATGCTGCTCTCTAACAACCCCTAGATTTACTATCATACCTATCCCTGGGCATGCTTCTGGAGCTCCTTGCTGCTGAGGTCTTGAATATGCTAAGTTGGACTCCAGACCTACAGCCGATCCAGGTATATGTGAGTTGACAATGCTATTCACTGAGCTACTATGCCACCTGTACAATCCCTCCTCATATATGGGAAAGATGTTCAATTCATTACATACAGCATTTTGTAGGTAATCCCAGGACACCTGTTCATGTTTCGTTTTGTTTTCTGGGCTTCATACAGCCACCACCTTGACCATGTGGCCTCACTCACCTTCAAGTTGTTATCAACTGAACAATACATACATCCTGATCAGAACATATGGCTTCAGGTCTAGTGATGCGGATACAAAATTGATTATTGGCCTTCGGCCCAAGTTGCTCTGGTACTTCATAGAGTTCAACAAGTTTGTTTTCAAGCAAGATGTAGAATCCATGATCAGCACAGAATTCCAATGACAATTCCACAATGAAGCTCAAATCAGTTACATGTGTGGCACCCAGTGTTTGTCCAAGTATGTCTATCAACTTCATTTGACCTCTGAAGTCTCAGAATAGCACTCCAGACTCATTACCTGAATTCTTATACAGCTGCAAGAAAGTGAAATGCTCAGAATATGGACAAACATAATTTTCCTTTGTACAACTTTGAAGAAAACCTTACTGTTTCTTGGCACAAACTCCAGCTACACAGCATCCAGATGGAGGCTTGTCTCTGCCATGGTCATCTCTGGACTAGAAGAGAAATCAGTCCTGACTGAGAAGTCTTGTTCAATAAACAGTAATATACAGAGATAAGAAAAAACATCTATCTGATACTTTCCAAATTCTTACACAAGCTTTAGTTCATTTCATAGTAGTGAGGTGACATTCTATGCTGTGGTCCATCATAATCTATGTAGCTTCCACCTGCCACTTGACTGGTCTTGCACCCAGTCTCCTCCCTTCACCTTGCCAGCTAGTAAGATCATAAGCTGGTTCCACACAGCTTTTCTGGGCTGAGCCTGATGAGATTTCACTCGTCAGTTTGCCACCTGCCACTCACTGGCAAATGCCACCCCAAATATAGCTCCAGTGGTGTACCCCAGCACACCTGTTTTGGGCAAAGTTCTGTTAACCGTTCAAATGAATTGCCATGGAACTGAAGGACACAATATTGGTCAAATGCTTTAATAGCATTTTTTTCTTACTTGTTACTATCTTTGTATTGTGGTCTGACTCAAGGCTGATAAGGGTTCCTAGACCAGATTCCTTACCAAGTTAACAAACTATAAATGAATAATTAAAATGTCTTAATCAATAGTTATGTGGCCTCTTTGGTTACAGTAATTTTCCAAAGATAAGGTGCAGAAAGTCAAACATAGTATAGCTCTAAGGATCACTGGGGTTTGTATCCAACCCATCGCAAAAGGTTTAAGATTCCAGGCAGAAAGAGAGAATACATAGAGTCCAATGGTTTGGATGCAACAATGAAGTTGTGCGTATAACTGCCCATGTGTATACCCATACCGATAAGATTATTTTTTTTTCTCTCACATTTTCAACCATGAACCAGGCTTCAAGAGTACCAGTAATGGACACTTTAGTGTAGACAGTCATCCACTAGGTTTTAGAAGACTGGATGAAATTGGGGTACTCAGAGAAAACCCACTCAAAGGAAAAAAAATATGCAGAATCCATATAGTAGCAGGTCAGGTTTGAACTCCAAACCCTGGAGCTGTGAAGTAGAGCTCATACAGCTGAGCCACTGTGCTGTATAATGCTCCTTGAGTGCCATAAAAATGAAATAAACCTTATTTCAAAATGTTTTTTTAAACACAACAAATAATTGCACAGTAAATATATGTCATATCTCTGGCCCTGATGAATTTAGCAGTAAATTCCGTAAAGTATTCATGGACAATTTACACCTTACACCATACAAGGACTTTTGCATAATTATGTATCTGCAAAAACACAAGGTCATTTAACACAAAAACAAATATCATTAGTGTTTCTACATGACAACAAAAATGAAAAAAGATGGCCCCCATAGACATCTAGCCTAGTACTTACCCATGAACCTATGATTACCTCAGAGAAACACTACATATAATACTAATTTTGTTTATGCAGATGGATTTATATTTTCTTGTGTACAACCTATAGAAAAACAGCTTCAAAAGTCAGCCAGTCAGTGCTCCTGTTGTATTTCTGACAGCATCACTAGGGACCCAGTTTATTTAGTGGGTGGGACCTGCTCAGAATGCCAAGTACTGAGCAACTGCCAGCTGTCCGCCTTCATGAAAGGCATTGCAAATGCAGCATTAATAATGAGTACATATGCATGGATGTGAGTAAAAGCTCTTTATCACCTAAAGTCCACCTGCCCCCACCAACAGAATGTTTCCAAAAGATCTGGGGCAACACTTCCTTCTCAGTGATCACTGCTGGCAAGGCCTTGTTATAGAATAATATCTAGGCTACCTCTCATGACCACTGTGGCATTCTTGTCTAATGCAAACTAGACTTGCCCTAGTAGCAGCATTGGCCATTGTGCTGTATCTAGATGGTGCAAACTAGCTTCCCTAAACAGCAGGACTGTTCATGGTACCATATCATATGATGCAAGCCAGACTTAACTCATCAGCAGGACTGTTCATGGTTCCATGTCACACGATGCAAGTCTGCTTACCTCAACAGCAGGATTGTTCATGGTTCCATATCACATGATGGAAGCCAGACACATTAAAACACCAGGATTAACAGCAGAAGGTGAGCAGTATTAAAGCTATCACATGGTCACAAGGAGACAGAAAACTTATACAGCTCTAAATGGTCAACGACTGAGTCCTAAAACATAATAGTATAAAAATAACTGGCTCCATATGTCAGAGTTACCATGAGCAGAGAATCAATAAGAAAAGTAAATGCAAACATTCAAGAAAGTAAGGATGACAAGTAAAGGGCAAAGCAAACACAAATATTTAAATGTGACTCTTGGTAGAGATCTTAGGTAAATTCATATGAATGTAAACAGAATAAGATACACAATAACATGGGTAGATTAGTTATATAATATCTACTAAGAAATTACTCAGTTTAATCAAGAACCAGTTACTGTCACATGTGATATGTATTAGTCTTGTTTTCAAAATGAATGGCCACTTTTCTTTTCAAGAATTACAGAAGAGCAGGTTGAGTCTAATAAAAAGGCAGATGACTATAAAAAGAACAAGGAAGCTATCATTTTAAAATAAATACAGCACCATTTGCCATAGTGTGTGTGTGAGTGCGCATATGCATGAACATGTACATGTCTCAATAAAATAATTTAGGAGAGAAAAAAATGGATGTGACTGAAATAAAGGTGATTATTATTTCTGAGTAGGAACAGATGGTTGGTAGTATAAGTACAGAACAGAAAATAACTGACAGCAATTGTAACAGACAATAAACAGAAAGAATAAACAGCAGGCGGTACTGAACTCAGGCTTAGGAAATTTTACAAGCAATAAAAACAAAAAGATTTATCTTCACACATTAATGTTACAGCTCATTCAAGTCATTAGCTATCCAGGATATATGACATACAATGATTATTTAGACAGAACGGTACCTCAGAAATGATAAATACACAACCAATAATAGTTGCAGGGCTCATTCTGGCTAATATACAGAGAGATGTGACAGGTAACTATAAATAACAGACATCTTAAGAATTATAGAGTGAAGCTGCCGTATGCAGTTTAATTAAGGAAAACTAGTTAAGGTGCAAAAATTAAATCCTGCAAGTGTTATTTATATTATAATTGTAAAATACTTTTAACTAGTGGACACAAACAAATGGCTTTTGAGCATTTGAGCAAACAGCTTTTGTGCTGCTTCTCCCGGATTATAAAACCTGCTACAGAAGTTCACTGATGTCATTTAAGCAAAATATTCTAGGAAAAGTTCTTGCATTCAGTACTGACACTCAATCTCCTTTTCTTTTATTTCTTGAAATGGATTACGTGTAGAGTTCCTGCTTTATTTTTATTTAATTTGTCTTTACTGTGTGCTGATTTTTATGTGTGTATGTGTATATATGGGTCTACTATACATGATCGAAATTTAAGAAAGTGGACTCCCATATAGCCGAGACTATATGATTGACTTTTGAAATTCTGAACATGTAAAAATAAATAAATAAATAAAAACTTACTTACACGTTGCTAGCAAGGGGGCAAGTCCCCTCTGCACCCCCCATGGGGGGCTGCACCTCCCCACACTCCCTGAAATTTAAATATGCCAATTCTGAGATCGCACTACAGTGTGGAAGATGGGAATCGGCACAGTAATCAAAAATAAGCTAGTCAAACATTGCTGTATTTATTTTGGTGCATGACAATTAATAGTGGAGATTGCAGTGTTTGCTCTCTCTCTGCTGTAGAGCGATCTTGGAACTGGTGCATATAATTAGTGGGGTGGGGGATGATGGGGGGCTTGCCCAATTTGATCTTCTTCATCTCAATTAAGTATCATATACCTCAGAGATATATATATATATATATATATATATATATATATATATACACATATATATATACATATATATATATATATATATATATATATATATATATACAGAGAGAGAGAGATACATGTGTGTGTGTGTGTGTGTGTGTGTGTGTGTGTGTATATATATATATATATATATATACACACATCTATATATATATATATATATATATATATATATATATATATATATATACACACATATATACATGTATATATAGCTAGATATATATAGACATAGATATATACATGTATACACAACACACATATACATACACATATATATGTACACTGCTTATTTTTTATTGTACGTTGCTCTTGTATTACCTCCTCCTGTCATCCTTACAGCTTTGCTCATGATTTCACCATGTGAAAAATTAGTTAAGAAATACAATATAAGAAATTTGATGCACACCAACAAATTGAAATTTCACAGCAGCTGCTATAAACTCATATTTAATCATCACATCTGTGGTTTATTTTTCAGATACTAGTCTGGCATACTCGGACAGAGAAACCAGTATTAGTTAATGAAGGAAAAAAGGGATTCACAGATCCAAACATTGAAATCTGATATCAGATGCAGGTAGGTAATATGAATGCAAATAAAAAGTGATCAGTTAGTGGTGAATATATTTCTTTTTGAATTTGCAATAATAATTATGGTATGAGTAAGAAATGTATCCAAGCATTATAAAATACAACAGTTGAATAAAGTACAAACTCCCTACATATGTAGATTGAATGCATGCAAAGTGCTATTTCACATTTTTGGTAAAGGCTCTGTTCATATATTCAAATCTACTCATTCATAAACTTAGGCTATTATTCAGAAACAGGCCTGACCTGAATCAGCAGGCTGCAGCAAAAAGGACATGTTTGAGTGATAGGGGAAACCAGTGATTCAGCAACACATTACCACAGTGATGGGAGCGATATATTACAATATGTAATATATTACTACAATATATTACATTTTCTAGTAACTAGTAATATAACTAGTTACTTTTTCAAAATAGCAATAACGTAATAGTAATATATTAATTTTTTTAGTAACTTAAATGTGTGTTACTTTTGAGTTACTGTTGCTTAAATCAGTGGTTCCCAAAGTGGTGATATCACTCCTAAGGATCGATGGAAAACTTCCAGGGGCCCTGGATAGTATGGGTAGTAATCAGAGGTAATAGAGACTTTGAAAGGGCAATTTGGATAAAAAATTACAACATAATGTTGGCACAACTCATAGCACATAACATTCATAATAGATCACTAGAATTAGTCTGGAGCAAAATTTACTTCATTTTTTTAGCACTGCAAGGAGGTGAAAGCTAATGATGACCCGACTCCGGCCCTGCCCTGGTACTGTGGGACTCTCACCCACTAAAACACTCCCTAACACTGGAACAATTCTAGCGTGATAGAGATCATATCCTTACCTTGCCGTATAATAAACGGCATTGGTTCTCCATACTGCCTTCAATCAGAATTGAACTCGCCACTCATCGGTTTAACACCCGATGCCCCAACCAACTGCACCAAGCAGGACTCTTCAGGTGGATCTATGATTAACCAACTTTTATCTTGACAATTTTTTGTTATGTTCTATTTAAAATTCTTTTTGGGTTTTGATTTTTAGTTGCTGAAAATAGACAAAATGTGATGGGTTTTTCATAAGATCATAGGAACAAAGGATATTTCTAGGCTGTGGGCCCAGAAGTCATTTTATCTGTTTCAACTCAGTGTAATAACATACAAGTACCAGTCAGTAAAGATTGCGTTTATTGATGACTGCCCATGTCCAGGAGGGCTGTGGGAGTTATTCCAAATAAGAATTTATGGTGTCCTGTCCACTCATCCAGGTTCCTCTTGAACAGTGTCATAGAGGTGCTCTGTTTCACATGAGTCGGTAGCCTGTTCCAAAGATGTGGCAGGCACTGAGAGATAAATTTGTCTCTCCAGCATGTCCCGTTTAAGTCACAGGCCATATTTAAGTCCCTGGAACAGGTAGCCCTAGACCCATTTGATTTACAGATATGCAGTAAGTTCATTAGGTTTGGGTCTTGGGTAGCTCTGCAGGCCAGGCATAAGTCTCCTCTAATTAGTCTATACAGTATGGAGTATAGTGACAGGGACTTTAGTCGGTCCATGTAAGACACATGCTGGAGGACATTGATCTTCTTTGTTAGAAACTCTGAGGTCTCTCTAATTGCTGCAGGTGCTTAGTATGGTACATACTGAATGGGGTGTTATACTTTATTATGGGCCAGATAAGTGCCAGGTATATGTGGTTACAACTTCTTTTGCTCTTGAGGTGATGCCTTTACTAATCGAGTGAGCTACGTGTAAGGCCTTCCTTATAACAGTAGACATGTGATGGTCAAAGTTAAGGTTGCAGTCAACTTGTGATCCCAGGTCCCTTACCATTTTATGAGTACTTAGGGTATTGTTCTTGGTTTGATATTGTAAAGGGACATTGTTTGTGCAGAAGGGAATAATGATGCATTTCGTTACATTCAGTTTGAGACTGTGACTAATACACCAGTCACTGGTCTGTGTGAGAGACCCTCCTGGAGTACAGTGACATCATTTGGGGATTCAATGATTGCACCTATTTTGCAGTCGTCTGCAAACTTTGTCAGTCATAACCCTTTAGTTTTGACCTAAACTTCTGAGCAGTATATATCAAATAGTAGGGGTCCCAGCACTGACCCCTGTGGCATCCACTGGTAACAGGTTTGCTGGTTGATGTGGAGTCATCCACTTTGATTATGGGTGCCTGTTTTGTGAGCCAATTGGCAACCCATCTTACAACGAAGGGATTTACATTCAGTCTGCTATGTTTATTGGTAAGTCTTGAATGTGGGATTGTGTCAAAAACCTTACACAAGTCGAAGTATGATATGTGCACAGATTTATCCTCATGAATGGCCTTGGTCACTCTTTCAAAGAAATCCACCAGATTTAACAGGCAGGATCTGCCCTTTAAGAAGCCGAATTGGGTAGGATCCAGGGTTTGGAGGACACATATGTCTTTATTTATGAGGACAATAATGATACATTCCATGGCCATACAGATGAGCCTGGTCATGCTTATGGGTCTATAATTCCCCATTCTGTTGCTAGGCCACCTTTGTGGAGGAGAATAACTGTAGCTGTTCTCCATTCCACAGGAACAAAGCCTTTGCTTAGGCTATGTTTGAACAGGGTACTTTAGTGGTGATGCTAGTTCATGTTTCAGTCTGTTTGGAAGACAGCCTAGGATCTCATCTGATCCCATAGAGGCAATGTGCTTTGCCTTGGACAGGGCTTTGAGGACCTGCTCTTCAGATATGTAAGGTGGAGGGAGTTTGGGGGAGGGTTTGTTGTATGTTAGGAGTGGATAAGGGAGTGAAATTTTGGCCAAACCTATCTACTAGCAGGTTCGATATCTCTGTGAGGTCTGTGTGTGATACTATTGGCCACCAGTTCTGCACATGCTTGAGTCCTACCCTTTAGGTTACGTACGTAGCTGTAAAAGGCCTTATGGTTATCCTTGGCAGTACTTGCTAGGTTTTGCTGAAAGGAGCTCTTGGTGGATTTAACAAGTTATCTAATTTACCTATTAAGGCTGAGGTGGGTGCTTTTCCATTGTTGGGTCCTTGTCTTTGTTTTTCTGGACAGCGACCTTTTGCATTTATTGTAGAGTTTGCTGATGCTTTAAGTCCACCATGGCAACTTTATTTTACTTGGGTTTAGGCTTTGATTCTATCTGGTACAGCCGAGTTTATACACTTATGCAAGTGACTGTACAGGACTTTAGTGTAAGCTTCAGCACAGGTACCACTTTCAACTTGGGGTGGGACTTGGAATGCATTTATACCTTCACCAAGGAGGGTATAGTTTGCATTGGTGAAATTTTTAGTTTGATTTCACCCTTTGTGAGTTCAGGTGTCAGTGTCAGTTTGAAAGTGACTGATTTGTGGTCAGTTTTAACTAATAAGGGTCCAACAGTTGCAGCTGTGCACCTGTTTGACATGTTGGTGAGGACCAGATCTAGAATGTTTGTTCCTGAGGTATGGACAATTTGCTGCAGAGCATTTGAATTCACAAAGCCAAAGAACTTTTGTGCTAGTGAGTTTGGGCTAGAGTAGGTTTCCCAGTTGATGGTGGGATAAATGAAACTCCCCATAACCAGGGTGTTATTTATTAAAATTTGGATTGTCTTCAGTGTGGTTAAGTAGGCTTTATGGGTATCTTGATCCATAGAGGGGGATCTATACTGGCTAGGACTTCAGTGGGGGTCTTACCCACCGTGACCTGGAGTAACTCCATGGAGTTGTCCAGTCTAACTAGATGGGAGGTGAATTTATTTCTAATATAGATTGAAACACCACCTTCTTCGTTTTTCACACATTCATTTTGTGGTCTAAAGGTGTGGAAGGCATTGTAGCCTTGCAGGGATAGAGTACTCTCTACGTCTTAAACTAGGTTTCTGCGACTGCACAGACATCTACATTTTCTAGTGATAGAAGTGCTTCCAGGAAGTGTCGTTTTTTTATTTAAGCTCCTAGCATTTAGCAGCATGACCCTCATTTTGTTCTGATTGGTTAATTTCACATTGGTAATGTTTTTGAGACCTTGTCTAAAAAAGGCACTATGGTGAAGGCAAGAACCTTTGCCAGCAGCCCAAACCTAAGGGGTGCCAGGTGCAAACCATCTCTGACAAAGCAGTGGAGGTTTGTTGACCATAGCTTCCCAGGCAGACAGGAACTGGATCACCTTCGAATGACACCAAAAACTAAGCCAATTATTGAAATCAATCATTTTTTGTTTATACTGTGGCATCATTCTAGGTGAGGGTAGTATGCTGCTCAAGGTTATGGGCATACCTGCCTGGGACACAGAGAGCTTGACCATGGCTCTCTTTTAATAGTCCAGTGAGGTACATCTCAGGTCATTCACACCAACATGAGCTATGACAGAGTCATAATGGTACTTGTTGTTGAGAGACCTGACTGCACTCATGATTTGGCAAATCCTGACAACGGACAGGCAGCTAACCGCCCGTGACTTTCTCCTTGCCCAACTTGGTGTGTGGGATATCTGTGTGTCCCACTAAGTCTCCAATGACAAGAAAACTTGTTTTTTAGTGTTACACCTTATGGGCTCGGTGGGTGAGACACTGGTGTTGCTATGTGTCATGGGTGCTGTGGAGACTGGGTTAGCTGTAGCAGACTTGTGTTTTGGATGTGTCTGTTTTTTTGGTAAGTTTTTTGAGAGAACCTCCACCTATGTGGATTTATGTGTTTGATGTGTACTTTGTGTATGAGTAGTGGTACTGTGTGAATATGTAGCGGCGGGTGAGTTGACAACCTTCTCCATGTTACTGTTTTGAGTGAGAGAGAGCATGGATTCTAGATTCTTGTTGTAAATACATCTCTCATACTCTGTACTAGATTGTGTTATTAGTAGAGGGCTGTCTGTTTATATGAGGCAATTGCTAAACTGCCTCAAGAGACCCAAGTCAACAAGGCTAGCAGGAAAAACAAGGGTAGTCCAACGTATCCATAATGCTAGGTTGAAGACTGTTGTCACTTCTGAAAAGATCATGGAGGAGCTCAGTGAATGGATATTTCTGCCTGGGTTTTAATGGAAACTTTGATGAATTTAACTGTCCGGCTTTGGCACACAATTGTGTGGTGGAGCACGGTGCTGTGCTTTAAAACAGTGAAAAACTACCAATAAATTTTTAAACAGTGGAAACAACAAAAAAGCTTGCTAAATAGTGAAAACAGGCATAAAATTGATTTTACAGGTGCAGTGTAGCAGGCAATTGCGATATAACAGTGTAGTTCAGTACACAGTAAACAAGTACAGTATAAAAGTTGGTGGCAGGCTATAAAAAAGTGCAGTAAATAGTATAAATCCAAAAACAAATGAAACACGAGTCCAAACTAGCCGTAATCTTTTATATAAAATGTAAGCGCTTTCAGGTTAAAAAACCCTTCATCAGACAAACTTCACATAATCATGACACATTCCTAAAAGCAACCAATTACTTTCTCTACTTGACCCGTCTTTTCTTTAAAGCTGGTTTTAAAGATACAGAACTGTTTAACCCAGGTGGGTTGTCAGCAGCCAGCTGTATTATCCATCTTAACTCTGCATGCTCTGTATCATTGACAATGCCCCCCCCCCCCCTTTTTCATCTGTGCAACATGCAGAACCATAAAAGCAAAGGTATGATCTGGAAAGCTAGAAACGTGCTGGTACAATGCATTATGTTTATCCTTCTGTCTAATAGATGACAAATGGTGCAATAGTCTTGTTTTTAACTTGCAATTAGTTTTTCCAACATAAAAACTCAGACATGACTTGCAGCATGCCAAGTAAACCACATTCTCTGTATGGCAATCTGCATAAAACACAAGTGTGTATTTTTTGTTTGTAACAGGATGCATAAAATTTAAACCATTCACATTTGAACATGATTTGCAATGCCTAAAGGGAAAAGTCCCTCTTCTCATGTGTGCAGAGAAGCAAAAATGCATAAAAATACCCTACCCCCACCAATTAGAGCAATAGTTTCAGGGAGCGGATAGGTTACTGAACATTTATCTATGTGGATAGAAGCAAACTGAAAAATCTGCTTTCTTATTTTCCTAGGATTTTGAAAGACACTGCACAATTCTTATCAAAATTGTATGATACTTGCCAAACTTTAGATTTGAAGAATGTGTTGATGGTAACCATGGACATCAGCAGTCTGTTCACGGTCATCACAAATGAATTTGGGTTAAAGGCAGTGAAAGAGGTACTGCATACAGTTAATATATATGATGAGAATACCAACACTTTAATCCTGGAAGCACTAGCTTTGGTGTTAGAAAATAACATCTTTCTTTGTAATGGTACACATTATAGGCAGGTACAGGGTGTTGCCATGGGCACAACCTGTGCCTACTCATATGCCAATTTAGTGTTAGCCTTCTGAGAAGATAAAAATATTTTTAAATGTGAACATCTATGGAAGACTTCAACAATTTTTTATGACAGATTTGTTGATGATATTTTTGCTGTGGGCACAGGGCAGTGATGATCTGTTAAACTTTAACCAGTAATCAAAGTGGAACACCTGAAGTCAAAAGTCAACCAATAAATCCAAAAAAACTCCAGTTGTTGTCAAGTGAATTGAAACTCATATTTAAAAAACACATCAACCTACTTAAATACAATTCTGCTTATTTGATTTTACATAACTTTTATAAAAATATTTCATAAAAATACTTGCATAAGTACTCCATATTAAATAAATCTTCTTCTTTCGGCTTTTCCCGGTTAGGGGTCGCCACAGCGGATCACCGTCTGCACATGATTGGCAGTGGAGTTTTACAGTGTCGAGTTGCCAGCCTGGTGCCCAACCTTCCACAGAAGGCACACATATGCACACACTCACACCTAGGGCCAATTTAGTATGTCCAATCCACCTACTGCATGTCTTTGGGATGTGGGAGGAAACCGGAGCGCCCGGAGGAAACCCACGCAACCACAGGGAGGACATGCAGACTCCACACAGAAGGCACCCCAGCCGAGGATCGAACCAGAGAACCTCTTGCTGTGAGGCAGCAATGCTAACCGCTGCACCACCATGGCCACCCACTCCATATTAAATATATATAAATATATCAAACATATTACACATACTTAATCACATTTTTTTACACAATATTAAAAATGACTAATACATCATTGTGTTTGTATGACTGAATATTAATTATTTAATATTTAGTATTTAATATCTATTTGCTCTAATTCTAAGTGCTGGCACAAGTGAAATATGATCATTAAGGTCCGGTAGGTTGCAAGCGCCCTTGGACGCTTGCAACTCACCAGGCCTAATGACCATATTTCACTTGTGCCAGCACTTAGAATTAGAGCAAATACATATTAAATACTAAATATTAAATAATTAATATTCAGTCATACAAACACAATGATGTATTAGTCATTTTTAATATTGTGTAAAAAATGTGATTAAGTATGTGTAATATGTTTTATATGTTTTATATATTTATATATATTTATTTAATATGGAGTACTTATGCAAGTATTTGTATGAAAGATTTTTATAAAAGTTATATAAAATCAAATAAGCAGAATTGTATTTAAGTAGGTTGATGTGGGTAAGGTAAGGTGGTTCACACAGCCTATCTAGATCTTGCCAAGGCTTTCAACACCATCCCCCCACTCTGGAATTATAGATAAACTCACTAAACTAGGTATAAATCCCTAGGTCACAAAATGGGTTTCCAAATGGCTCACTGACAACCCACACTGTGAAAGTAGCAGACTCCAAATCCGACTTCAGACCAGTGACAAGTGGAGTACCACAGGGTTCAATCCTGGGTCCTCTCCTGTTTGGTATCTACTTCTCTGAAGTACAGGCTAATACAGAAGGTCTTTGGCTAAAGAAGTTCGCAGATGACTGCAAGCTAGGAGCCATAATCGAAACTCCTAATGATGTGGACATCCTACAAAAGGGCCTCACTGAGACAGATGCCTGGTGTCAAAGCCATGGCCTCAAGCTCAATGCCAAAAAGTGCATTGTCATCCAATTTGGTAAAAACTCTGTACCCATGAACTACAACATAGGCAGTAGTATATTTAACACCAAAAGTGTAATAAGAGACCATGGGACACAGGTGGACAGTAGTCTCTCCTTTGATAATCACATCACCACAGTAGTTAGGAAATCCTTCTACATGGCACACCTCATCACAAAAGGTTTGTCATCCAAAAGAAACGAGGTAATTGTTCCCCTCTACTCATCACTCATTAGACCCATTATAGAGTACAACGCCTCTTTTGGTATGTACCTCACAAGACATCTACAACTGGAAAGGCCGCAGAAATACCTCACAAAGAGGATTACCAGCCTCAAACTGATGCCCTATGCAGACCGTCTCAAAAAACTCCAGCTTTACTCCGTCGTATATTGCCTACTCAGAGGTGATCTCTGCCTAACATACAAAGCTATGTCAAACCCAGAGCTGTTGGATATGCTCCACTTAAAGAAATCTCAATCCCTCCAAGCTACATGCTCTAGGGACCTAAACCTTGTCACCACAATAAACAGAACATGCCGGAGGGATAGATTCCTGTCCCAGAGACTTCCCATACTCTGGAATAAACTACCTATATCAAACAAAGCTCCTCATTAGCACTCTTCAAGAAAAATCTTGATGATTGGAAGGGAAATAGGAAATTCACCCCAGGGATCATTTCTGTGGCTCTGCTCGACAGTGGCACAGGAAAACAATTTTCTTGGGTGGCAAAATCCAGGGTACCTTTTTGGCTGGGCTTGTATAGGCCCCAGGGCCGATAGCCTAGTACCTACCTATGAACCTGTAGCTAGTTATAGAACACCTTCTATGTCCCCTTCTGAGCATGATAGCTAGCCTAACACATTAGCTGAAATCCTCATTAAACCTAATAAGTTCCTATTGGGGACTTCATCTGTCTGTCAATAAACTGTCTGACCTACACCCATCAGTGCTTCCTTGACATTATAAATGCTACCTCCATTGTACAAATAGTTAATCATCCTACTATTTATTTTTATTTTATTTATTTATTTTACATTTGTTAAGCGGGAAAGTCCAACCGGATACATACCCATTTTCAGTGGAGGCCTGGGGAGAAAATCTCCAGAAATACAAGAATAATTTAACAAATACAGTTAAAACTGTAATAACAACAGTTTATATAACAATTATTACAAAGAAAGATTGCAGGAGATAATAAGCTGAGAGAAAATTAGGGAGTAAGTTTGGGTAGTAAGGTGTAGGGAGCAATATAACCGAGTAGAAATGCCAGAAGAAATGAGGAAGATAAAAATATAAAGCAATGAGCATAACAGAGAGGTAGCCTGAGGAGGGAGAGTAACCTGGGCTAGAGCGGGAACATAGCCAGTGGTTGGTGAAATAATACCCTTGATCTTATCCTCACAGATATGGCCACCTGGTGCACAGCTCTCTATCTATAGGTGTCACCTTGCCTTGTTAAATCAGACCACAAAATTAGTGACATTTCCCTTTAAAACTGGTGGTACTTCAACTGTAAATACCTCCGTGTTTAAGGGTTTCTCAAAAGCAAACCATCTTCAGTTACTTGAGGACCTAAATACATTCTCTCAATCCTCATATGATGGATCCTATTGCTAATATGTAGCCAATGCTTCTGACTTCTTCTCCCAATTAAATAATGTATTGATAGAGCAGCCCTTATCTGCAGAACGTATATTGAGAAACTTAAAAATAAACCCTATGGTGGAATACCCACTTAAATTAAACATCAAGACAAAATGCTTCACGCTTATAAGAGGTCTTACACTACCTACCTTAAGAGCACACTTACAAAACTAGTAAAGTGCTTAAGGCAGGCATTGGGAAGCTCAAAACTGAGCATAAAATTAACACAACCAATGAAACCAAAAATAACTACAAATCTTTCTTTGACTATGTGAGAATGTTTAGAAGTAATGCTAGTCCACAATAATACACTGCACACTGACCCAAAGAAAATAGCTAATACCATAGCTGACAAATCTAGTGCAAATTTTACTCCATCCACATTTATAACTATTTAGCAGATTCCACAATCTCAGCCACCCCCTTTAATTACTGTAGTGCAAGTTTTCTCAACCCCTTCCAAACCAAACACCTCTTCCATGGCGTCTGAAAACATACCAAGCTGTCAGATTATCAGTGCCAAACATGGCCTATCTGGACCCCACCCTACTGAAGGTCTTTATTCTGTGCCACTCTACTGGTAACACTTCTGAAGTCTAGGAATCAGCCATTGTAATACCATTACACCAGTGTGTCCCAACATGGACCCTGGTAGCTATGTCAGTGTCACTAGCCTCATATGTAAAAGTATGAAGAGTATTACTCAGACCTCATTAATATGGGAATTGAAATGCTCTTAACACTGTACTCTTATCAGTTCAGCTTCATTAATGGAAGGTCTTACCCCATTAAGATTATTAAGTTCTTTAAAAAATAACCAAAGCAGCGGATAATGGCTATGCAGTGCATGCAGCATATCTGGAACTAGCTAAGGCCTTTGACACTATTCTTCATGCAGGCATTTTTGACAGATTTGTAAATGTGAATGTAAATCCTTACATTGTACAGTGGATAGCTAGCTGGTTCATTTAAGTCACAAATGTACAAATATGGGGCCTGCAAATTTTATAAGTTTATAAACGATGAACCCTATGGCACAGTTAGTGGCTGCAATCATTCAGTCACATGCCCTGGATGCTGTACTTAGCGAAGTGTATGACATGCCAAACATTTTATGTTGGCAAAACCTAAGAAGATTAAAAGATTGCACTGGTGAACATGTTAGAGATGTGAAAAATAATAAAATCAGTAACACTTTACAGACATTCCAGGGAATGTAATAACTTTAAAAGGTTTCTGTTTTTCGTGATTGATAAAACCAAATATAATTATATAATTATAGGGGAGGAGATTTTGAAAGTTTATTAGAGAGCAGAGAAGTATTTTGGCAGTTGAGGCATAATGCTATGGAAAAGCCAGGATGTAACGACCATTGTTCTCTTTCTGGTATTTTAAAGCTTCAAGCAGTATTCGTTTAATTTAGTTTGATTAATTTACAGAATGTATTTATCTCTAAGGTACATTATTATTTTTAGTATATATATATATATATATATATATATATATATATATATATATATATATATAGCTATATATTTTTATATGTTTACTAGATGTCATCATATTTTAGCACAAGTTTACATTAAATGCTTTTATAAATATTTTAAATGTAGTCTGAGACTATAGGGACATTACAGGTTATTTTGATTAGTGGTCTTAATTAATATATGGCTGCTCCTATACTGATTAATTGTGTGTGTGTGCGTGTGTGTGTGTGTGCGTGAACATTTTATTTATTTATATATATATATATATATATATATATATATATATATATATATATATATACACGCACATATATATATATATATATATATATATATATATATATATATATATATATATGTATAGTAAGTTATTTGAATTGAAATTACTCTGATAATGCCCCTAGTGTTTGGAGGGGTAAAAGTGCTAAGTCTCTTAAAATTAAAGCTTTATCACCTAACTTCTTCCTCCCATGGTTTACTAGTGCTTTCATGCTTTTTACCTGTTATATTGCCAGCTGTGTGTTTACTTGACATTTCTGTTGGGTGTGTTGATTACTAGTCAATGGGTGTAGCAATTTTAATGTTCAATACTAATTTTGTCTTTTATTTCCTGGACTACTATATCTTGTTTTCTCTCATCTAGTTCTTAAACTGTTGGCAATGGGTGATCCCATGTGGTATAAACTTCATCTCCTATATTGCTTTGTGCTCATGTTTCCAATAATTCTCTGCTACTTTAATATTATAATGATTGCACAATAGTATTTACCTATAAATAGACTCCCATGTACATTAATCTTACTAGCACCTTTCAGATTTATTTTCCCCATTTTGCCTTGTCACATCCAGGATTTTAATCTCTCTCTCTTTTTTTTTTGGCATGCAGACATGACACAGAATTTACTTTACAGTCATCTGCTTATTTCTCCCTTACATCATCTTTTGTTTTCTCCCTCTCATGCATTGCTCATAGCCGGCCTTAGGCATAGGGCAACTAGGTGGCCGCCTAGGGCGCCGCTGTAGCAGGGGTGCTTTTTCAGTGTTTACTTGATGTAAGTAGACCAGGATGGGGGCACCAGGTGGTGTGGTGGGGGGCGCCATGGAGCCCTTTTGCCTAGGGCACCAGTCGACTTAAGGCCGCTCCTGGCATCGCTACATGATTATGCTGTCCAATTCCTGATGGTATGTGCACAGTTTAATTAACCGTTAACCATGGGACAAGACCAGCTTATTAAAATGTATATTAAATTCAGTTTATTAATGATGCTATAATATGATTGTTAAAAAGCAAATATAATTTGTATGCAAGGCTGATAAAAATACAGCTTCATAAGCTACAGTATTGCTGTCATTTAAACTGTATTCTTTTAGTATGTAATAAGAGAAAATAGTACGTGTTGCAGTTACTACAAAAGGAATTCATTAGCCTGACTCCTTGAGGCTAGGAATTCGTTGTTTCTAGGGCAGGTTTGAAACATCCAAGGTCAGAAACAAGACCCCATGGAAGCAGGTTGATCATGTATAGGAAGGTGTTCACGTGAAGTCCGAGGCGAAAATCACGAGGGGTGAGGACATTTGCAAAGTTTTCTATAGGACACAGTCATTGTAATGTAATGAAACTGCATGAGCAGTTTGATAAGAAAATGTATAAAAATACATTTTTTGTATGTAAAGTGAGAATGCTTCATCAAGGACTATGAAGACTGGCTCCCAGCGCGGTATGAATAAATTTCTGTTTGCACAGCCTAAAGTGTTGTTCCTGACTAAAGACATATAAGGTAAATTCTTAATGTTATTTATTTATAACTATAACAATTTGGTGCTGTTCTATGGATCTGAACTTTGGTATTGCTGCAAGGCAGTTCTGGAATAAGACCCATCACAGATTTTCTGTGAATTCCACATTGCTTTCTATGGAATAGTCAGAGACTCAGATGTACAGCTATTCAGGTTGTGCAAACATAATAGCCTTGGCAGGGAAATTGTTTTGTAAGGGGAAAATGTTTTTTTTTGTTTTTTCACACTGCTTTCTATGGAATAGTCAGAGACTCAGATGTGCAGCTATTCAGGGTGTGCAAACATAATAGCCTTGGCAGGAGGAACTGTTTTGTAAGGGGAAAATGGTTGTTTTGTGTTTTTGATTCTTTCTTTTTTAGACAATTTTGGCAAAATGTAAGTGCATGGCTGTGTTTGTAGTATAAGTGCATGACTGTGTTTTTGTTTGACTGAGTGGTTGTAAGGTATACAAGTAATAGTGGAAGGACCCCCACAGTAAATGAGTATAGTAAATGTATATGCACATACAGTAAAGGACAAATTAACACAAGGAGGCACCTTGTGTCGTGGGAGGTACTCTCAGGATTGAAAAGTAAGAAGTATGAGAGATGTTTTTATTTATGTCAATGTATGAATGTATGAGAGAAAGGAAAGAAAAAGTTAAAAGTTAAAAATGAAGTTAAAACAAGTTTGTGAGCCCATCTAATGATTGGAATGTAGACTGTAAAGTTAAAACAAGTTCATGAGGCCACTGCATGATTGGGACATAGACTATACAACAAGTTCATGAGCCCATAGCATGATTGGGATGTAGACTATATACTGTTAAAACAAATTCATGAGCCTACCGCATAATAGGACATAGGGGTATGCATTGTTAAAATAAATTCATGAGCCCAAAGCATGCTTGGACTTAACAGTTTGATTGTGTGAAAGTATTCTCAGAGGGTCCGAAAGAGTGGTCAGTTCTGGACACAGTACCTATATGCCCCATTATCCCAACCGCAATGCTGGAGCTGTAACTTTTGAGCTTGTGCAGGGATGAATGCAAGGCGGGGCTGTGGGAAAAGGCTGATCGAAACCTCGCCTCTCTTGCTGCACACCGACAGACTTGCTACATTTCCCTCCCTGTATGGTGTGTGGATTACTACAGTTATTTTCTGTCTTTGGAACTGCCAGAATCCAGAAGTTGTAAGGTAAGCTTAACATTTTTATTATTACTGATTTAAAAAATAAGAAAAGGGAAGCAAAGTAAGTGGGGAACAAATGAATGCATTTTATTCTTGGTACAGTGAAGCACTTAAAAGGGAAAAGGAGTCAGCATTAAGAGGGTTGCAGGACATTAATAAGAAATTGTTGCAACAAGTAAAACAGATTAAAAATGGTGTACAGCCCAGTAAAAAGGGATCCCTTTAGCAGGTTGGGAACAAACTGAAGATGCCCAAAAAAGCAGAAACTTCTGAAGAGGATAATAATCCTCCAGTAGCTACTGCACCCCCACCCCCATATGCACCAGTTTGGGAACCGCCTTTACAAGACTCTGTTGTTTCTCAGACCCCTACCTTTTGGTCTACTGTCCATTGGACACTCAGTTTTCGTGATACTGGTACATCTCAGACTGTTTCCCCTGTTCACTCTTCATCTTTTGAACAGGCATCTGCAGTCGAGGGAGGTTCTTCTTCCTATCCTTCTCAGATAGCTTCTATTTCCCCAACAGGGGCATTAGTATTTGACAATCCTTTATCTCACCATACACGCTGACATGACAGGGTACAACAAGAGATTACAACCTCTGTAGGGGGATCTATTGGCACCTTTCAGGGAAATTTTGGGGGCTAACAATAGGGAATTTGTTCATCGTCCTTGGTCCCCTGCTGATTTGCATACTATGTCTAAATATTTTCCAAATATTAGAGAAGATGCATTAGAATTCAACGAAGAATTAAAAACTATAATAGAATGTTATAATCCTACTTTGACAGATTTAAATCAACTGCTGAGGGTAGTTACTTCAGATGAAATAGGAAAGCAGTTACTGGAAAAGGCTGAAATAACAGATTTCACTCTCATAGGGAATGCATTAACAGATAAATGGATAAACGAACAGCATTGTTAAACAAGATTACGGATGTGTGTCAAGTTAAGACTGACTGGTCTAAAATACAGGCATGTAAACAAAATAAAGAGGAAACCCCTGCAGACTATTTGAGTCGCCTTAAAACAGTATTTGCTAGACATTCAGGAATACCAGGCCCAGAAGAGCAAGCTAAGCCAGCTATTGCAGCAGCCTTTGTGCAGGGCACGCAAGTTCTGTACAAAATCAGATAAAGCAGGTGCTCATAGACTGGCAAGGGAAGGACTTAAGAGTCTTTATTAAGTGCTGCGAATTACCGTACAGAGTATCAGGAAAAACGAAGGAAGGATACTGAGGATAAGCTGTTAACTTTACGAATCAGGCAGCTGGAAAACCCAAGGGGTCGAGGTAGAAGCAGGGGAAGGGGTAGAGGAATTGCTAGAGGATTTAACAAAAGCGCTGGTCAAGGGGAACAAGGTGCAGCTGGTGGGCAACAAAGAGCTGTCAGTGCCCCTCCAGCTTCATCTAACACATCTTGCTTTAATTGTGGAGAAGCAGGATATTGGAGAGGGGAGTGCCCACACAGGTAAATGCAAAGAGTTGAAGACACTTGGTCTGCATGGCAACCAATTTATAATAATGCAGTTTTTCCTCCACCGCCTCCTCAGATTGGAAGGAGTCAGAAAGCGCCATACTGACTAGGTCAAGAAAATAATACGGAAGTGAATCTTAACCCTCTACTGCCAATAGATCAAAATGGGCCCTACATTAAGATGAAAATAAATTCAAAGAAAACCCCATTTTTGGTAGACACTGGAGCTAATAGGTCAGTGCTAAAAATTACTTCAGATAGTCAAATACCAATATCAGAGCATAAAGTAAAGGCAGTTGGAGTAAGAAATACTACGGTTACATATCCTGTTTCAGAACCCATCCACATTTCTTTAGGACTGATTCAAGAAAAGCATTCTTTTCTTTTGAGTACTGCTGCACCAGTGAACCTACTAGAAAGAGATTTGTTATGTAAGCTGGGTTGTACTATTTATTGTACCCCAGAAGGGGTGTATCTAAATGTGCCAACAGAATCAGAGGGGGAAGTATTGGCAATTTTAGCAGAAGCTGAGGAACAGCCTGCTAGAAGCATACAGACAGATGGAGAGTTACTAAAGCAGGTACCTGCTAACTTATGGGTTAAACATGCTAATAAAGTAGGTATATTAAAATCTGCAAAACCTGTAAAAATAAAACTGAATCTATCAAAACCACTCCATAAAATTCCACAGTATCCACTGAATTCAAAAGCACAACAGGGAATCAAACCTGTAATTCAGTCTCTAATACAGCAGGAATAATAATACCAGCGAAAAGCCCTTGTAATACTCCTATTTTTCCAGTGAAAAAGCCAGGGAAGTATACTTATAGATTTGTACAAGACTTAAGGGCTGTAAATAATGCAGTACTGCCTACTTTTCCTGTTGTTCCAAATCCAGCAACAATACTGAGTTGCATAGCACCTACAGCTAGTCACTTTCTGTGATAGATTTATGTTCAGCGTTCTTTTCTATACCTATTCACCCTGACAGTCAGTTTCTGTTTGCTTTCACTTATCAGGGACAGCAATATAGCTGGACATGGTTGCCACCAGGATATACTGAATCATCTTCATTATTTTCTTAAATTCGACAAAAGATTTGGAGAATGTGACATTTCTGGGTGGGTCTGTGTTAGTGCAATATGTAAATGATTTACTGATAGCACCAATTTCCTTTCAGCAATGTTAACAAGATACCTTGCATCTTCCAATTATCCTTGCAGGAAAAGGACACAAAGTGTCAACAAAAACATTACAACTATGGTTACCTCAGGTATGTTATCTTGGCAATTTAATATCTCAGAGTAGGATCTTACAGCAGCTATCCCTCACTCTAAATCATCTTTATTACTTAAGATGAAACTCATCCTGCTCGACTGCACATCTAACCAGATAGGAACTTACACTTCCTTCTGCTCCATCTGATCCACTGTCCATTTCTAAATCCTGCATCTCTGTTGTCTACTGCTGAGGATGGTGAAGAGCATGATTGTGTGTGTGCAACTAAATATTTGCTTTCTCCTAGTGAGTACTTATACCCAATGCTGGCATGCATCTGTTTTTGGATGGCTCCTGTGGAAGAGATCAAACAGGAAAGTTGATCTCGGGAATAGCAGTCTGCACCAAGGAAACAATGTTGTTGCAACAAAGATTAGAGGGTGTTCACTCTGCTCAAATAAGTGAGCTAGTGGCTTTGCAAAAAACCTGTCAGTTAGCCAAAGACAAGGTGGCCAATATTTTACAGACAGCTATTAGGCTTTTGGGGTGGTACATGATTTTGGGCAACTTTGGAGAGAGAGAGGGTTTTTGACCTCTTCAGGAAATCAAATTAAAAATTCAGGGTACATAAAATCATTGTTAGATGCACTTTTTTTTTTACCTAAAAAGCTGTCTGTAATCAAATGTTGTGCACATCAAAAGTTACAAAAGGCAACAACTTAGCAGACCAAGCTGCTAAACAAGCAGTAGTAAATTGTTGTAAACATCTTTGTATGTTAACAGTAACAAACTACAACAGTAATGATGTGTTTGATTTTGTAAAGTTGTCAGCCTTTCGAGCTGAAGCATCACAGGGAGAAGTTCTGAGGTGGCTCAAGGATGGATGTAGAAAATCCTCTGATGGCATATGGCGACATCCGGATGGCCGACTGGTGGCGCCTGCCTCTTTGCTACCTTACCTAGTAAGGGCATATCATCTACCAGCCCATACAGGTAAGACAGCTTTATTTAATCAAATTACCCAAAGTTGGTATGCCCCTCATGTCTCCTCTTCGATACTTCAGTATGTACAAAATTGTAGTATTTGTTTGGAATATAACACAAGTAAACATGTCAACAGCAAATCTGCATGTTTACCTCCACCCTGGGGATCTTTTGTTAATATACAGCTGGATTTCATCCAGTTGCCCAAGACTAATAATTTACAATTTATTTTGGTGGTAGTGTGTATGTTCTCAGCATGGGTGGAAGCTTACCCATGTCGCAAAGCTGATGCAGTCACAGTTATTAAAAAAAATATTATCTGATTATATACCAAGGTTCAGTATACCCAGCATTGTTAACAGTGACCAGGGAACTCATTTTAATAATAATAATCTGTTTAAAAATTATGTAAAGCTTTTAAAACTAAGTTGAGTCTTCACTGTCCCAACCATCCCCAGTCATCTGTATTAGTGGAAAGGGTAAACAGGATCCTTAAAAATTTATTTATTTATTTATTTGCATTTGTTGACCGGGAGTGTCCGACTGGACGTAGATCCATTTTCAGCAGAGGCCCGGGGAGAAAAGCTCCACAGTTAAAATATACAGACAGTAGTTACATTGGATTTACATAGCAATTAACAATTTGGTCAACATAGCAATTAAAAATTGCAAACATAGTTACAGATGAAGAAAATAGTACATCAGTAGACAACTAGAATCTTTATCATCTACGAAGTACATAACAGACATTAACAATTGTTACAGTAAGTTCCTGCTATATAATAAGTAGTTAGGCCTATGAGCATCTGAGCTTGCTATAATCAAGGTAGTTAGTGGGGTGGAAAGAAAGGTAGTGGGTGAATGGGGAGGGTGATATTAGAGTGGGAGTTGCAAGGGCATAGCCAGCATGTTTTTAGGTTCGCTTTTAGTAAAGTTTTGAAGTGGGTGCATGATGGTATGGAGGTAATTGTGGGTGGGAGGGAGTTCCATAATTTGGATATGGTACAAGAGAATAGTACTTCTCCAGTAGAGTTATTGGCTTTAGTGACCTGTAAGTTATTTTTGTTGCTGGATCTTAGTGGTCTGGTGGTGCAATAGGGTTGGAGTAGATTCTGGAGGGATGGGACTTTTAGTGGATGGTTTACTAGTTTGTGGGCAAGTGTGAGTTGATACCATTGAAGGAGGTGAGGGAGTTCAAGCCAGCCCAGTTCAGCAAGTGAGAGACAGTGGTGACTACAGTAGGATGTCCCTGTGGTGAATTTGGCGATTTTGTTGTAGCAGGTCTTGAGCTTGTTTAGATCACATTGCCTTAGGTTGGTATATATTGGAGAGGCATAAAGTAGGGTGAAGATAAGGTGGGAATTTGCTACTGAAATCTTTGCTGCTTTCGTGAGAAGTTGCTTATTTCTGTATAATACTCCTATTTTTTGTGGACTTTTTTTATAGTCATGGATATGTGAATGTCAAATTTTAGTTTATTGTCTATTTCCACACCTAGCAATTTGGTGTGTTCTGTTGGGTGTATAGTGGTGGTGTCTTTTGCTGTGATGTTAAAGCGAGAGATGTTTTGAGTATGTTTGGTGGGTTGGAAGATGAGTAGTTTAGTTTTGTTTGGGTTGAGTATTAATTGGGCATTGGATAACCAAGTTTCAACAGAGGAAAAAGCTTCCTGTGTGACTTTTTGCAGTTTGGGTAGGAACTGGGCTGAGCAGATGATGGTTGAGTCATCTGTATATTGTATGAGTGTGCCATGTTTGGTGGCAGAGGCTAGATTATTGGTGAAAATAGAGAAGAGTAGGGGTCCAAGGATGGATCCTTGGGGAACCCCCTATATAGACAGGTAGTTGGGGAGATATGTCATTCTGCCATACAACGGATTGTTGGTGGTCAGACAGGTAACTCTGAAACCAGTTGATGACTGATTGAGAGAAGGATAGGTTACTGAGGACAGAGATGAGTTGTTTGTGTGGGACCATGTCAAATGCTTTAGATAGGTCTAGGAAAGTATAAGAGGAGAGATAGCCATTGTTTTTATGCTGAATGATAGTGTTAGTAAAAGAGAGTAAGGCAGTGGTGGTGCTATGGTTTGGTCGGAAACCATGCTGAGTATTGGAAAGGAGGTTGTTAGTAAGGAGGTAGTCTGAGACCTGAGAGTGAATGCATCTCTCTAGTATTTTGGAGGGTGGAGAGAGAATAGCTATGGGGCAGTAATTGGTTAGTTCTGTGGAGGGGAATTATATGTCATACTTTCCATAGTGTGGGAACGTAACTTTCTGACAGAGATCGGTTAATCAAGATGGATACTGGGTAGGCTAGAGCATCAGCTGTGATTTGTAGGTATTCACTTGGGAGGTTATCTGTTGCTAATCTGGTGGGCTTAAGTTTAGTTAAGAGTTGTTTTATGTTGGAGGTAGGAACAGGAGAAAAAGAGAAGACAGTGGGGAGATTACTAGTTGAAGGTGTTGGTTGGATTGGAGGGTGATGTGTTGTCTAGCTAGTGATAGCATGGTTTGTGTGAAGTGTGTGTTGAATGAGGTAGCAATATTTTTGAAGGAGTGAGGGATGTTAGGAGGAGGGGTACTGACTTTACCTGGGTGGAGGATGGAGTTTATGGAGGACCAGAATTGTTTGGGGTTGTGTTGGGAGGAGTCTAGGGCAGACTGGTAGTATTGGAAGTTGTCCTATTGTATTAGCTTTTTGACTCTATTGCGTAGTTCTAGGAAATTCTGCCTAGTTGAGGGGGTTTTGGTTTTACGCCAGTGCTCCCAGGCTTTATCCCTGTTTTTCATTTCTGACTTAATGATTTTCTGTAGCTATGGGGAGAGTTGTGCTTTGGCTCTGGAAAGTCTTATGGGGGCGTGGTAATTAAGGATGCTCAGGAAGGTAGTATTAAAAAATTCAACTGCGTCATCAAGACTGAGGTACTTTAGAGGATGCCAGTTACATTCTTTGAGGGATGAGATGAATGTGAGTGGGTTAAAGTTTAGTTTTTTGCGTATTTGACAGCAGATGACAGGTTTACCTTGATATAAGTGTTTTTTGAGTAGGAATGTTGGGGAGTGATCACTGAGGCTATCTGATAAGCAGCCTGTTATATATGACTGGGGGCTTTTACTGACTAGTATACAATCTAGGGTAGTGTGCTTGTTGGAGTTTTTATTTATCCTGGTTGGTGAATGGACTAGTTGGGTGAAGCCGTGAAGGTTTAGATGATGGGATGGATGGTTGCCAGAACAGGACTGCCAGTCAATATTGAAATCACCTAAAATTATAGTTTCTTGGGGGAGATGGTGGGTAGACCAGCTGAGGAGGTTTTCTAGTCGAGGGATGTTTTGGCCAGGTGGGAAGTAGCATCCAATTATGTTGATGGTTTTATTTTGAGGTTGGTATATATTATTTCTTCTTTGCCTATTTGTGGAGTTGATGATTTTAAGATCTGGATGTTTAGATGCTGTTTAAATATTATAGCTATACCACCTCTTTTCTTGTTTAGCCAGTCTACTCTTAGTATGCCGTAACCAGTAGGGAGGATTTGCTCACTGGTAATGTGAGGTTTTAGCCAGGTTTCTGTCAGGATGACTATATCTGTGGAGTACAAGTCTATGGTGGCATGGAGTTCATGGACCTTGTTGGATATACTTCTAATATTTAGGATTAGTAGAAGGAAGTCACTTGGCTTTCTATTGGCTATGATTTGGGAGAAGTTGTGGTTTCTAGTCTGATTATGAGGAGTGGGGTTGGAGATAGTGGGGCCAGGGTTGGGGTGGATGTCTCCACTGAGGGCTAGTTTTGATATGCATGACATTATTAGTTGTCTCAGTTTTTGAATGTGTTTGTTTATTAGGGAAACTTTATGATTGTGCTCTGTGGGCAATATGTATGGTGGGACGGTTACTATGTTAAGTTGTAGGGATGCTTTTTGTTTGAGTAATATAGTTGATAGAATATGTGGGGGGTGCATAGGGATGGTTCTTGAGTCGGTGGGAGGGGAGCTGAGTGGGGTGAGACATGAGTGGTAGTGGGAGTATTAGTACAGTGGTAGTGGTTGAGTGGGGGAATGATGGAGTTTTGGTAGGATGCCAGATATGCAAGGAGAGTGCATGCAGTGAGCATAGGTATGGTATGCTTATACATGTTAGCTGAGGAGGAGTGATAGTAGTGGGAAGATGGAGGAGGTAGTGTTGAGTTTAGTGCCGTGGTTGGCTGTTGGAAAGATGGGAGGGGTTTGCATGTGAAATAAAGGTAGGACCAGTGGGGGTGGGAGGAAATTGGAGGCAGGCTGGGAAGTGGAGCAGGCAGAGACACTGTTAGTTGCCGGAAACAATCAGGTAACAGAGTAAACTGATAGAAGAACATATGATAGTGAATGTGGTGACTCAGGTAGGTACCCTATATTTCCACAAACTATCAGTTAGCTGTGCCCCAGTTCAGGCAGTTGTAGTAAGTTTTATGGCAGGGCTGAGCATAAAGTGCTCAAGGGGTGGTTGTAGTTTTAAAAATGGTGCCTGGCACAGGTAATATTTATTAACTTTGGGATTGGCTTAAAGTAATAAACAGTGAAGGGGGAAAACAAGGGTTTGAGCAGGCAGTTCTTTTGTACTGTTGCTAATGAGCCAAGATCCAAGCAAAGACAAGTTTGTGTTTAAGAAACAATCAGAATTGACCAAGGACTGCTCTGAAGCTGTAAGTCATTTCTTAACCATTTCTCTGGTGGAAAAACAGGATAACCTTGTATCAGTAGGCTACTGTGGTCTCAATTTAAATTAACAAACACACAGTATTTGATCAGTTATGGATACTATTTGCTAACAGAAGGGAATAAAAGAGAAAATGGAAGATGAGTGTGTGTGGGGGGGGGGGGGCTGCTTACAAGCCAAAGCAGAGTGCTCTCCAGGGGATAATGAATATTAGCTCAAACAGGCAGACACATACTCAAAGTTATTTTTAGCTGTTTGTGTTTGCAGACAGTTCAGACCCGGACTGCGCTTTTCTTATAACAATGTATCCACCGGTTGGATAAAAGATAAAGGTGGTTATGCAGCTGAATACTAAGAGTGGTGTTAGGTCTAGAAAAGAAGAGTACAGAGATGAGTAAGCACTTTTGAGATGGTAAAGATATATCATAAAGATTACAAAAACAAACTGAGCAAATAGCTACTGCATACAGGAAAATATGTCTTGAATCAACTACTAGTATATGCAGATACTGAGTCAACTGGAGCATTTCAAAGATTTGTGCTGAAACACACACTTAACGTGGCCCGAAGCCCTTCCCTTAGCATTAATGAGTATGAGAGCTTCACTGAATGCCACCAGAAAATTGAGTCCATATGCAATATTAATGTGGAGACCCATGGCCCTTCCAGCTACCCCTCCAGTGGGAAATGCTGATTTAACTTTGTCAGCTGATGCTATGATTTCTTATTGTAGGAAACTAATTAATATCTTGCAGCAATATCATCGAACAGTAAGAGCAGCATTACCAAAGCCTCCTGACCAACCCTGTCATCAACTACAACTGAGTGATTGGGTGTATGTGAAAATTTTTCAGAGGAAAAACTGCCTGAGCCCGAGGTGGAAGGGGCCTTTTCAGGTCTTGCTCACCACTTTGACTGCAGTTCGTGGTGCAGGACTACCAATGTGGATCCATTTGTCTCATTGCAAGAAGACCTGTCATGTGGGGACACCAGACGAATCATCACAGCCCAACAGAAAGATCGAGGTGTGACAGATAAATCATCTGCCCAGTGAGAAGGTCAACTTCAGTAGCAGTCCATAATGAATTTAGTGACAGCAGTTACTTTTTGCTTTGTTTCTGCCGCTGTTCCCTTCTGTAAACTGGTCAAGAGAAAATAGTTTCTTGCTGGTCCTTCGGCAATATGCCAAAAATCTAAACAAAACAAACTGCTGAATATGTTCACATATACCTCATCATTCTAAGGCAGGGATTCCTATAATTACCATCCCTGCATCACAGGTGTCATTTGAAAAGGACCTTAATGACATCAGTTTAACCTGGTGTAATGTAACTATTTTTTCAAAGGTTGTGTCTCTTCAACTTGCAACCACACATCATGGAGGCACATGTTATGCCAAAAATGGGACTGTACCAGTAGGAAAAAGCGAATGTAATGACACCAGGCATAAAAGTGTGTTAGACTCTTTCCACTTAAAAAGCTATGACTGGGGGGTGTGGCATGGGCATGCTAAGTGACCGTTACTACATCTGTGGTGATCATGCCTACCCCTGGTTGCCTACAAACTGGTCTGGATGTTGCTTTGTAGGCTATATTACTCCTGCTATTCAACATTTCGAACACCCACCAGCAGGTAGACTGAGAAATAAGTGAGCAATCTACTGGACAGAGCAAGTATTTTCAATTTTTAATCCTGGGTATGGAGTGCAAAGGACAATGTTTGAGATCACCATGCTTGCCCAAATTCTACAGCAGTTGATCAATAAAACTTCACATCAGAATGGCAAATCGAAAAATGACTGAAATGCGAACTGTGGTGTTACAGAATCAAATGGCACTTGATATAATGCTTGCTGCAAAAGGGGTCATGTGCCCTCATAATAATGTTCATATATTGGTGACTATTATAATAAACAGGAAAAACTGGCAAACTTCATGGAACAAAGGGCCAAAGAGTTGGACAGCACATCCAAAAACTGGACACTTTTTGGATGGTTGGGCAGTATTTTTGATAACCTGGGAACTAGTATAATCCAGGCTATTGTCATTGTACTTTTTATTATATTTGTATTCATTTTTGCATTTTCTATTCTAAAGGCTGTAATTACAATATGTTTAACCTCACCTGCATATGAAATGCCACTGCATGCACAAATCAATGACAGTTCTATTTTGACAGAAATTAATGATAAATATTATAATGCAAATGTGTATTTTATCAAGTTAAGAAAAATAAAAATATAATTATATGTATGGTATGACACTGATAGCATCAGTGGGAGGAAACTGTTATGGGACAAGACCAGCTTATTAAAATGTATATTAATTTCAGTTTATTAATGATGCTGTAATATGATTGTTAAAAAGCAAATATAATTTGTATGCAAGGCTGGGAAAAATACAGATTCATAAGCCACAGTATTGCTGTCTTTTAAACTGCATTATTTTAGTATGTAATTAGAGAGTAGTACATGTTGCAGTTACTACAAAAGGAATTTGTTAGCCTGACTCCTCCAGGCTAGGAGTGCATTGTTGCTAGGGCAGGTTTGAAACATCCAAAGTCAGAAACAAGACCCCTTGGAAGCAGGTGGATCATGTATAAGAAGGTGTTTATGTCAAGTCCGAGGTGGAAATCACGAAGGATGAGGACATTTGCAGTTTTCTATAAGACACATTGCCATTCTAACGTAATAAAATCGCATGAGCAATTTGATAAGAAAATGTATAAAAATAAATTTTTTGTATGCAAAGTGAGAATGCTTCATCAAGGGCTATGAAGACTGGCTCCCAGCGCTGTAAGAATAAAATTTCTGTTTGCACATCCTGAAGTGTTGTTCCTCACTAAAGGCATATAAGGTAAATTCTTAATGTTATTTATTTATGACTATAACACTTTAATAGGGTTTTACCTTTATTTCCATTTTAAAGCAGCTGCCTCTAGTAGATGAAACCTTTACTTCAATCAGCTTTTGAGATTTATATAACCTTTGTGTTAAGATCCTGTTTAAGTGATTCCATGAAGAAGCTTATTGTGTGTAGAATATGTGCCTAATTGAAAAAAAAAAATACTCTACAGTGACAAAGCAAAACTTCTCAGTGGAACCTCTGAAAACAAAATGTTATTGTCTGTCAAGAAACCCAAACTCTCAGCAGGCCAAATACTCTACAGTGACAAAGCAAAACCTCTCAGTGGAAACTCTGAAAACAAAATGTTATTGTCTGTCAAGAAACCCAAACTCTCAGCAGGCCAAATGATGTATTGTTGTGCTGTCTCCAAGTTATGGAATAATCTTCCTCCTTCACTCAGAACAATCAGTAATCCTGCTTCCTTTAAAAAATCCCTCAAATTACATTTCTCTCGAGAGCTGTGCTCCTGTACCCCAACAAATAACCCCAACACCTGACTTCCCACACTGGAGCCTCAACCTTTACCAACATTCCCCTTCTCTTCTTTGTACCATTCTGACTCCTAGCTGTCACCTTGACTGTACTCTTCCTCCTACAGCCTGTCACCTCCTTTCTACCCTGAGGTCAGCTAAGAACTCTACAAACATATTTATACTCGTGTATTACTCTAGAATACATAGCATCATTACCCGACTGTAAACATTATTGCTGTTTCTGCTATTACTCTCTTTTCATGTGACAGTACTGCTCAAAGTACCTCACTCTATGTATCATGTTTCACTGTTGCATGTGATCAAGGATCACTTGTATGTAATTAATGAAATCATAGTTCTGCTCAAAATGTCCTATGTATTAATATTGTTTTACTTTTCTATGTAATTAATGTGGAGCTTTTCTCCCTAGGCCTCCACAGAAAATGGGCTCTTCCTAGGCCCAGTGGACTTTCCTGGTTAAGAAACGTTATTGCAAGCCAAGGAGGAGGCAAAAATGAATATGTGCCAAGTCATGTAATTGCTCAGGAGAAATCATTGCAGCAACCAAGCCAAATGAAATAATACTGGCAATGTCAAATTATAACTAAACAGAAAAAAATATGTAAAGTGGCCTGTTCATGATCCATAAATAAAAAGCACAGCTTTTGTTACCCAGACTGAGCTGGTAGGGTTGGGGGTAAGTTATATAGTTACTTGTGTGTTGGGGAAGGCTGTGCCTTTATGACCAAACCACAGCCCTTGCCTGGGGTATAGATATAACTGCCTTGGTATACTGCCCTACTGTAATGTTTCAGTGAAGTACAGCCACAGTTTTTGTTTGTTGTTACTTTTTATGAGAAGTAAACATGCCGTTATTGTCTAATATAAAATACATGCCTGTGATATAAACAGGACCTGCTCGGGAGACATGTATGTTTCCCAGAGACTACCCCTTATCTGAAACAGGCTCCCCATCATTCTGAAGCAGAGTTCCTCCCTAACCCAATTCAAGTGTAATGTGGACAGTTGGATAGAAATGGTACATATACAGGTAGCCTATAAATGTTTCAGCTCCGAAACCCCTGCTTATACTTAGTAAGGATAACAGAACTTATTTGAGATACATACCTAAGGCCCTAATACAAAACAAAAGGTGTAATGCATGCAAAATAGTGGGACACTGCAAAGTAAGCACTTACATATGTAAGGAAATGCTGGTGGGAAACAGGGTTTGAGATGTTATACAACTAATGTAATGGTCTATCAAGCTGGTAGATAAAAGGCAGACATTCACTGAATCAGACAGGTAGGTCCAGCCTGTCATTGCATTCTTTGTTCCTATGGTATTATATCAATAAAGCAGTGTGATGTTACTGAAAATATTCACTGCAGACTAATGTCCTGTTTCTTATCTTTATTTCAGATTGTCACTATTTTGGACTCACTGAAATACCCTGATTTGATTTGCTACAGCAGTGGACATTATGAAGCCTGACAGAAGCACTAAGTGTGAAACTTTACAAATAATTGTATGCAGCAATTATTTTTTTAAAAAGCACAGTAACAAAAGATGACAATATTTATAACAATGACATGAACTCTATAAGTGGGCAAGAAAATGTTGTTGTATGTTTGTGTGGTACAAACAAGGAGATGTTGAGATTCTGAAGCAACACCACCTAATGCATGAATATCCAATGGGATACAGAAAAGCTGTACTTGAAGCCCTTGAATAACAATTAAGCCCTGTTGAGAAGTGGTGACCTTGCGTCTTGTAATCATTTTGGGAAACATGTTACTCAAAATTAAACAGTTACAAGACGAATTACAAATCAGTGTCACTAAAACAATTCATACCAACCTCAGCTCTAAATGTTATTACAGCACCGTTGTTTCCTGGTACAGTATCTTGCAGACTTTCTTCATCCATATGCTGAATTACTACCGAAGGAAAGAAGAAGGAAGACGCAGAATAAGGATAGATGCTATAATCTACCAAAATACCTTTTAACAAGCTTTTGAGAGATTCCTGCATCTTAAAATATGTTACACGAGTTTTTATTGCCTGAATTAATTTGTTGAATGTTTACATGTATGCAACCATGTTCCTAATTAATGTAACAGCTCACAAACTTCATTTTTGTAATTTGTCCATGTTCCCACAGACTAGTTTGTCTAAACAGAGTTTAGGAGTCCATGATGTAGGCAGCATGTGACAGTACATAAAATATTTTTACCAGTATTCAAGAGGATGACTTTAGTAACTAGAAGTGCGCTCTACATTTCTTTATCATTCTTTAACTTCTTATATTTTTTGTTGTTTTTATTTAAGGAAAAACTTTGAACGCTACAATGATTAAAATAACAGTAACATGCTTCAGTTTTGGGTTTTATCCAAAAGATGTATTTATTTATTTAAGAAGCAGTTGGGTGGGCTGATCTAAAGATCCTTTTCATTGACGACCTGAAAAAGAAGTATATTGGTCATTGTTCTTTATTGTCCATTGTAAATATTTCCCTTTTCAAATAGGTCCACATGGCATTTTACTGTAAAAACCTAATGTTGACTATAATTTGAAGTTCTTCACAAATACGATGTTAAAGGACCTTCTAACTAAGGAAGAGAAAATCAGCAGACAGTAGTTTGTAACTGGCATATATTTAATGTAAATCACATCTACAGGCATAGAGCTTATGTTTGGCAGGCAGCCGTTAGGTCTTGTAGTTTGTTACATCCTCTAGTCCCACCTACCTATAACAGCATACTTGAAAGAAAAATATATTAATGAATAGATGTTTTTCTAAGCTAAGACATATGATTGTCCCTAGTAAATGTTCACTTAAATACATTCGATAATTTAAAGGAAAACTGATAATCCAAACTAAAGCATACATACAAACTATCAAAAAATATATGAAATCATCCACATATTAGTTAGTGTTCATTTTGCAAGACCAATACAATAATCCATTTCCTGTTTTTTTTTTTATTTCTAGATCCTCCTTCCTCTTTGGCATGGCATTCATTAAAGTATGAATAATTAATCTAGTCATAGAGTTGTGTGGGGATTCAGTCTCTCGCTTACACTCACCTACTGGAAACGTTATGTGTAAGCAGATTTAAGATTAATGTATTGTACTACACTGCTGGGTTCAGAAATAAAACAGAAGTATACATTTTAAAAAAATGCTGTGGAATGAAAGCTGAATTTACCATAATCCCCTCCATTTTTGAATTTCGGCATTATTTATTTTTAAATACTGCACTTCAGTTTTCTTCTTAGATTTGTTATATAAAAACTCTTAAAGCAAAATCAAAAAGTAAAACTGGACAAAATGAAGTATAAGGGCATTTTAACTAAGTATTATAAATGTGAACCATACAGAAAAGAAAAACTCTACAGAGAAAAGGAGCCCTCTACATATTTCATTTATCTTGCAATTTCTATTATAAACAGTTTGCTGGCTTTATAAGCTCCTTAAAGTAGAATTCATACACAAAAATGGAACCCTGTCTTAAAAGGGGTGTAAGTTGGAACAGAAGAAAACAATATGCTGCATTATCATGCACTGGTTGTAAATGCTGATCATCTACTGACCTCACTATATTGAACACTTCCATCATTAAGGACATCCCTGATCAGGGAAAAACTCACTTCTAATCCTCTGTGGGGAGGATACATTATTGTTACTGCCACATATTGGTGTTGCAGTGCAGTTCTAATACTTCCTGCCTGATGCTTGATCAATTGTCATAAAGAGGTGGACCAGCCAAGTCCCCCCCCCCCCGCAGTCATAAAAGGTTCACTGTAGACAAAGAATAAACATGCCAATTTCTGCAAAAGGAAATACATAATCAGCATTAACTTTTCAAATAATGTCAAAACTAATAAGGAAAAACAGAAAATATGTAATCTTCAACCACTCATTACAGGCATTTTACAATTTGAGTTTTGTTTCACTCAGAGAACTTTCAGGTACTTATAAATGGCTGAAAAAAAGACCACAAATGCATTTTGTTTCATTTTTAACAAGCAAATGTGAACAGTTTTGAAATAAAACAAGGTAACAGGGTACTGTGAATATAAAAGCTGTTGCACATGAAAATGTCCTTAAACTGAGTACATACCATTTATGTTTTAGTAAATGGGTGCAAACAATCATTTTATCAGTGACTTAAACTAATGTGAATAATTAAAAAAACAGGTGATATAGAAGTTTTATGAATGTGAAAGATGTTCAGCATAAAATTATCTGCAACTGAAAGACATTTAAAATACAAGTTCCATGGAGTTGTTTTATAAATGGGTGAAAATGCTTCCCGTGATGGCATGTTATATAACTGGATTTCTTTATTAGCGAAAAAGTTATACTTGCATTGTTCTCTTTTTCAGAAACATAATGTTTTTGAAGATCCAGCTAGAAAGTACAGTTGTGTAAGGTGCTTTTATTATTACAGTAATTGTTCAGGGAGAAGTCATGTAACAGTAAATCAAAACATTTGGCTTTACCTACCTTTTATTTTCCACAATCAGGTTTTTCTAGTAGTGATTCTCCAGGGAAGTATATTTTGAATCATTCTCACATAGGTGGTGATGCAGGTGGCATGAAACTCCAATATTACTGTATTACTGACTTCTCATTTGCTTCTGTTTTTGAGTAACAATCCCCTATTGAGATATGGACTTGTAAAGTGCAATATAGCAGTGTTGGGATTGTTGTTAGCATTATTAAAAACAAGTCGAACCCAAGAAACATTTTACAGCTTATAGGACCATAGAAACTTTGTACACCTTTCCAACAGCGTGATGGAGGAAGGGAAGTTTTACCCCAGGATTACTTCCCGTGAAGATCTATGGTTATGTTAAATACCTCACACAGTTGTACTAATCACTTCCGGGACTGCCACTTAATAGTAAATCGTAACAGGTAGAATCCTGTGGTGGACAGTCAGAAGATCCCTTGTAGCATATCTTTATGAAAATCTGTCCTGACCATGGTCTATGATTCCTTTTGTAGTATTTGGTAAAAGTCTGGATAGGAGGCTATGTGTCAGCTTTCAAAATAACATGTACAAAAATGTGTAACTAAGCTGCTGAATGTTTGGCTTACCTAGTAAAATGTATTCTGCAGTGCCCTGCAAAGGGTTTTAGCACTTACCATAGCAAAATGCAATATTATGGTTACCCCCTACTCCTTTATTTTAAAATAAATATTCAATTGCTGTGACTTTCTGAAAGCATGAAGTTTTTCTGGGACAGTTTCTTAGCTAACTGCACACAACAACAGGTTTAGAAAAGACCAATAACTGGATGGCCTGATCTGTAGACACTGCTCCCCATTATGGTACTAATTAGGGTAAAAGGCTAGTAACTGGATGGCCTGATCTGTAGACACTGCTCCCCATTATGATACTAATTAGGGTAAAAGGCTAGTAACTGGATGGCCTGATCTGTAGACACTGCTCCCTGTTATAGTACTAATTAGGGTAAAAGGCTAGTAACTGGATAGACTGATCTGTAGACACTGCTCCCCATTATGGTACTAATTAGGGTAAAAGGCTAGTAACTGGATAGACTGATCTGTAGACACTGCTCCCCATTATGGTACTAATTAGGGTAAAAGGCTAGTAACTGGATAGACTGATCTGTAGACACTGCTCCCTGTTATAGTACTAATTAGGGTAAAAGGCTAGTAACTGGATAGACTGATCTGTAGACACTGCTCCCTGTTATAGTACTAATTAGGGTAAAAGGCTGGTAACCAAATGGACTGATTTGAGGAGACTGTTTTCCATTATGATATTAATTAGAGTAAAACAATGGTAACTTGTTGGACTGAGTTGGAGAAAGACTTTTTTTTTTTTTTTTGACACACATATTACAGCTTGTAATTCTGAATTCATTCTCCTTAATGTCGCAGCAGGTAGTCTTCGCCTAGATAGCTGCTAAATGGCTCCTGTCTCAACCTGCTCCAAGTCAGGTAATTTCAGCTTCTTCAGCACAAAATTCAAATTCTATGGAGGGGCAATATGTCTCTTTGAAGTACTTATATGCTGGTCACCTCTTAAGAAGGCTGAGCCAGATGGGCTGGCTGACGCACAACCAGAAATGGTGGTGACATGTACTTTGATGTATAGATATGCCAGGTTAGAATCAAACACATGAGCTGAGTCATCTGTTGTTCTAGGACTTGAATAGTTCAAGTGGTCTGTCTCCTACTGGAAATCCATGACAGATCTTTTCTCCTTTTAACTTTGTAGGTAAGGTTCTCTTATATTAGGTGTCATGGCTTCCTTTGTGATGTTTAGCATTGTATGGAAAAGAAGTCATTGGGAGGTACTGAGAGCTTTAGTGTCGAGCCTGTGGTACAGGACTTTTTAGTAAAGGTTTGCGCAGAGGTAAGAGTCAAGTTGCACAAATGACAGCTTTGTCAAAACAGAGAACTATGCTTGTCTTGGCAAAGAAGGAGTTGTTTGGCTAATGTTACCTTTGCCATGTTTGGAGTAGTACTGCAATGGCAAAAAATAAGATCCAAGTCCATAAGAATGAGAACACTTCTATTTTATAAACAGACTATTTCTGACATGCTGATGATATGAATGGTGTGCAAGTTCAATTTATGTTCACAATCCAGAGTTGTTTGCTTACTGAGAGAAATTTTTAAGTCTGTTCCAAAGCTGGGCACACTCTCTGTCTTTGTGAAGTTTAAAGCCATTGTTTCCCCTTTGTTTGCCAATATAGAACATCACTGTGGTATTGTTTGCTACATCCTTAAGGTAACCCAGAAAGAAGGTGCAGAAGGCTGCAGTGGCTTTGTAATGTGTATTCAGTTCTTTTAGGATATTGTGTCAAGACTTTACTTAGTAAGACCAACTGCCTTGTACTGCTAAACTGTTGAAATGGGCTTTCTCTCCAAGCAAACGCTAAAGACTCTGTTATCAACTGTTGTATTACCAGATAGGGATTCGAGGACATTCCTTTGCACAGACTATATGGGGCCATCCACAAAAGGAGTTCTCCCTCTGGCTTCTAAGAGGAATTATTATCCTGAAGGTGTTCAAAACCTAATTTCAAACATTTTGAGGGTCTATTGTGGGACTGCATTGTGGAGGCCTGTAGGAAGGGACTAGAAAATTGCATTATATCCCAAGGCTTTTAGGTGCTGCCTTCTATGACGTTTCAAATCTAGTTTGCTTCTATGACTGTACCCAGAAAGAGTGCTGATGTTGCAGGGTCGAGGGTGATTTATTGTCATTTACTGTGAGCTCTAAAGACTGTCTCAAAAAAAAAAAAAGGGAAAAGTACTTATGTTTTATTCTCTCAGATGTGCAAATATTATACCGAAACATTTGGTAAATACAGTCCTCTGAAAAGCCCAAATAGAAGAGGAAAGAACTGAAACTGGTGATTACCCAGTTGAAACTTGAGGTTACTTCCTGCAAGGTGCAATTAAGTACACATCATCCATGTTCAACAGTGTAGTCTGTGTTGTTGTCCAGAATACAAGTGCTTAGGTTCAGTTGGTGTCAATGTGTCAGAATTTTTAGGATCAAGAAGAGTCTGGAATAAGAGCTACCAATTATCCATCAACTGTAAAGCCTGGGTTATTTGACATGATGAAGTAATTGGAAAGTGAGAAGTTTGAGGTTTCTAAAGAAATTCTACAATGTAACCTTAAGCTATTATTTTTAAAACCTACCTGTTTATGGTGATCAGTTGCTGAAAGTTTCCTCCAAGGGGAAAAGGGGAATGGGAAGGCAGATCAATCAGTATGTAGGTACTTTAATTGTGTTGGTGTTTTCCTTTCCTTACAATCCTAATGTGACTGGTGGCAGATTCCGTGTTGGGTCTATAGTGATTCATGTAAAAATCACTTAATCAAAAAAAATGTTTCCAGGGAACAAACTTCCCAAACCTGCTAATTTACAACTTCAAGATTGCACAACAGTGGGAATAGCCCACTATGTGAGATCTTGCAAAGAACACCCACATTTCAGCATACCTATTCCTGTGTAAATGGGTCTAACCCAGCATTCACTTAACAATAATATTAAAAAAAATAAATTAATTAATCTATATGGTCAAAAATACATTAGACTATCAGTCAAACAGTGCAATACATAAAATCCAAACTTACAGCAAATGTATTTAGACCAAATAAATGGAATCCTCTTTCTCCAGGTTACCTTTCGTGCTCTGGCTCTGAGACTGCTGGATGGATGCTTGTTTTTGGTAAAAAGGTCTCTTGATAGCGGAGTAATTTCTTTGACATAGAGGGGTAGGTGCTTGATAAATTTCTACTACTGAAGATCTCATCTTACCTTTCTTTTCCAAGTCATTAATAACACCATCTGCTGGTAGCTCTCAACTCCAGATTTGCCCCTCATATTTTTGATCTATTTTTCATAAAATGAAAGTTGTTTATTTACCATAATGTTAGATCCATGTTGTCTGAATTTCATCTGCTTCAAACATATGGGTTGTTGGATCTGACCGCAGTGCCGACTTCGAAATTTTATCAGATCCAGAGCTCTGACTCCTCCCCTACCCATTATTTGCTAAGCTCTACCTCAGATGATCAGATTGAGTTTGCCCTCCATATTCTGTAAAACATGGCAACATACTACCTAAGATGAACAATCTTAAAATGAACCCCTTAATTTAGACAATCCCAATTTGTTCAGGAATAGTGGGTACATTTCCATATGACTATACACAGACAGAGAAAAAAATCCACTCAATTTCAAAGCCATATGTGACAATTTGGAAGGGGGTAGATGAGAGGCAGTTTGAAGTGAATGAAAATTACACAATATGGCTCTAACGTTATGTTAAGTACATAACTTTCATATCGTGTTGTCTATTTGCATGTTTCAAACATATGGAACAGAATCCTACCTAAGCTGCCAATCTGAGCAGTAACAAGGAAGGACATTCCCGAGTATGCTGGACTCAAAGAAGGAACATGATCTGGATATAATGTCCAGCTTATAGTGAGAGACAAAGGTGTGTACTGTAGCCAGGTAGCTGTGGCACAAATGTCATCAATGGATAAAACTCTAAATATTGTCAAGGCAGAAAATGCTCTGGTTGAATGGGTTTTTAGATTTACTCAGTAAGGGTAAATTTCTCTTATTATATACAAAAGAAATGCAATCTGAGAGCCAACTGGATACCATAACCTTAGTAACTGCCTTCCCCAACTTTTGTTTAGAAAAAGAAATGAACAATTGATCTTCCTTTCTAAATTCTTTTGGCCAGTGGATATAGAATCTGAGCTGCCTGTAACATATGCAGTAAGTATTCTTCTTTGTTTGAATACCTTGGAAAAAAACAAGCAAATGTACTGAATGATTTACATTAAGTTAGGGTGCCAGTTCAGGAAAAAAAATGTTAGTTCTAAGGGAAACTATCTTTGTGGAACACTAAATAAGGTGGCTTAGATGACAGGGCCTGTAGCCTTGAGCTTCATCTGGCTAATGTCACTGCCACTAAAAAAATGTTTTCCAACTAAAGAATTTTACATCTGTAGTGGTAGTAGGTTCAAACATAACCTAAGTTAAAGCTTGTAGCATAATGGCAATGAGTTTCTATTGGGAAGTCTCAGTAGAAAAGCACCTTTCAGGAAAGCTTTTAAAAATTTAGAGAAGCCACTGGAATGTCTTAACCATCCAACATGGAAATTGAAATTGCAGCCAGCTGTACCTTGATGGTGGCAGAGTTGAAACCTTTATCAAAGAGATTAGATATAAATTTTAGTATGGAAGGAACAGGTGTTGAAAACAGATCCAGGCCTTAGCAATAGGCCCAAATTGAGAACCTCCTCCCTTTACTGTGATAAATGTTCCTAGTTTGTCAGTTTCTGTGAAACAGAGAGAATATTGACTACTGTAGGAGAAAGCCTGGCATCTCTTGCTAATGTTAAAATTGGAGGAACCATATGGTTAACTTCATGGACTTCTGGTCCGTGGAAGGCAGTCCGGACAGGTAAGTAAGTAGATATGGATAATGACCCTACATCCATGAAGAATGTACTAGAAAAGGCCACAGGAAGGGGAACCATGTCTATCAAGGCCAAAAAGGGGCAATGAGGATCACCCTGGCTTTTGCACTGCCTTGCTTTCTGGATGAATTTGTTCATTGGGGGCAAAGGCATATTGGAAACCCCAGGCCAACTGTGGACCAGAGCATCCTTTGGTGACTGTCTGTATGGAGGAATCAAGGTAAAATACCTGCTGCATTTTTGTTCAGACAGGATACAAAATGGTCACAGCAAGGCTGGCACTAGTGAATGAAAGTGCTTTGTGGAGTGGAGAAGTTTACTCCCACTGCAGAGAGAGTCTTACCATTCTGTTGGCTCCTGGTGAGGGTATTCTTGGCTTTTGGTCCAAACAAGATAGGACCATCTTAAGGAGCATTAACAAAGAATGACATAAAGCCTTTTGCAAAGTCACAAAGCCACATCTAGGCATGGTTGACCCATAGTAATGCTGGTGCCTGCTGCTCTAGCAATACTGTCAGCTGCATTAGCGAACGAACACATGGCCACATTAGAGGAGGATTGAAGGGTGGAAAGCTGGGAGTCCACAGTTTTCCGAAGTTCTACAGGCAGCATCTACAAAAGGGACTTGGTGCTCTCTTTGGTCAAGTCTCTCTGGAATCTTGTTAAATGGGCTAGATAGTTCAGCAATCTAAGGGTGAAAGTCATTGATGCATATGCCTGCTTCCCAAATCTGTCCATCAGCCTAGATTCTCAGGAGAATAAACAGAGGAGCTTTCTTCTGATAGCTCGTTCTTGGTGACTGCTCCTAGCATACACAGTATCTACTGGTAGACCATTACTCCAGTTCTCCCGGTTTGTAGCTGCAGATAATACTTGATCAGCTGTCTTAGAGATGGCCTGCACCACATCAGGGTCCTTCCATGCCTGTTGAACGATACGGTCAATAAGTGGGTCAACAGGAGGTACCACCCAGGGCAATGTTCATCTGGAACCAAAAGTTTCCAAAAATGCTGACTCATCCTGTTAAGGGTCTTGGACAATCAGCTCCCTCACTGTTTCATTAATTGAAGAACATCATTGAATGGGGCATATTCAGAGAGGGAGCAAGGGGAAGACTCCCCTTTGTCTAAGTCAGTATCTTCAGTGAAAGACTCTGGGGAAGGGTCTAGGTGCTTCCATCTTTTTGCACATCCTTTTCTGGGGGAACAGTAGAAGGGTTATAATCGGACATGGAGCAGACAAAGCAAACTTCCTCAGAAGAACTTGGTACCAGCTGTCCAAAAGGATGAAGTGAAAGAACAGACTGCAGTTGAGGTTTGGGTGGAACTTGACTGGTTGAAGCTACCTTGTCTTTGGTATTTGCCAAAACCCTTTCAAACTCCTTGAAGGCTGAGGCTGCTCCCAGCGCCAATGACTCCCTCTGGTCCAAAGAAGAGAGGGAACCCTCAGCACTGATGACCCTGCCCCAAAGTCAGTCTTGAATCCATGTTAACCAGGGCCAAAGCCCCAAGACAGAGCGATGGCTCTGAGAATCCCAGTGTTGATTAACCCTCTCAGAACTCGGCACCAAGTCTCATCTCAATCTGAAGGCATTGGAGATGAGTGAGAGAAGGAAGCAATCAGCATTGAAGTTTTAAGCAGCTCCAGTGCAGTCAAAGGTGCTTTGGTTCCAGTTGGATTCAGTAATACCGAACCAGATGGGTGTGTCAGTATGGACTCCTGCAAGGGAAGGGAAGCTAAGTTGGCCAGTACTTGGTACCTTCCTAGGAGATGGTACCGGGATAGCACCAAGCTGGATCTGCATCCTCAAGAAATTCCTAATCATCCTATTGACATTGACTTGATAACCAAGTGGATGCTGCCACCAAAGGTTGCCAAGAGTATCTCTGTTCTTGCAAGATTGATGACTGAAGTCTTACACTCACCAGACCTCGTGAGTAACTAGTGCAAGGAGAAGGAATTTGGGCCTGAGAGACTGTCAGATCTGACCTTCAAGCAACCTTGGGGTCAGCACTGACCAAGGTTATCATTCTAGGAGACATTTTTTGGAAGCTTTAGAGGGAGACTTGCTCCTTTCCTTCTCTCTCTCGTCCTTCGCTTTTCCTTTTTCTCTTGTCCCTGTGATTTGGATTTCTCTCTTTTAGAAGGGGAAAAAGTTGAAGGGATAGCTTCTTATCTGTGTCAAAATGAGCCCCTTTAAAACAGATTTGTGCCTTCAGGTCTGAAAGGCCCTTGCACTAAATATTGCACAAGACTGGCAGTCTACATCAAGGTTTGTGGCACTGAAGCAATAAGCACATTTGGAATGTGGGTCCTTGGCAGTTTTTGTCTTAGGTCTTCACCATGTTGGAGACTACTGGATTTAAAAAATGCACACTCACACTCCGAGCATTTTATTTTTTAAATCCAGTAGACTCCAACATGGTGAAAACCTAAGAGAAAAACTGCCAAGGATAAAGGCAGATCAACAACATCTGCAAGAATATTTAAACACACCTTTAAATAGCCTTAAATAGCAATACTGATAATATGAAAAAAGGGCCTAAGGCCTTCATTAATTTTGATAGGCACTTAGAGTAGGCTAGCTGTCAGCACTAAGTAGATAAAAATCTTAACTACACTAATGAAGATATTAGTGTGAGAGAAAAAGTATCTTGGTAGGAGAGGAGGTGCAGAAAGAAAAAAATATGTAACTACTGTTAAAGAGCATTGTTCAAGCGGCAAATGAGATCTGAGCATTGGAGATGGAACCTAGGCAATTATGGGTAGGGGAGGAGTCAGAGCCCTGGATTCGATAAAGCTTCAAAGTCAGCACCAAAATCAGGTCCAACAACAGCTACATTTGAAATAGATGAAAACAGACAACACTGGATTCTGTGGTTTTCTGGCAAATTAGGGAGGATTGAATTCACTAAATAATGACAAACATTTGCATTCCAGACTTCATATCCTTCAGAAAATGAATGGTAACACCAAACCTTTTATTCTAGCAACTTTCTAAGTTTATAAAAGCAATGTTTAAAATGCGTCCCTATTTTCTGGGAGGCCTTGTCCCTCCCCCCACCCCATTTCTTGTTCTAATAAGTATGCATCTGCTAGCTATCTAAAGACTAACTATTAATGTAAATGTCTAAGGAATGAGAGTGTCCATTGGGTAGTTCTCAGTTTTTAGATAGGTAAGCTTTCTCATCAATCAGACAGGGATTCCCATTCTACTGCTTTTATACAGTCATATATGTTTTAGTGTGTGCACGCCTAAGTTATCTGCAGTGACAGTGACCTTTTTCACTTTCTAGTCATTCCTCTGTTTTTGTTATTTTCTTGTATCTGACCAAACAGAGAGCTCTGATAAGAAATAATGCAAACTAAATCATTCATACATTTTAAAGCTAACGTATGTGAAATATACACCTTCTTATTGTAGCTATCTAGTACTGGAATACCAAAGGAACTGACCTTTATTCTGACATGCAGTGGATAGGTTTGTGGGTGTGTGTGTATTATATATATATATATATATATATATATATATATACACACACACACACACACACAGAGAGAGAGAGAGAGAGATAGATAGAATGAATTGTGTGTGTGTATCTGATTTCCTACTTAATCCATCACAGAGACTATGAAGCCATTGAGTGTGGTAATTTTTACATACTGTCCACCTACAACAAACAAGCACATTTACTTACAGATCCAGGCAAGAAATGTTTAAGAAAAACAAGTATTTCAGTTTTGTTGAAAGAAAGGTGAACTGTGAGAGGGATGAGCTACTGTGACATAGTAAGGTCATCCAGCACAGCTAAGGGTCCGTCAGCTAAAGAGGCAATATGAAGGATGAAACAGACTAAGAACAATGTGCCATTTACATAGGAATCACATGCTGTCTGCTTCAAAGCCTTCAAAAGTGTGACAGCTACAATGGTCGTGGCACAGAAAAACCACTACTAGAAAAATCCATCCGTAATATTTGTTATGAATTCCACCTGCAATGACCCTCCATGAAGAAGATTGTTTTTTAACAATAGAATATTCAGTGTGTCCCATCAGAAACAATTAAATACTTCCCAGCTCATGTTATCTAACTTTAAGAACTCATTCAGCTCCCTAGATGAAAATGCATTTGAAAATAAAAATGTAATTATGAAACAGAAAAATATAATAGTAATTACATATATGCGTCTGCTAACAGAGGCTACTTTCATAGGACTGGTTAACTACACCTGATGTGCTACGGTTTATAAAGGGAACTTCATTTTCTCTTTTACCGCCTCTTAAAGGCTGGTAGAATAAATTGTCACAAGAACAGTGGATTCGGTATTTACTTACTAAACCTGTTTTCCTTGTCAGTCTTATTTTGTCATAACATTCTATCTGTATGTTGACATTTCCAATTATTTCACATCTGTTCCTGTTTGATCTAAATAGGATAATTTAGAAAATCAGTTTGTTGGAAAACTGGGTATCTAAAATCTCTGTTTTTGTTGTTTACATGCATGTACTATTAAAATGTTTAAATGGAATGGTAAATGATGGCATACTAGGTATTCTAAGCACCATCACTAAATAAATGAGTGAGGCTGTACTCTATTGGCAAAAGAAAGTTTTTTTTTTTCCTGAAGAGTATTTACATAGAGAAGTAAAGATGTGGTACGTGGCAATAATGTCCTTGACTGATACCAGTGTCATAATAAATAAGAGGGCTGACGGTGAAATCAACAGTGTGGCATTTCTTTTGTGCGATTAAGTTTCTTAATGTTGCATGTTACATGTTGTAGGTGATATAAACATGGAACTGCAGGTGGCTGCCATTATCCAATGAGTTATAGTTACTCACAGCTATGATGCAATATTTATGAGTAACAGTGGTGATAAATCAATACCTTTTTATTACTGGCAGTGTTATGAACTAAACAATAAGCCAAATCAAACTATGCATGAGATTACATTACTATCACAGCTGTGAGGTTTCCTGGCACACAATGTATAACTATGTACTTCAACTAATTAAAATGACAGGTGCCCATCTTATGCTGAAGAAATACATTTGTATTCTTATCCACTTCAGTATGAATTATAATACATACAGTAAAGTGACATTATCATGGTATATACTTCTTTGCTTATGACAGTCTTTACCCAGAAAAGCATCAACGTCTTAGCAAGTATATATATATACACACACACAATATATATATGTATACATACACACACACACACACACACGTAACACTTTGTACATTTCTGACCTATATATTCATATATGTTTTGTGCCAGCACATAAAGCAAAGTGACATATTGGTCTGCATAGATCCAGTGGTGGTTCATCACCTCGATGCTGGAGAGGTCATCTTATGAAGTAATTCCATTCTACTGATCTCACCAAAATGGTATCCAGCAGTATTCCCTTCAACTACCATATATCTCAACCACATTTCAAACAACTGACCACATAATGCTGATCATCATCAGGCAGAGAATTACAACTGCTTGCTGCAGCCTGTCATTTCAGGATATATGTGGTACCTGCCAAGAAAGACCAGAGTGGCTCCTGCTATTCAACTTTGTATGCAATGGTATGTTATGATTGTATCAAAACTATATCTCTCTGGTGGAAATGGAGTCAAACAATCTGCATGTCTTTGTGGCTCTCAAACTATTGAAGTGCCATGTTGTATGTACAACAGGCATGCTTGAAAAGATGAAAGAAATTCTTATTGTAAATACCTACACTAAGTGCCTGTAACTACAGCCAAAGGGAACAACCTTAGCAGAATCCAAGAAGGGATCAGCACAAAAGGAGCAGGCCAGGGGTGACAAGAAGAGGGAGAGGAAGATGAATGATATGGTTAGTATTTGGGGCTGCAGTATGGCTCAGAATGCTATCAGGTAATACGGGATCATCTGGGGTCTGTAGGAGAAAGGGTGGGAATATGCAACCTAGCAATGTTAGCAGTCTGGCTAATAAGGTAAGAAAGGTTAGAGTAACACTCAAAAAGACAACAGGATGCCAGACCACAGGATGGGGTAGGAAAACGAAGAGAGAAGAAAGGCAGAGGTTGTCAGAGAAGTACAGGTAAGGTGGGTGGGAGAGAATAATATGAAAGGAGAAAGTGCAAGATGCAGCCTTGAAACAGAATCCAGAAATAAAAATCTATGTGGGAAGAACATATGCAGGCAGCTGTCAAAAAGGGACACATCCAAAGGTGGCCAAAACCACAAAAATGGAGCATAGTGAAAGTTGGCAGGGAGGGACACTGAAATGGATATGAGGGAACAGGGGTGAGATGGACAAATCAGAGGAAAATCAGAGAAAAGGGCTTGTAGACATAATGCAGAAAGGATGGGAAAGGGATCAAATACATTACAGGGAAGGCTGGAATGGTTAAACCAGAGGATGAAAGGATATAAATAAGACACCTGGGATCAGGAGAGTAGAAGATGAGAGTATAGCAGTGAGAGAGAAGGTTTAGAGATTTGTGTCTGAAGCAAAGAAGATTAAGAGACGTGATAAGAGAAACAAGCGAGAATTGATTATAGTGAAATCAGGCAAGCCATGGGAGACAGTAATAAAGATGGCCACCAGGAGGGAAGGAATGAGTGTACATTGGCATCAGTGCCCTCTCAAAGGTGAGAGTATAGGTCTATCAAGTATGACTGGGCATTGGAAAGAGATGCCACAATCTGGAAGGGGACAGGCTAGCATTCTCAAAAAGTGGTACCCTTAGCAACAGTCAGCACAATGAGGAAGTATGCAGTTAGGAAGTATAACTGTCTGCAGCAGTGTACAAAAGGAAAAGGCTTGGGAATGGTCCAAGCATGTAGAGAGGCCTGGCAGAGGGACACCAGCTCTAAGCTGGAGAAAAGCCTCATCTTAATCCAGAAGGAACAGATGTGCTGAAAGCTGGGACCTGAAAAGGTGCATCTCAATTAGTATATCTTTAAAGTAAGAAGGGAAGGGAGAGGTGATGCTACAGGACAGACTCAGTTGGAGTGGCAATCTACATAAAAAAGGAAGCATCAGAACCTATCATAACTACCCTGGCAGGTAAAGTAGAGAAGTTTCAGAATACCATCAGTTTGATACAATGCATCATCCCATATCAGAATACCCGTGGTTTGATACAATATGTCAGGCCACATTATAATACCAGTAGTTTGATACGATGTGCAGCCCACATCAGAATGTCAGTGGCTTGATACAACATGTCAGCCCACATCAGAATGTCAGTGGCTTGATACAACATGTCAGCCCACATCAGAATGTCAGTGGTTAGATACAATATGTCAGCCCACATCAGAATGCCAGTGGTTTGATACATGTCAGCCCACATCAAAATACCAGTAGTTTGATACAACATGTCAGCCCACATCAGAATACCAGTAGTTTGATACATGTCAGCCCACATCAGAATGCCAGTGGTTTGATACAACATGTCAGCCCACATCAGAATGCCAGTGGTTGGATACATGTCAGCCCACATCAGAATGCCAGCGGTTTGATACATGTCAGCCCACATCAGAATACCAGTAGTTTGATACGTCATCCCACATCAGAATACCAGTAGTTTGATACGTATCAGCCCACATCAGAATGTCAGTGGTTTGATGCATGTCAGCCCACATCAGAATGCCAGTGGTTTGATACATGTCAGCCCACATCAGAATACTAGTAGTTTGATAGAATGTGTCAGCCCACATCAGAATGCCAGTGGTTTGATACATGTCAGCCCACATCAGAATGCCAGTGGTTTGATACAATGTGTCAGCCCACAGATGATATATCAAGGAAGGATGATGATGAGAGAGTGTGTGGTAGGAGGAATAAAGGCTATAGTCACAGTAGAAGTGGGATATTCCAAGCTCATGGGTAGAAAGGGAGTGGACACTGACTAACGTGTTACACAATGAGAAGTTTGGCCATCCAGTGTGGGAAAGTACTAGAATTCTGGTTGTGGTTTTGATCAATATAGAGGAGGCAGACCTGCTGAATGTACTAGTCTGCCAGCTAACCAACTAGTGTCAAATAATTTTGCAACGAAAAAGACATTAACATCACCACATTAGCTGATATTCTTCTAATACTTCATCATCCTGATAGTGGTACTCACTGTAATCCAGGACCCTCACCAAAAGGCTTCTAGACAGAGCTGGTGTTAGCTTTTTGTTGGGCTCCCAGCAAGTGTCGAGTTGGGGGGAGTAACATTCAAGTCCATGTTGCAAAGTTCTACTAGCACATATAGGATGAACTCTAGCTACACTGGTCTTCCATTACAACAGGCTGGAGTAGCACACCATGTAGGCCCATCTCACAGAGAGACATTTACAGTCACTGCATTTAGTTGCAATGATGTTACATTACAACAACCCTGTGTACGGAGCCAGCCTTAGGTCAAATTGTGCCCTAACTGAAGGACTGCATGACACCCACCCTCACTGTTCAAATTTACCATTTCTTGTATCCGTTTAACACACCCTGACTTATCAAGGTAGTAAAGTAGCAGCTTTGCAGGAAATAAATAAATTAAGCAGGGGGTCTGGAGGCTAATAGGTCTCCAGACGTCATATGACTAGAGCTGCTCTGAGGTACACTTTAGAGTATTATCCTAACCTTCTGATCCAGTGGTGACCTGGCCTGAACAAAAATCATGAGTAAGAAGTTCAGCCTTGTGTTTTCTTTTCAAGGAAGAAATAAGTTTTGCCCAAGGCTTAATGTTCAAAAACAACAGTGTACTAGTACACAATAAACTAAGAAGACAAATACTTGAAAGGATACATATACCTCCTCCCAAAAAAAACTACATCTGTGCATCCCTTTGGTTTTAGAGTGAAATGAAAGCAAAGGGAAAAATGTTCACGTTCATGCATTTCAAGTGACTGAAATCATATATACATATATAATGCTTCCTCACCTCTAGTACTAAAAGGCATCTGCTTGTATATGTACCTGATGTTTGATTGTGAGGAAAGTGAAAAATAAAATGATCACAATAATGTATTCTAAGGTGTTTCTCCTAGACAGTAAACTGTTCCTACACAATTCATACTGACCTTCTTTGCACACCTTTGAGGTCTATAAGAAAAGTAAAAGAAACAATGACCATACTGTCCACCAACACAAGCTATAGTGAGGTTTGATTGTAAGGATCATTAAAGAAATAATGGCCACACCATTCCCATCACAGCACAAACTGCAGCAACCTTCTGTACACACCTCTGAACAGTGCTGGATTTTGAATAGGTGACACTGAGAGAAGAGGCCACAACTAAATTCATGTCAACGTGCATTTATACAGTCAGGGATATGATTGGTCCAAGGACCCTAGAAGCTCTATGGGTCTGGATGTTCTTTGGTGTATTTTATGATTGCTGTACTTGGTTTTGCAAATATATAAAAATAGGATAACTTGCTGTGGTTGGCAGCCTAAGTGACTACTGGGTTCACTGGTGCCTAAAACCAGCATTATTTTATCTTCCCTCCTTCACCATCCCAGATATACCACCTGTGGAGTAAAAATTATTCATATTAAAGCATGTGTAACAAGGGAGAACTGCTAATAACACTTGTATAATTGCCACTTGGGATGTATCAAAGAAATATGGCTAAAATGTAACATCAAAAGCTGTAACCCTTTCATAATATGTTTTTCAGCAAGGAATAGAACTGATAATACAATACAGACACACAAAACCTTAAGAAACACCCAACCCTAAATGAACAGGGATGGGATGATAAGCATTTTTAAAATCTAGTGTTGGCAGCAAACTTGAAAGAGGAATTAAAGGTAAAAGGTTGTGAAGTGACATCATTTTGAATATGAGCACCATCACTAACAGGTTTAGGAAAGCATTTTCTTTCTTTCTTTGGCACTGGGGAACATCCCTGAATAAAAACCCTTCCCCACCTTGGATGGAAGAACTTGTTCTGTCACTCCTTGGGACAACAATGGAAACAAAAGAGGCTGACCTTGACGATAAGGAATTTCCTTACACTCATCTGTAAACTTGAGGAATGATTTTTCCTGAACCCATTTATCTGAAACAATCTGTTGCCAAAGACAAAGATGGAGTTTTAGACTTTCTGAAAGAAAAAGATGGGCCAGGTTTGGAGGGTGGTCACAAGGTCTCTTAAATCAGACTTGTTGGACTGTCCTTGGTTTTGGGAGGTTTGAGACTTTTTTTTTTGAACCCCCACTGCCATTACTTCCTAAATGACTATTTACCTATATTTTGTTGAGACTGTTTATTTATTTATTTTTTTTGTTTTGTCAAAATTGGATGAGGAGACAGAAAAACCCCTTGTAAGATCTGGAAAGGGAAGCCTTAACAATGTTAGAGATTACCTCAATCAGCTTGCACCTCTCATCATACTTTTTGATCACCTCTGAAGCAGATGGGACAAACACTAAATCACTATCCAAGGGAAAATTCTAAATCTCATTTTATCATCATCTGGGAGGTTCTGAGAATGCAGCCATGCAAACTCCCTTACAACTGTACCAGTGGCCATGGCCTGGAAAAAGTATCAATACAGTCATACACAGACTGAAAACAAAGAGTAGTGAGTGACCTGGGCAACAGAAGAAATTAAGTTATTTAAAGCATATTTTTCCTCACAAGAAGAAACTGCATATAAAACATTCCTCAAACTTTCTCAATTTGTCAGAAACAAACTTTAACATATAAGCCTAACAATTCAAAATTCTGAAAATCAGAGTTGCAGAACTATTCACTTTTTCCCATACCGATCAACAATTTTCCCATCCTTATCAGAAAGAGTAGGACTGGAATTAACTAAGTACTTAGTAGCAGTGGGGATCATCTAAAGCTATAGCTGATGGGTCAGGTTTGGAAATAGTGTACAAACATTTAAAAGACTGAGGCACTTTATACAGTCTATCTGCCTTTTCAGGGGCAGCTGGATCACTATCAGGAAAATTTCAAGCTGTAACACACATCCTGTAAAGCAGACAGAACATAAGGGATGGGTGTTGGTTCTAGAAAATACATCTGCAACAAATCATAGTATTTTCTGAGGGACTGAGAAACCTCAGTGTTTTCCTACTGAAAACAAGCACATTCTAGCAATAGTCTCAGAAAGAGAGAAACACCCACAGTGAAAATCAGAAACTGAGCTCTCCTCAGAGTCTGTATCCGAAATTGGAGTAAAAAAAAACATGTATCCATCCCTGCATCTTCCTGATCAGCTTCAGAATCTTAAATCTCTACAGGAAAAGAGGAATCCCTTTTCCTTTTTCCAGAAATTACTTTGCAAGAAAAATCAATAGTCTGAACCAAACCCTGAGCCAGACCCAGTAAACTACTCCTATCCAAAGAAATTTGAGGAGTAGATACATGCATGGTTTTCTGTTTCTTTTTAATAGGAAAAATAGGGCCAACTGTATTATTAATGGCGGCGGCAGCAGCAGGTCCCCCAGGGATGGGCAAAACATTCTTTGAAAATAGGGTAACCTTCCCTGTTCCCTCTCCAAGAAATGACAAGAGTGGCTCTCCCTTGCCCACTGAGGGGACCCCAACAACCTCAGAGGACATGGTTAACCCCCAGTCTATAGTGTCTGCCAGGGGCTATAGGACTGCAGCCCCCCCACCTGTAAAATGGATAAAATAAATTCCCCATTCCCCCCACCGTAGAACATATTAAAATAAAACAATTCTCGGACTCCGCGCATGCGTGCTTAGTTCTTGACTGCTGTGTTAGGCAGACCAGAACTCTGTTAGGCAGTCTGGATAGGGAAGGCAGGAAACTCTGCCCTTCCAGCCCAGAGGTCTGTGTGGTGATGACCGCACAAACTGGAAGGTCACCGGACTGCATCGCCCGCAGGCTGGACCAACAGCATGAGGCTCCAACCTCCTCACATCTTGCGGGAGACCCAACAGCATGAGCGGGCCATTATGGAGGACTGATCGGGCTGCAGGATCACTACAGAGGAACTGGGTTGAGGACAGGTGATCGCTGCAGTGGACTTAGCTGAGACAGGTAGGGTATTTATGGAGGACAGAGGTGTGTGTGTGTGTGTGTGATGCCCCAGTTGCTTCATGGTGGTAGGTAGAGAATAAGGCTTGAACCCTGCACATTGGGCCCAAGTGACAAGAGCCTGAATTCCTTACCCACCACCATTTGTAAAACATTTGCAGATTTTTGCCTCATATTTGTTCTGTTCCTGATAAAATCTGTGGTTTCTGTATTTTTGCCAGTAGTGCAGTGGTAGCAGTGTTGACTGACAGCTACGGGTTGTCTGGTTTGATTCTTGGCTGAGGTGCCTTCTGTGTGGAGTTTGCATGTCCTCCCTGTGTTTGTGTGGGTTTGCTCTGGTGTCCTCAGTGGATATTTGTCCCTATTTTTTGGACTGTATTCCCCCATTATTGGCTTCATGCAGGTTTTGTTTTGCCAAGGTTGAGAGCTATGGTGATAACTGAACTCACTGAATATGTTTGGGGGCTGTATTCCCCCATTATTGGCTTTGTTCAGGTGTTTTGTGCCAAGATGTTGACAGCTATGGTGAGAACGGAATTCACATTTAAGTTTCAGTCTTCCTTTCTTTCATAAAGATAGATGATTTGGCATAGTGGTATGTTGCTTTGGCTGTTTTTCACAGGGTCCTGGGTTCAATACTTGGCAGTGAAATGTATGGTGGTAACACAGCATTTTATTCTAGCAACTTTCCAACATTATACAAGCAATGTTTAAAATATGCCCCTGGTTTTTGGGCTTTTGCCCCCCCCCCCAATAAATTTTGGCTTTTTCCAGATTTCTTGTGCTGCAAAGTTCAGAGATACAGCTGAGTGTTGAATAGATTTTACAAGGAGCTGAGAGCTGCAGGGGAACAAAAGTTTAGTGCTGCTTATGCAGAGTCTGCTTACATTGTAAATAGCACAACAGGTAGTGTACTTGCTTTTTATGCAGAAGGCTGTGGGTTCTACTCCCACAGTAGGTTGCTCCATTGCTGATACTGTACTCTGTTGTAAAGGGGATGAATGCTGCAGTCCTCTTTGGCGAAGATACCTAGTAACTATGAACCTGTTATCAGTTTGCCATCTATTCCCTATTGCAATATTACTAGCATTATAATTATTTTAATGCAACATAGGCAATTTATTCCTCAAGGGCAACTGGCACTTTATTTGTAGATGAACCAATGACATATAAAGTTGTTTGCTAGCAGTAAACTCTTCATTAGTTAACAGATTTCTTTAATGTGGAATTATTTAGATGACTTTCACTTCTTCAGAGATCGTGCATATTTACTGATACTGGTGGACTGTAGAAGTTTGAGTAGACGTTTATGATGGAAATTTTCTGAATTGGGCAGTTTTGTCATTACTGGTGCATGCATTTTGTTTCATTGTTTACTGGAAAAATGTTCAAAACAATACATTTAAAATGCCATCTAACTGTACTGTATTGTACACAAAATATAATTTAATACAGTCAGGAAGGTGTATCAAAGAGCATGTGTAGGTTTCATGTTCAAGGGGCCTATAATTTGAAAATAGCCCAAAATTAATCTTTATCTGACACTGGCAAAATGTATTTTCTTTGAATGTGGATTTCAATGCTGTTTCAATGAATGTGAGTTTCAAGGGCAGAGAAGTTTTAATGCTAAGTCTATTTTCATGGTGAGGCTGCATTGCTTTGTTTAGCAGATATTTATTAGGGTTTATGCTGTAAAATATAAAATAAAACTTTCAAATGAAATCCATATCATCGCAGAAGTAAAGCAGTATGCACATTACAGTGTTTATGACAAATGGGGCGAAATAACCAAGGAATGGGACATTGGAATGGCTGCAGGGGGGATGCTCCATTCGACCATGATTTTGTGAGGGGGGGGCGGATGGCAGCAAACACAGACAGCCCCGGCTGAACTATACCTCTCAACTGTCCAGAATTTTGCAGAATGAATAGATTTTTGCTTCTTATATTTAGTTTGTTCCTCATAAAATTTGTGGTTTTCTGCCAAATCATTTAGGAATGAAGTCACTAAATAATGTTAGACATTGAGTTTCAGACATCATAACCTTCAGAAAAATGCATGCTAAAGCAAGACCTGTTATTCTATCAACTGTCTTTTTAGTACTGTTTGTATGTTCCCCCAATATATTTGGCCTTATCCAGATTTCCTACATTAAGAGGTTGAGAGGTACGTGCAAATAAATTGCTTTATAGAATTAGGAATATCCAAACCTCTCAACTGTCTCCAATTTTGGCTAAAAATGTTGCTCTCCCCCTAATAATCCCTCTACAAAATGGCAATTTTGGATGAAAACTTGGAGGGTTTACAATTATAAATAACTGTAATGATAAGAGTTATAGATTACTTTTATTTCAGAAATGCATGTAGATGCTCTTATTTTGTCAGCTGCTCAAATTAACAGTACAAATTTTTAAAAAAGGTGTCCCTTCTTTGACAGGTTCCCAGCTGTACTGTGTGGCAATTTTATATTTTTGCATAACATATTTGCTCTGTTTTTCATAAAATTGTGGTTTTCTGGCAAATTAGTAGCAAATCATTAAAGATTGAAGTTAGAAAATAATGGCAGACATTTCAATTACAGATTTCATACCTTCAAAAATTCATACTAATGCAAGACCTCCTACTATTCTATTATCTTTCTAAGTTTATAAGAGCAATATTTAAAAATTGTCTTTATTTTTGTGCCTGTGTCCCACTTCTATGTATGGCTTTGTCCAGATTTCTTGCTCTGAGGTTGAGAGGTATGAGTATCAGAGCCATCACCGTCAGCCAGAGACATTTCAAACTGTGACCTACTTGTTGCACTCCACTCCCCATTGTAGTGGCTCTGGATGTGTCCAAGCAAGGCAAGGAGCAGTTATGCAGTGTAAATGTGCAGAGTATTCCCTCATCCACGGCAGACCACAAGTACGACCGTGGCTTTTCATCTGTCCTTGATTTTGCAGAATGTTCTGGTTTTCTGTCATATTTTTATACTGTTGATTTATGCTTCTTATTATTCAGAAAATGCATGCTGTTGCAGTGCCCTGTTGCTCTGTATTAAAGTAGCAATGCTTTAACGACCATCAGGTAAGCTTGTTGGAGATTGTAAGATGCAAGTAAGCTTTAATAAGCATACTGTTAAAGAATTACCAACATTGAAAGCCTTTTCATTGTTGCCATGCAGAGAATATTTACATAACTAGATAACGTATAAGCCTTAGCTATTGACATGCATATGACAGTATTTGTAATAAAGGACAGGATTACAGTATTTTCAGAAGCTCATTATATTTGCTGAAGACTTGCAGTTATCTGTGCAGGCTTTACCCGTAAACTAAACAGAATGCCAGTCTATTGTGTGTGGACAATAACTTGTGCAGTAATCCTTTAAGCAATTTATCTTGAGCTTGTTTCTTGTTCGCTGTTCATTTTTTACTTTGATCATGTGTTCTCAATGAAACAAGTAGATAGTTGTCAGGCAGCAGGTCTTTTTTGGATAAAAAAAACATTTTTACAAGTGGGGGTATCACAGAGATTGCTACTTTCAGCATATTACTTGGTAATTTTATAAAACTGAATATAAATTATAATTAGAACTGCAGTGCAAGGAGTAGTGGTTTGAGCTAAGTGCTGCTTGTTTTTTTTTATACTTGATTTTGACTGGCATTTCAGTAATGTATTTAAAAAGCAATTTATTTTTTCATGCCTCACAACCTTTATGTTTCCATCTAGATATTAAGTAAGTTGTCATGTAGCCAATGCACTGAAATTTCTTTCTTCTACACTTCATTTTGTCTTGATTGGACTCTTGTAATGACGGTTTGGCACCCAGGGCTGTGTATTTAATTAAAGTTCCAGTTGTTGTGGTTTTGAGCATAGCTCCACCCCTTCCCATTGACCCCACCCATTCAGCTGTCTCCTGCAGCCTCCCTTTAATTTGAAGTCACCAGCCGCCACTGGTGTCTGCTGGTCTGATGTACAACAAATGGTCACAACAGAGTCAGCCACCTGTGGCTGAGGCAAATTGCTACCCTGCTGTGGTGGCAAAGGCTGTCTATTTTTTTTTTTTTTTTTTTTTTTTTTTTTTTGTGGTTGGAAGGAGGACCAACTAAGGGACCAGTAGTCTGTCCTATGGTCAGGATGAAAATGGTATCTCTTTCCTGGTGAAGACAAGTAGCAATTGTCAGTGAACACTACCAGTCCACAAAATTAAATTTTTGACAGAAAAAATAAATAAATAAATTTTAAACAGCATTCTAGCCCCGCAAAAAGTAAAATAAATACTGTTTCTCCGCAGAAAAATGCTTTCAGTTACTTTACACAATCTTTAAACTAACAGATAAAATGAGCTCTCTTAAAAGTACATTACAGTTTCAAGACAGTCTGTTAAGACAAAACACTCCTAGCTTTAAAATAGCGTTCCTGAAGAGGAAAATAATAAAACATCAAAAAATGTAAAAAATGGAAGGTTTGCCTGCAAAAGGGAACTTATCTGCCCATCAAAGGAAAACACAAACTGACCATATCCTCAAAATACTCAGAGGAGCATACTCTTCAGCAGCAGTAATGCTCTGAAGGGCTTTATGACCAAACTTGTTTTTTAGTCAGCTCAGCTCAAGCTGATTCACAGTGTGAGTGCATGGAAGGTGCCTTGAAGCTTTATAAGCTGGCCAGCTGTTATATTCTTGGCAATACATAACCCATATAGCTAAGGCTACTGTAACAGTAATCAATATGAAGAACATAGTACAGTTGTGCAAGCTGAACTCACTGTAACATTTGATGTTCAAATGATCATTGCTGCAGTGGCTGCTCCCTCCCTCCACCCCCCTTGTTTTTTTATGCCAGGGTGTATGCATTTATTTTTTTGTTTTTCCTACCACTGACCTTTTAGGGCTCAGCCTCCCTCTATCTCCTGGCAGGAAAGCTCTGAAGGGCTTCTTACCCAAACTTGCCTTTTAGTCAGCTCAGTTCAAGCTGCTTGACAGTTTAGACATATGGAAAATGCCCTGAAGCTTTAGAAGTTGGCCATCTGTTATATCCTTGGCAGGCTATAACCCATATAGCTAAGGCTACTGCAGCAATGATCCATATGAGGAACATCAAAGGTGATGGAGAAGGCTGAATACACTTACATGGCAGAGCTGTTAGGCTTATTGTCTCCTTCTGCCATCAACCCAATGAAATCAGTAAATAGAGAGATCCTGTGGAGCTTGATTTTGATCCAGGACTGTACAATAAGTAAGAAATGTTGGCTACCAGTCAAGTACCATCACTCATCACTTTTACATTACTTCAAGTCTGTGATAGGGAGGGTAAGCCTCATGAGGTCTCCAGGAATGAGTTATTCTGCAAATCAAAAAGGCAATTCCAATAATCCAGCACCATTTTTTTAGATATTTCTGTCTCCATAAGCCATTTACCTTGTTTCTTCAAACTGTATCCCTTTTTTTATTTGGTTACAATTTTCTTGAAAAAGGGTACCCACATGGACTCAGTGGATTTATTTAATTAACATTTCTGTCATTTTTACAATCCCACTATCTTTTTTTATGAATATAAATGCTAATCTGTATTTATATTACTTTTGTTACAAAGTGGGTTCCATTTCTGATGCTTCCTTCAACACTGTTTCTATTCAACATTATAATGATGACACCATAGCTGCACACATCACTTCAACTGGCTTCTTACTGACTACACAGAGAATAACATATTGTTTTCTACTTCTACTAACCCCTCCTGTGAGTTCCACTAACTATCCTTCAAGCTGCTGTCTTACATTGCTTGTTAACCTTCCGATCATCTCCAGATCTGCATTTCATTCCAAGCAATTCCTAAGGTATTAGTTTGCATTTCTGTCATAGAATACTTAGAACGTACAGTTATAGCATGAAATATGAACTCTCTGGTCCACTTAAATCACTTTCCAACTGGAGTCTACAGTCAGGTTTCTGCCCAAGAAGTGGAAGATGGCTACAGTCATTACCCTGCATAAAGGAAGCCCAACAACTGATTTGGGAAACTACAAGCCCATAAGTGTGATCAGCCTCACATGTAAGGTCATGGAAATAATAATCATGGACACGATACATGAGGACATAGGCAACCTGCAAATGCTGGCCCCATCATAGTTCTGTTTTGTTAAAGAAAGGTCATGCCTATTAAATCTGGTGGACTTTTATGAGAGGCTCACCAAAGCACCGGCTAAGGCCTTTGATACAATACCCCATTCAGACATTATAGACAAACTAATTTAGGTATAAACTCTTTTATCATGCACTAGATAGCCAACTGGCTCACGGATAGGACCTAGGAAGTCAAACTAGGCGAGACCACCTCCACAACAGGCCAGTCAGTAGCAGAGTCAGCCATGGCTTGGCACTAGGCCCACTCATTTTTGGCATCTACTTCTCTGAAATGGAAGCAAATGCTGAAGGTTTATGGCTAACTAAGTTTGCAGAGTGCAAGCTGGGTATTATCACTGACTCCCCTGCAGACACTAGCATTCTTCAAGAAAACCTATCCCTGACTAACAAATGGTGTCAATGCCACAGGCTTAAAGTCAATGCTAATAAATGCATAATTGTACACTTTGCTAATTACCATGCTGACAATGTTGATAATATGCCCCTAAGAGTTGAGTCAGTGATCAGGGATCTGGGTATGCACATAGACACTAAACTTACCTTTGACCATCACATGGCCACAGTGGTGAGGAAATCCTTTTATGTTGCACAACTTTATAAGTAAGGGGATGGCAACTAGGTCCAACAAGGTCATTATCCCACTGTACTCTGCCCTTAGACCAGTCATAGAGTACAATGCTCCCTTTGGTATGTATCTGACCAGGCATGTGCAGAAACTAGAGAGAGACTTCTGAGGTTCCTTACAAAAAGACTACAAGGTGCAACAAACTTGTCTTATGCAGAGTGCCTTAAAGCCTTTTCCCTCTACTCAGTCTGCTATAGATTGTTGAGGAGTGATTTATGCCTGGCTTACAAAGCATCTACAAACTCCACACTTATGAATCTCCTCCATAGTCATAAGTCAAACAGTACCAGAAATACAAGGTCTAGGATCCTGCATTTTGTCTGCAACTTAAACAGAATATGCTGCAGAGAGACAGAGAGAGAGAGTGGTGTGTCCCAGAGACTGCTGCTCTTATAGAACAGGCTTACCATCAATGTAAAGCAATGTTTATCTATTACCCAGTTTAAGCACAACCTAGACCAGAGGATGGGGAATAGGAAATTTACACTGGACGTGGCACCCATGTCCCTTATGGACCGAGGCAGCTTATAAATGCCTGACCCTCAGTCTCATCATTATTCTTTTGGGAAAACTTGGCAGGACTTAGAGTCCCCCTGAGTTATCAGCCTAGTAACAATCTACGAATCTATATGCAAGTATACTTAATATAACTTTCACTTAAAGAAGAAGAACTTGCTGTGATAGGAAATCATAACCTTTGGGTTTACCCACCATTAATGTCTTCTCCTGGCCAGAAATTGCAAAAGCAATGGCATTTTCCTGCGACAAACCGATGTGCACTCACACTGGTTACATACCGATATATGCTGGCATGAGGTTGCCATCCTTTCCTTAATAAATGTTTTCTTTGGTTCTTTAAACAAGAATTCCCCACAAGGAGAGTATTTGTGGTAGGTAAACAGTTGTGCCTAGATTAGCCCATCCAAAATCATTGTAATCATATCCAATAATAAAACTCCAGAAATATACAAAGAAACCACCATGTGTTTATGTGTCCTATTATCCCAAGGATCTATGGCATAAATAAGTAATTCAGTTACAGGGAACTTAAAAAATTATTTATATCCTTTTATTAGTTTTCATCATTTTTTACTCTTTGCATATTATACAGTTTGGATATAACCACCTGAAGCTTTCTGCTATCAGCTCTTTCAGATTTGTGTAATACAGTTAAAGCATGGCATCTTCATAAAATAAATATGAAACATACTATCTTATGAACTACAGAAATTAATATAGATCTAAGATAATAAAAAACTTAGTGAAATAAAATACATCTCTTTACTGTAAAGAAAATGTCCATAAAATGGGGAGGATCACTGAGACCAATGACTGGTGGCAGAACCATGGCCTTAAGCTCTATGCCAAAATAAGTCTCATCATCGAGGGACAGGTTCATAACCTAGAGACTGCCCATGCTATGGAATAGACTTCCCATACATGTCAAACAGAGCACCTTATTGGCCCTCTTCAAGAGAAATCTTGATGAGTGGATGGGAAATAAAAAAAACTCATCCCTGGGATCTCTCCAGTAGCTCTACTCGACAGAGACACTGGAAAATAAGGTTGGGTGGCACGATGCCAGGGTAATCCTATGGGCTAGGCTTAGAAAGGCTCCAGGGCCATTAGCCTAGTACACACCTATGAATAGCAAATTCTGTAATACCCCTATATTAAACAAAATGTTTCACTGCAGCTGAAAATAATAAATCTTTAGTGTAAGATTTGTACTACATTTACAATGTAAACAATGCACATACCACCCTTAAGTATTTCTTAGAGCAAACAAGACTTAAAATCTATTAGCATGCAAACCTTTCAAGTCTTACTGTCACTCCGACTACTCATCAAAAATAAAACATAAGATGTTAAAATATATAATGGAAGCAAAAGGACTGCCAGTTGGATGGTAGAGAAGAATAAGCCACCTGGAAAGGCTATTAAGTATAGCCAGCAGGCAATGTGTTGTAATTGAATTTACCATTAATATATTAACAGAAGAAATGCCAAATTAGTCTTGTAAACTACAGAAATAAATACAGGAAACTAGAAAATACCTATTCATACGAAAGGGAGATGATGGAATGAACTTTACTGCTGAAGTTACCACTCCTCAAACAGCTTATATTATGGTAAATATATTTTTACACACAACTGTACTATTTTCTTTGAGGACCGTCACTGTAACAGTAAATCATACTACTTGCGTATATTCCCAAGCAGTAAAATCCCCATCTCTGGAATGTAGATGCTATGAATATTATTTTAATAATAAAATATATTATGGTAGGAACTGGACAAATCTATTTACAACAAATTGCCATATTGTAGTCTGTTGACTTAATAGTTCGGGAATATATCTGCAACTATAAAAAAACACTGATGTGTTATACTTGGTAAGTAAAGACAAAAAAAGATTTAATCAGCGTGAGAACATTCTATCAGTTCAGATGAGATAGCATGTAGTCTTTAAATTGTTTTTTGATATACAACCCCTGAAATGTGGGTATTTATTGATTTTTTTTATTGTTTTGCATGGGTACTGGCTAGATTATTGAAAATCAAACTAAACATCTAAAGCTTCATCTGTGGATGGAACAGCCATTATCTGGGATCAATCAGTAATGAATTAAGTGGCTGAAGACACTGAATTTAGGGCATGCTTCTCACGTTCCAGATTTGAAAAATAGGGGCAAAGTCCTTAAATTTATGTATTGACATTTGTTTACCGGGGAAATCCGACTGTGTAATAAATACCTATTTTCAGCAAAAGCCTCAGGAGAAAAGCTCTAGACTGTTAAACAGCAGTAAATAAAACAGTAGTTGTTGTCTTTTGGCTTTTCCCGGTTAGGGGTCGCCACAGCGGAACTCCGGTCCGCTAATGATTGGCAGTAGATTTTCATGAACGCCGAGGTGCCAGCTCGACATTAGTATAGATTTAAAAAAACAAAAATCGATCCACAAACACTTTAAAAATACAAAAGGAGACACAGAAGCCAGGAAATGGTCCCCAATTTTATTCACACAAGCGCTTTCATCTCAACAATTCTGGTGAAGTCTGTGTTTTTAAAGTAGTATAGATTAAAAAGCATATATTTATACAATTTGATAGTAGAATACATAGGATATGATAAAGCAATGATGATATAATAAAAGAAAAAAATACAACTAAACAAAGAACATGTGCACAGCATCTAAGATTTCCAATTAGAATAAATGTTGCATATTATCAGCACCAGACTCCCTTAAAAAGGATTATGGAATACTAGTTGTATAGAACTCAGCACAAAGGAAGCTCATTTGCTTTTGTTTTATATATCATAATTAAGCTTTTTTCTTTTTTGCTAGAATGTAATGTGTTATGGTTTTGCTAGTTACCTGTCAGTCTTATAACATGCTACAGTAAACTCTCAGTTAACCGGCACCCATGGGGATTGGTAGATGCCGGACAACTGTAGTTTCTGGTTGCTTGAGAGTTACTATTAAAAATAGGACTGACTAATACTGTACTCTATACTATTTGGTTTCACTTGTTCTTACGTTGGGGATGGAGGGAATTTATTCCCATCTTCTTTTTAAAACTCTAAATCTCTAAAAACGTAAGTTATGTTTCTGCGGGGGGGGGGGGTCAGAAAGTGCAACACATGACAACTGTACTGTATTTCTTCTATTTTTTTTTTCTGGTTGCTAGAGAGTTCTGGTTAACTGAGAGTTCATTGTATAAGTGGCATTACTGTAATATGATGGTGCTTTCTAACAATTATCAGGACACATGCTTAGTGTCCGGTCATTAGAAAAGTGTACACCATAAAGTCATAGAGATCTTTTTCTCACTCCCTACTTTTTTCACATCTGTCTGACAAAGAAACAACCACAATTTGGCTCCCTGTCAGAAGTGTATGACCCAGTCTTGCATGTTCTGGTACTTTAAAACATAAATTGTAATTTTAACAAATAAAATTCCAAAACTCACTGTTACACAATTAAAACACTTCCGGGGGGAGTGGACTTCAAACCCCCTCCTTGCTTCCCCTGATGTTAGGACTGTAGGTTACACTCTATACCAACAGCAAAATGACAGGACCTTGAAACAGGGAGAATACTAACAGGTGCAGCAGCATACATCCTAATATTCTGTCAGTAGGTTTAGTATATACATTCCCACACTGACTTTACTATATACATTCTCTCTTTGGAGGTAGTATATGCATTGCCCCACACATTCACTTTGGTTTTGGTATGTACATTCCCCATATTATCTCACCTTGGCCTTAGTATATACATTCCCCCACATTCTCACATCGAGTTTAGTATATACTTTGTCCCACTTTCTCTCTTTGGCGTAGTATATTGATTTACCCACATTTTCATTCTGGTTTTGGTATATACATTCCTCATATTAACTTTCTTTGGATTTGGCTTATACATTCTCACACCAACCTTAGTATACACACATTCTCTCTCTTTGAACTTGGTATATAAATTCTCACGTTGGCCTTACTTTTTACATTTTGTTACCTTCTCAATTTTAAGTTTAGCATATACATTACCGTACATTCTCAGTTTGAGTTTAATATATATATATATATATATATATATTCACCCACATTCTTTCTCTTTAGGGTTAGTATAAACATTTCCCCATACTCTCACTTTGGACATGATATTAAACATTCCTCCACATTCTCAGATTGGGCTTACTATATACATTCACATCTGGATGTAGTAAAGACATCCCCCACATTCTCTCTTTGGGCTTATTACATACACACCCCCATCCATATTCTCACTTTGGGCTTAGTATATACATCCCTCCATATTCTCACTTTGAGCTTAACACTTGCTTTTGTGTCTTCTGCACATGATCATTTTTCTTTTGTTTTAGAACAAGGAAGCAACAGCACAGTAAAAATGAAGGAAGGAGGACACAACCACAGCACTTCTCACCCCCCAGGGTAACAGAGAATGAAATGCAGTTCCATACCGCTGAAGTTACCTGCCCTGTCCACGTGTTCCATTTCATATGTACTTAACCTGTCATGCACCCAAGAGATCCCCTGCAGATACTTCACCATTCTGAAGGAATAAAATCAAGCTGCAAGCAATGGCAAAGACTAAGATGTGGTGACTAACTTCAAATAATCACATCTTCAGTCCCAAGATTACCTACTTCCTGTTACACACACATAATAGCATGCAAAAACTACCTTATCAGTGACAATGAGGCAAGGGACCATCAAACCCTCCCCCCATTGTAGATTAGTGACAATACCTGCGTAGGCTTTCCAGCATTTCAAAGTAACTTGACAGGATCAGTATAGACATGGGGAGGGCACAGGACACTATTCAGCTTACTTAAAGGAAAACTCCAGGCTTGACCACATCTAAACTCAATTGTGGTTTTCTTTTATCCCTGTAACAAGAATGCACTGAAAACTGTTTCAGTTCTGCATTTTTCCCATTCCCTAGCATAGGGCAGGAAAGCCAATACCCCGTTCTTTTGTATCGCATCCTTTCAGGTGGAATTTGTCTCCACCTTCATGATGTACCTTTGACACAGTCAAATCAGTAGTTCCTCTCCAGATGTTCTTCCCGCAATGTGACGTAAGCAGTATCTAGGCTAGCCTGGTTAACAGCTGCTATAAAATAGTGGATTAGTTGTTATGGAACTGTATTATGGCCACTGTTTCCTTCAGAACTGAAAACAGTACCAGAGCAAATATTTCTTACAGTGAAACTGCAGCCAAAGTGTTTGGAAACTACATCAGTTGCTTTTACTTTCTACGCAAGTTCATTGCTGTAATTCAGCTGCATACAGATGTATGTCTATAGTTCTGGCAAAGCTGTAGTGTTAAATAGTTTCCCAGTTTTGTTCAGCTATTCCTTAATCTTTTCTAGGTTTTAGTAGTCAATAAATACATCTTATACACTATTGGTCCCCAACCACCGTGTTGCGTTGTGTATGAGAGTATTAATGTTTTTGCCTGCATGTGTGAGCAAATGCGTGAATAAAACCAGTACCTATGCGTGTATGAATGCAGAAGAGAGTATGTATGAGAGAGAGTGAGCAATGCTTGAGAGAATGAACAGTGCATGCATGAAAGCAGAATGTCTCTGAATGCAGAAGAGACTGTTTGCATGTATGAAAGAGTGAATAGCAAGGTACATCAAGCCGTTATTTTACACTCGCTAAGCAATGCTTTTGCTGTTTAGTGAGTGTAAAATAGCAATACATTAAACAAAAAATTGTGTGTGTGAGTGGGTGCATGTGTTGTGGTCTGCGTGTGAGTGAATGTATATAGGGTTCCTAGGAACCATAACCTTCAAGAAATCCAGACAAAGACTTAAACAATGGGGGCCAAAATCGAGACAGTTTTTAAACTATTGATCTTAAACACAGATTTTTGCTAGAATAGCTGTTTTTTTGTTAGCTTGCATTTTCTCACTGATAGGAAGTATGCATTCTGAAACTCAAATGTATGTCATTATTTAGTGACTTCAATCTTCAGTGGTTTGCACGAAAGGACACTAGTTAAAAGATGAGCAGAGCAAATATGTAAGGCAAAACTCTGGACTTTCTGAGCAGATGTTGACTGGTGAGCAATATCACTGGAAAAATAGGGTTTCCTTTAGCACAGTGGCCCCCAACTCGCAGGTGTAGACTGGTACCAAGCCAGGGATTCCTTTGGTACCGGACGCACCCAAAAGATTAACAAAATTTTCCTGTTGGGCTGAGGACCAAGAAGAGAAAAAGCTTGTGTGTATGGCTGTAAATGAGTGTGCTTTAGTTTCTGTGTGTGTGTGTGTGTGTGTGTGTGTGTGTGTGTGTGTGTGTGTGTGTGTGTGTGTGTGTGTGTGTGTGTGTGTGTGTGTGAATGCGTGCAGGAAAGCAGTGTGTGTGTGTGTGTGTGTGAATGCAGAAGAGAGTGTATATGAGAGAGAGAGAGAGAGTGAGCAATGCATGGGAGAATGAACAGTGCATGCATGAAAGCAGAAAGTTTGTGTATGTGAAACCAGAAGAGACTGTGTACATGTGTGTATGAGAGAGCAATGCATGAGAGAATGAACAGTGCGTGCATGAAAGAATGTCTGTGTATGTGAAACCAGAAGAGACCGTGTATGATAGAGTGTGACTGACCAATGCATGGGAGAATGAGCAGTGCGTGCGTGAAAGTAGAATGTCTGTGTGAGTGAATGCCAAAGAGACTGTGTATGTGTATATGACAGAGTGAACTTTGTGATCTAGTATGAGAGAGTGAATAGTGAGGTACATCAACCTGTTATTTTACACTTGTTAAGAAGTGCTTCTGCTGTTTAGCAAGTGTAAAATAGCAATACATTAAACAAAAAAAATGTGTGCGTCTATGTGTGCGTGCGTGCATGCGTGTGTTGCGGTCTGCGTGTGTGAGTGAATGCATGCATGAAATCAGAAAAGACTGTGTGTTTGTGTGTGTGGATGTGTGTGACAGAAAGAGAGAGAGACACACACACACAGAGTGAAGTGCGAGAGCGATGTAGGCCCTGGCAGCAGTAGCAGCATCTAAGAGGTTTGCGTACCTCCTGTCTATGCCTTTCAAACCACTCTGGGTAAGCAATCCAGACAGAGCCAGAAATAACACGGGACAAAGAAAAAAAATAAGGACAGCTTTTAAATCTCATTCTTTTATAATGTTTGGCCACCTTTCAAAATCATGCAAACCTTTCCCCCCACAAGCTAGCTACATGGTTTTGAGACGTCAAATGACTTAGGTGGGTTAAACTTCATTTTTGTTAAAATTCCGTTCGGGATAAATGGCTTAATATAGGTACAACAATTGCTTTTAAGATAAAACAGCTGACTATTGGTAAACTTGAGACAAAATGTTTTTCTCTAAGCTTGGCTCATTTACTACAATTCTTTGGTGTGGTTTTGCATTTGGTGCTGCATTTTCACTTTCTTCCTCTGACATTTAGACAAAACAAATTCTATTACACATTTTTTTTTTTTTGCAACCGCTCTCACCGGGGACCGTCAGCTCCCCCATGATCTATGAGCCTATTCATTCTTCACAAGGGTGAGAGTGATGACACACTCATCACAGGGCCATCTACCAGTAGAAATCTGTCTCTCCTCCTGGCCAAAGGTACTACTCCAAACAAACCTTGCCAACTTTCAAGGAATGCCGTTGCTGCCAGTCTATGGGGGGACTAGCATGCAAGATTCCCCATGTGACTGCCCCATGAAAAGCGCAGCTACATCACAGCAGCACATGCCTCTGACTCAGACTTTATGGGCTGCACCACCTAGAGCCCATACTGGGGGTCATGCAAGCAGCAATCCAAGCCACCTTCTTCTGTCACAAATTGGCAACGTGCCTGCTCACTGCTATCCTGCTTCCTCATTCCTTTCAGCTTCCTTGCCTGCTAGTCAAATATGGGTCATTTTAAGTCACATTAATGACTTTGTCACTCTGCTGCCTGGGAGGGGAACGACCTTGAGACTCACTTTTGTTTTAATGCATTTTTGTCTAATTTACTGAAATCATTTACTGATATCTCTCAATAGCTCAGTGGCTGCAAGCAAATACTGCTGACGACATCTAACAAACAATAATCATGATAACAGCACATTTCTTCACACTAGAACCCTTCAGTGTGGTACTTTTAATGTCTCCTGCACATCTCTACCTGCCTTTCACTATGTTTTTCCCTTGTTTGCACCCCATTTCACCACTTTCCTATGTTTTCCCCTTGTTTGCACCCCATTTCACCACTTTCCTATCTCCTCATTTTTCTTTTCTTTATATTTTTAGCGAGATCCGGTGTGTCATGCAGCTTCGCTCATCTCAGCTAAATGGGGCTATATTGACTATGTGTGCCACTAAAAGCCAAAGACATAAAAATGGATGTAAGTGAAGCCTGTGATACCAGGTACCATGCATAAACTGATGGATGCAGAAAATGTTTATCACAGCCTGTATGTGTGCACATATATCTTGCAAATACACGTGCTGTGGCAGTGACTCAGTAGCTCAGTCTATTAAATGCTTTGCAAACAGTACATTTTGCCACACACAGTCCTGGGTTCAAATCCAGTGGTGTGTAGCAGTGGAATTAAAGTATTGTGAAGCCAGCAAATAATGACTGAGTCATGCACTCACAGGCTTGCAGATAGAAACACACTTCACATATCCCTATGGCAAAAGTATAAGTGTTACATCATGCATTAATATGCATTCACAGAGAAATTCAACTCAGGTACTACAAAAGAGGACCACTAATATCAGAGTGCACTACGCAATCCTTTCGAACTCACAGTGCCAATTAGCACAGCTGCACACCTAACCTACACATTTGAAGTACCTGTTTGTAACATGGACTACCCTCATGCATGCTCCAAATTACTACCAGACTATAACACATGGCCTGGTAGTCACCCAAATAGTGGACATATTGTTATATTTATCTCCCATGTTGCTCAAGGACACAACAAGCATGTGGCCTAGTGCTCTGTTAGTGATATAGTTGCCTAACATACTTACCTTAAACACATGCCTTAATTGGACTGGAAAGGGTAGCTCACTCTGGCTCTGCCTCTACAACAATGCTGACACAGCTCCCACAGTTACTCCTACAGTTTGTTGTCCTCCAAAGTGTTCACACTCTCTACTTATGCGTATTACCTGCAGCAGCAGCTGCAGCCTGTAGCACACCCATCTCTGTGTAAAAGTTGTTGCTACATACCTACCCTCTACGATGAAGTAGTCTCCTCACCCCATTAATGTCCAGCACAACATATCAGAAAGGCCCCTAATCTACATGAAGGCCTATGGTTGCATGTGATTGGCTGATGAAAGTGCAAATCAGCTGTGTTGGCTGCAGTTAATATTTCAGAACCACAGATTGAGGGAATCACCTGCTGATGAGAAGCATGTTAAAAAGGCAAGCAGCTGGATATGAGGAACCATTCTGTATGAGACTTTCCTCACACAGACCATGTGTATGCAAAGTATTAATTATCAGCACATTATCAGCAGAGGAGTACTGCACTCCATCAGGTATGTAACCATCGTGTTTACATCAGGATGCAGATGTCTGACAATACTTAGAGAATAGGGATTAAAGCATTAAGCCTTTCTTAGAATCTCTGCATAGTGTATTTTCACATATGTGATCCTGACATGTGTTCCTATGTTGCTGTTGTCTCACAGGGAACATGCATGCAAGATGCCGTGCAACTTTCACAGATACAGAGAATGAGTTAACACTGGAAGGGCACTGTCAACACCATGAACTCCTACTGTCCAGGGGGAGGCACAAGAAGAAACAGTGGGAGGCATTGTGAGGTGACCTTGTCCGTGATGTCAATGCCACTGGTCATCAGAATAGGACATTTGTCATTTGTTAACCGGATTAGTCCAACTGAGCCAGTGGCCCGTTTTCAGTGCAGACCCGATGAGAAAAGCTCCAGACAGTTATTACAAAGTTTAAAAAAAAGAAAAAAATCTGACAGTCAAGTTTTATGCAAACCTTACAATAATGTGCTTTACATGAGAACATTAGAATTTTACAAAAGACCTCAGAATGAAGGTTACATGAACATTACAATAATGTGCATAACATGTAGTACAAAAGTTAGAATTTTTAAAAACAAAAAGAGAAAGAGATGCAAATGAGATAGGACACTTGCAACAGGTGGGTATTAAAAGTGTGAGAGGTAGTAAGGTGCTAAGGTGGGATTGAAGTGGGGTCATTGGATATATGAGCAAGCTTGACACCACGCAATGGAAATGATCAATGCTGCATACAGAAGAGCAACAGATGTAGCCAGGGATCATGGCACCACCAGTGGAGGGCCTGCAGCAGAATAGCCACTCTCAGCCACTGAGGAATTCCTGGCAAATCTAGGCAAACACAACAGCTCCCAGGCATCCATCACATCCTACATCGTAGATATTGGTGCCACAGTGTCCACGGCAGAGGATCGTGCAGTTAAGCGTAGTTTGATCAGCATTGCAATACTGTAGCATTCAGTGTATCGGGTCATACACAGGTCTGTCAGCTTTTTTGTGGGGGGGGGGGGGTTACACTGCAGTCTGACTGTCATGCTCAGATTTTGACCAATATTAACACAGTAACTACTGTAAATGTGAGATATATGAATGTTTACCTTGTGACATTACCTCTCCCTCAACTTTTCACAGGTTCATCAGGTATTGGCCAAGCTCATGGTCCTGCTCCTGGTAAGCATGACACTGTTTTGCTATTGATGTAGGTTTACAGCATTGTAATCTCTAGACTGTCATCCCAGGCTTGCTGCCTGCATTGCTGCACTGTCAGCATGATTGCCAACTGCACATATATAATCTGACTGTACAAATGTTAGACTCATACCTATGCCTTGTAGGTGTGACCAATCTGATAGAGGTGACGGTATTGTCAGGACACTACAGAGTGTCATGTGTGTCAACTGTGCAGAGTATACACAAATGTCAACAGTGTACCTCACTGTTGCTGATGAGATTGTAGTGTAATGAGATGTTATTTTCAAGTAACTACAGCTGTCAGTGGAAAGAGTACCATCCTCATGTCCTACTGTTTGAGGTTGGGTTTCAACAGGTCTGTCATAGTGACAACAGTGTATAGAGCCTTACATATATCACAGCACAGTATTGCAGAGCATAATAGTGCAGCTATTAATGTACTGTTTTTTTTCTTTTCTTATCACAGGTGACCAGGGGGATTGGTGTCTGTCCCCTAAACAACCATATGTCAGTGTCTCCTCAGACTCTGATGATGATGGTGGCCATAGTGAGGCACAGGTGGGGGTTTTGGGGGATGAATCTGTCCCAGAGATTGACATCCCTCTCTTGCCCTCATCACCGCATACAGTCAGTATGCCCACACATACCCAGTCCCCGGAGGCCACAGATATTGGACAGTCAGAGGGTGGGGACATTGAATAAGAAAGTGTGGCAACTATGGCTCCAGTGAGAATAGACATTGGCCATAGCCAGAGAGTTGGTGAGGTCCCACACAGGCAGAATGACAGGTGTGCTTGCAGGAGGCCTGCTGTCCATCCACCACCTGTTGCAGGTGTCACATTATGGGTAACTCAGTGCATGTTTCAAACCATCATGGAGGCACAAGCACGTTCTCAATGGAACACCAGACTTATGCTTAGGGTTATGGATGCAGAACAGTCTGACATACACGACTGCCTCCACTGCACTGGGAACACCCTGGATCTGTTCACTGATGCAGTGGACAGAAGGTGGGCTGAGACAGTGTCTGTCTTGGACCGCACATTGTGCTAGAATGTGTGGTTGGAATTGAGTGTCTGGCTCATGGATGTAAATCAGCAACCCCATCTGTTGATAGTCCACGTGGCAGTGCACAATCACGTTCCTGTAGTGGCAGTAAATCCAACACTATAGAGAGGGTTTGCTGTCCACACTAAGTCATGGCAGGCCATGGGCTCATGGTCCTGGGCATTACCATGGGGGACACTGTCCCAGCAGACACCAGTCACCATCAGGTACTAGCACAATTTCTGACCTTAGGCATGGAGGTGCCAGTGCAAATCCTGGCAGAGCCAGTTCTCATGTTTGGGGCCACAGACAGTGAACTGTCAACTCTATCTGTACGGTCCAAAGCTGTGCAATATACACACATGCAGAGCTAGCACTGAGCTTGACTGTGTACATGCACACACACACACACACACACACACACACACACACACACACACACACACACACACACACACATCACTATCAAATGCAAGTGACCTACAGGCACACACACGGCACCTTTCCACAGTCCAGCTTATCTGCTTCTTTTCCTGATTCACACACATCCTGTCAATCATTTGGATCAGCCTAGGCCTCCTGCACCCCCACACAACACCGTGTACAAGTGATGACACCTGTGCCACATCTCTGTCATCCTCGCCATCGATGCAGGGAAATAAAGATATGTGTCTGATGCACAGGGTAACTATATTTATTTTTTTATAATGTAAGAACACTGCTTGTAAGGAGTTAATGCTCTGTTGTAACAGCCAAACTAAGTACACTGAAAAAACGAAACCACAGAGCAAAACAATGAAGGGGCTCAAAGTGCTCGTGCAAAGTCCCATATAACACCAAACGACAGTCACAGGCAAAAAGATGCTCCAACGTTGTAAAAGAATAAAAAATAGGAGTTTATTAAAAGACAGGGTAGCGCTTTCGCTAAATAGCTTCTTCAGCCCAATATAACAACAATCAACAACTGATCCATTTAAATACCTAAAAGGGCGCCATTCTGATAAAAGTTATTTAAAGGTATACATACTCTAATGGCAAAATACCATGATCACATAGAACTTAATGAGAACAAAACCCTGATTTAATGTTCACTGTACAAAAATTGTATATACAGGGACTATAGGCATTATGGCAGCAGGAGTATAAATATATCTGGTCATAAATACATGATCAAACAATACATAATCAGAAAATACAAAAAATACATACATAATAAGACATAATAAGACAGAGAATTATGGTTGTCTTAGAATTCTTCAACTATGTCTAAGTTTCCTCATTTTTAAGAGTGGACGTAATGGAACTTTACCATTAAGTCCTGGGCTAACATCAGCTCGAAACCTGATTATCCAATGTGTCTCCCTTGCTTCTGTGTAATTCTTCACATCACCCCTCCTACATGTCCTATATATCTGTTCCAAAACCCTAAATTTAAAATGATGTTGCAGACCCTTTTCAGAAGTATGCTTAGCAAGTGCATTGTGTAGATGTACCTTTCTGGTATGGTATACGTGCTCGCGAATCCTATCCCTCAAACAGCGATTCGTCTTACCGACGTAAAACGCTGGACAGGCTATACAGGTAGCTAAATACACCACATCTTTGGACATACAATTCCCATGGACACGTATAGTATATGGATCAAGGAAGGTGGGATGTACAAATACTGGATCTGACAGGATATATGAGCAAAAATTACAACTATTACACGGTGACATATAATATTCCTGGATAGATGAAGTGTGATGTCTAGACTGTGGATAACAAAGTAACCGTTTAAGGTTCCTCTTGTTACGATAAATAAACTTGGGTCTGTCACCAGTGATCTCCTTAATCTTAGGATCCACTGACAAGACATGCCAGTGTTTCACAAAAATATCCTTGATAGGACCAATGTCCTTTGTAAAGGAAACTGGAAAGACAATACGTTGGTATTGCCCAGTCAAATCAGTAGAAATATTACTTGCTGGATCACTGTCTTCATAACAAGCAACCGCCCTATCTGAAAAATATGGCATAGCTCTAGTCATCCTTAAACTAGTGGCATTATTCATGCCCTCCTCAATGTCCAATGTACTATAACCCCGTTCTTTGATCTCAGTGATCTAAAAGATAGGTTCAAGACAGTGATCCAGCAAGTAATATTTCTACTGATTTGACTGGGCAATACCAACGTATCCTAAGATTAAGGAGATCACTGGTGACAGACCCAAGTTTATTTATCGTAACAAGAGGAACCTTAAACAGTTACTTTGTTATCCACAGTCTAGACATCACACTTCATCTATCCAGGAATATTATATGTCACCGTGTAATAGTTGTAATTTTTGCTCATATATCCTGTCAGATCCAGTATTTGTACATCCCACCTTCCTTGATCCATATACTATACGTGTCCATGGGAATTGTATGTCCAAAGATGTGGTGTATTTAGCTACCTGTATAGCCTGTCCAGCGTTTTACGTCGGTAAGACGAATCGCTGTTTGAGGGATAGGATTCGCGAGCACGTATACCATACCAGAAAGGTACATCTACACAATGCACTTGCTAAGCATACTTCTGAAAAGGGTCTGCAACATCATTTTAAATTTAGGGTTTTGGAACAGATATATAGGACATGTAGGAGGGGTGATGTGAAGAATTACACAGAAGCAAGGGAGACACATTGGATAATCAGGTTTCGAGCTGATGTTAGCCCAGGACTTAATGGTAAAGTTCCATTACGTCCACTCTTAAAAATGAGGAAACTTAGACATAGTTGAAGAATTCTAAGACAACCATAATTCTCTGTCTTATTATGTCTTATTATGTATGTATTTTTTGTATTTTCTGATTATGTATTGTTTGATCATGTATTTATGACCAGATATATTTATACTCCTGCTGCCATAATGCCTATAGTCCCTGTATATACAATTTTTGTACAGTGAACATTAAATCAGGGTTTTGTTCTCATTAAGTTCTATGTGATCATGGTATTTTGCCATTAGAGTATGTATACCTTTAAATAACTTTTATCAGAATGGCGCCCTTTTAGGTATTTAAATGGATCAGTTGTTGATTGTTGTTATATTGGGCTGAAGAAGCTATTTAGCGAAAGCTCTACCCTGTCTTTTAATAAACTCCTATTTTTTATTCTTTTACAACGTTGGAGCATCTTTTTGCCTGTGACTGTCGTTTGGTGTTATATGGGACTTTGCATGAGCACTTTGAGCCCCTTCATTGTTTTGCTCTGTGGTTTCGTTTTTTCAGTATATTTATTTTTTTATTTTACATTTATTGACCGGGATAGTCCGACTGGATGGATGTCCATTTTCAGCGGAGGCCTGGGGAGAAAAGCTCCAAGGGTAAGCAGACACAGCATTACATAAGTAAGCAAGTTAAACACGTTCCACAGGTTAGAGTTAATCCCGAGCGTAAGTCAGGATTAAATTAAATTACACAGTAAGCTGGTTAATAGATTTTTACACATTCTAGAGAGAGTTGGCCAGGCTTGATACAGTAACATAGCCACTTAAGTGACAAATGTTGTTTGAGTCTAGTTTTAAATTGACCTAAGGTGGAAAGTAAGGTAATATCAGCTGGAAGAGAGTTCCAGGATCTACTTACAGAGTTTGCAAAGAGAGAGTCACCAGCTGTGTTATTAATTTTGCTAGTCTGAATTAGTAGTTTGTTAGAGGATCGAAGCGGTCTAGGATTGTTATAGGGGGTGATAATATTTTTAAGTGCAGGAGTATTGTTCGGATTATAGAGAATTTTATAGGCCATAATCAGTTGGTTATACTGGATTAGGCTGGGTAGTTCAAGCCACCCAAGCTGATTTAGATTGATGCAATGATGTGTCCTAAATGGTAGCCCAGTGGTAAACCTGGCAATGTGGTTGTAGCAAATTGAGAGTTTGTTAAGGATGGTCTGGTTAACATGTAGGTTGAATTTTAGATTATTATCTATGATGACACCTAATAGTTTTGTAGAGGGGTCAGGGGAGATTATTGTGCCATCATTTGAATTTATGGTAAAGGTGAAAGCGGTAGACCTATGTGTTGGTGAAAATAACAGCATTTTAGTTTTTTTGGGGATTTAGGATCAGACTACGTTTAGAAAGCCAGTTTTCTATTGTATTAAAGGTGGTCTGGGTAGCTGACCATAACTCTATTGGAGATGTGGCCGAGCAAATCAGAGTAGAGTCATCAGCATATTGGATACAGCTAACTTTTGGGATGACAGTACAAATGTCGTTAATGAAGATGGAGAACAGCAAGGGCCCTATTATAGAGCCTTGTGGTACTCCAAGGGTGTTAGGTAGAAGGTTAGAGAGTTTGTTCTGCCAGAAGACAGCCTGCTGTCGACCATTCAGGTAGGATTGAAACCATTGAAGGGTTCTAGTATCTAGACAGAATGTTTGCAGGGTGTGGATTAAAAGTTGGTGATCAACCATATCTAATGCCTTGGAAAGATCCAAGAAGAGAGCTGAGGATATATAATTATTGTTGCGATTATGGTTTATGGTGTTGGTAAAGGCTAGAAGGGCTGAAGTAGTGCTGTGATGAGGACGGAAGCCATGCTGAGTGTCTGCCATAAGGTGATTCTGGATTAGGTGGTGCATGAGTTGCCTATGAATACATTTTTCCATAATCCATATATTAGCTCATTACATCCAAGTGATACCTCCAGGTGCATCTGCAGTTAACTCCTACTGATGCCTCTAGGCATCAAATATTGCTTGTTCATATTTGTACCAATAATTCCAAAACCATGCCATATACAAGGTTTTAAAAGATTTCATCTTACAGTTTACGCAATGGTAAACTTAACTGTAGTAATATTTGATCTCTATCTAGTGCAGAAAAACAGATATAAACTGCTGTTTTATGATATTAATTTATACACACATAATTTTCACATTTTTCTAAATATCTCAACAACCAAGTAACACAGACAGAACTCCTTAGCCTCATACAAAAGCTCTCAGCTCGATGAATAAAATGCTGCTGACAGTATGTGTGTAACTTGAGTGGTTGCTGAAATATTGTAAGTTGTTTACAAATTATTACAAATGTAATAATTACTGTGTTTACTGTGACTTATAAAATTCATTTTAAGACCTAGAACCTAAAGAATACTACCGCTATAAAAATAATTTGTTCTGAAGTGTTTCCCATTTATACTTTTTTCACAACCTTATGGTTCCTGAGATATGACCATTTGTTTGAAATGTGAAGACATAATTTGATTCTGTCAAAAGGCTTAGACTCTGCCCATTGGAAATTACAGTTCAAACTTCCTGAACTCCATTGGAGTGAATGAGTTAGTTAACATGTACTTGTGTAATGCAGTGTTGTTTTGCCTTGTCACTTGTAGTGGTTACCGACAGATACTGTACACTGGCATTTGTTACAAGTACGCCACATACTTTTGTGTACCTTATATTGTATGATGTTGTAAAAGCTGTATAGTTATACAATGACAGGTGTGTCATGGACCTGGTTATGTTTCTGTTTCAAGAGTCTGTTGGGATAACCTATGGATACACAGCAGCAATAAAGCAGCACAGGATTACAAATCAGCACAGCAGAAATATGTCTTCAGCAAGGTACAGTGCTATAAATAAGTGCATGGCTCCATGGGTTCATATGTGTATAACAGACTAGCAAGGACAATGACATCATTCACTGTACTCATGCACCCCTAATCTGTCAAAAGGTCTGCTACCCTTGATAAGTGTCACCAGGGTTTGGGAACTAACACATCTACAAGCTGTGGTGATAGAGATGACCCATCTACAAATATCCCGTGTCCAGTACAGGCAGTTGGCAGACACCAGTTATGATTGTCATGTTCTGCATCCCACTGTGTAACCTGCACATGATGTGTGCTTCCCATGCATGGGGAGCCAATTTCATGTAGGCTGTACTGTCTGTGTTACATACCAGTCTCCAGAATGTACTATGTATACTACAGTGATGTTGTAGGTGTGTAGAACAGGTGAGACATGTTTGTCATGTCATTTATGCACGGGAGGTACACAGTGGAATCTGACACCTCCCTGTATGGAGCCATACACATCCCCTCCAAAGCATTTAGAAGACAGACTACACATGTACGGTTGTGACATTGACTTCATTGGGCATGTTATCTTCACTGTTTATTGCTGTACCATGGTACCTGTGTGGCTGCTACAGTTGTATGATATGCCTGTGTAGTGACAAAGCAAAGGTGCCATTGCACACAATGATAGGTGTGATGATTGCCACATTCAGTATAGCAGTGACGGTCTGGGAGTTAAATCCCAAACCTGTCAGTATAGGTTGTACAACAGTGAATTCATACCTACATCTTACAGTTCAGTGAAAGTTAAGGGCTACATTACTCTCTATGTCCATAACTCCATGGGTAATGGCTCGACTGTGTGTGGTGTATGGACACTGCAATATTTTGCAGGGGTGGATGATTTCCCATAGGACACTATTGTGCGGTCATTGGTATTTAGTCACTGTCAGTGGCTCAAACAACAACTGACTGTGTCTTAGTCCATCCTGGATAACTGTTAGTTCTGTATAGGATTCTGTGACCACTCCTAATATGCAATCACCTGCTAATGTACTCAGTCAAGGGTCAGTGACAGTGGCTGTGACTTTAGACAGGGAAATAGGTAGATGGGGTTTGCCAATAATGGAGGATGGTGAACTCCACTAGTGACTGGTGTGTTTACAGCGTAGGTCTCCCAATGCTATCTTCCCAGAGTATGACTGTCAGACAATTGCCTATCCACCAGCTGAGATAACACTCTGTACATGACGTACACAGTTTCCAGCAAAGTATGCTGGCCTAATGTTGTCCTACACCTTGTCAGGCCATGGTTGGTGAAGGGAGACATATGTCCGACATCCATTGCATAGTGTAACAGTCAACAGGCTCCACCAGTTACAGGCGGTAGGCATGATCTGGCCTTGAGCAAAAGGAAGTGTCTGGTCCAGTGTCAGTAGGTATACGACAGTGTCGGTGCTGGTATCCATGCTAACTCCTATTATGGCATTTCAGGTGACATGACTCAAAGATCTGGGGATACTGATTGGCACTATATGCTAGTTATCCTCTCTGCAATAAGTACTGCAGTTACTTCCAACATGTTGCAAGAAGAGAGTCATGCAAGGTGTCTGTACAGAGCACAGACAAGCACATTAGGGAAGTGTAATATGTACACACTGTGTTGTTAAGTCATGCACCGGCTCACTTGCCCAAAGGATGGCCCAGGTCCTTACATAAAATACCCTGCAGCAGTGTAGTTACATCCCCACACAGGGAACCAACGTACTGTATCATGTGTGTACCAATAAAGGTGACCACTACAGCACCCCCCCATGTGAGGTCCTCCCTGCTGGGATCTGGCCACAGATCAGTCTCCTTAGAACTACCAGCACATACCTCCCCATGCAGATAATACAGACATATATGTCAAGAAAGCCATTTATTACTATTGTGGGATGGGTGACAGAGTGACTGCACCTCCCCTTTCAGATGGGACAGGTAAGTATGCAGAGCTCTACACACATGCATTATGTCAGCAGCATTACAAGTGCATGAACTTGACTGTACATTTCAGGAGGGACACAGGCTTGACATGGAGTAGAAAATCTGACTGGTAGACAGCTGCCATTAGCAGGCTGTACAATAACAGACAATGCTGTGTGACAGTTGGGGTGAGAGTGCCCCCCTAACATGGAAGCACTACCCCCTCAGCTAGGGGTATAGTAGATGGATAACTCACTGTAAGGACATTAACCTCATATGTATGTTAACACATGCTTGTGGGAAAGATTTGTCTAGCACACTTACACACCCTTGAAACAGACCCCTGCCTAATGGCACACTGAGCACCTCAGTACATACCATCTGTATGTCTGCCTGGGAGACTGTCATCTCAACACAGGGCATCTGCCTGTGTCCCTCTTGGACTGGGGCAATATGTGCTGATCCTGTAACTATGGGTAAAAAGTTGTCTATGATTGTGAGGGCTGTATGGCCATTATGCTAGTAAAGTTCAAACGTCCTATGGTTCCATAACATGATGTAAAATGCTCTAACAGCCTCACACACAAACATGGCTACATTGAGGCTAGCACCATTTCCAATCACTGCGTACAGAACATGCCAAGACACACACACACACACACAGTGCAAGTTGGCTGTATGTAGTTGAGAACACTTACCTATGTAATGGTACACACTACAGATCACAGTAAGTGATGCATGCAATGCCTCACGTCAACTATTAATATCAGTTTAGGACACATTATGCTTGATGACATCAGCAGGCCTTGTTGTGGTCAGTCTTTTGGGGGCCACATCACCCGTTACAAATAAAATACTGCAAAACCCTACCTGTTTCTAAGCTACCAAGGTGATCATATTTATGCCATATGGACACAAACACGCATCAAGTGGCCTGGAGTGAGATTAGAATCCCTACCTATCTAGTGTTATACACTTTAGCTCACAGGACTTGTAGTAGGTGCCAAGGCTCAAGTCTGTCAGCTATTTTTGCAGGGGGATACACACAAGCATATATATATATATATATATATATATATATATATATATATATATATATATATATATATATATATATATACACACACACACACACACACACACACACACACACACACACACACACACATGCCTGGAGAGAGATTAGAACCCCTACCTATCTAGTCTTATACACTGTGGACCACAGTACTTATCGCACACACCACAGGTTAAGTCTGTTTTATATATGATTGCAAGCTCAGTACTTGTGTATTACACAAACTAGGCTTGTGGTGAGCAACATCTGCGGCCTGCAGAGTGATATTGCTTCGCAGTGTTATCTGAATCTAGTATCCTAGTAGTAAGATACCTATTATCTTAGCTATGTGTTTGCAGCTACTAGTATAGCCATATGTGGCTGTTTGCACTTAGGCAAACCTGTGAGCAGGTACAATGTGTGCCCTGTCCATGCATGCATTGACAACATTATACAACACTACCTGGTCACCTGTCTCTGTCTACATGGTGACATCCAGCAGGCAAAGGGGCCTTTAGGTAAGTGGAGTATGTACTGTTGCGCCCTTAGTTTGGATTCTTTGAGCAAAAGTGTGGATGTGTGATAGTGCAGATATACTCACCATTATTAGGGTATATAGGACAATGCAGGCATCCACACATTTATGTATATAACAGGGATGTATATATAAATGTAGCTGTGTGTGTGTGTATATGTGTTATGTAGATATATGGGGAGAGTCTATGTATCATTTTAATATATACAGCTATATATATAGGTATATATCTATTTGACACTACATAGCAATAGATATACTGTGTATGTGAGAGAGATAGTGAGATACTGATATGTATATGCATATATCTGTATGCATAGACATATCTATACATAAAAGGTAATTTTGATGAAGGGGCAACAGAATTGTGTTCATTTTAAATAAGTGTATGAGCATGCCCAGTGGGACTGTCAGTACTTATAAAGTGACCCCAGGCCACACCTACCTGTACTCCAGTCCGGGATTTTGTGTGTTACAATGACATTTGTCCCTGTTTCTGCAGTACTGCACTTCACTCAAAATGTCCAAGTCATTCCCCAGCTGTCTACTGTACTTAATATGTGACTGAGGTTCATAATGCTATACCACACAAAGACTGAATCTGTGAAACCACCAACATAACAACTCACATGCAGAAGATATAAATACTTCCAGATTAGAACCATCAGCACCATCACTCATGCTAATTTTCCTAGCCCGCTGAGCCTCACAGGCTACCAGACAGAGAGAGATGAGTCAGTCATTCATCACATAA